>NC_050535.1:13128065-13146341 GCF_002922805.2 Oryzias melastigma | reverse complement strand
TTAATTTACTATTGTATTTTTTTAAAAACTTCTCAATTCTCCTTTATAGGTTGAAACCTGTATATTTTTAAACTCACAAGGAAGCTTTTACACTGAAAGGACTCCAACTAAGGGATGTAGAGATCAATTATATATATATATATATTTTTATAATTTTACTAATATATATAAAAACGTGTTTTAGAAAGTAAGTAATTTTGTTTAACAGAATTAAAACTTAATTCTAACTTAAAACGAAATTTTTTTAAGTCACGTGGTAGTTTTTAAACTGAAAGGATTCCAAATGATGGAAAAAATATATATCTATTTTAATTTTGTAATTTCCTAATATAGCCGAAAAATAAGGTCACTCTCGGTGTATTTTTGAAAAAAAAAATGAAATTTTAGAATAACATTATATTTAGAAACATACAATTACTGCATTATTCAATTAACTTTATGTTATTGTGTTTTGTCTGATATAAAGTCTATATATGCTGAAAACACAAAGCAGACTTTTTTTTCCTGCTGTTCATCATCACCATCATCATCCTCTCATCCAACATCTGCGTCCGTCCTCAGGCAGGAGCAGCCTCCGCCGCCTGATGACAGGCGGATGTCTTCCGAGCGCCGCGTGACGGATGCAGAGCTCCATCGGTGTACTCACCGCCGCGTGCTGCTGCTGGCATCCTCCTCCTGACATCGGCGGCTTCCTCTTCTCCTGTCCTCCTGCTGGGTCTGCAGCCTCACTCTGCCCTCCGTCCGCCTCGTTCGTACTTGTTGTTTACGCTCCGATTTTCCGCTGCCACTCGGCAAAAACCGCCGACGACGCGCTTTCTGACGAGGCAGAGCACCGCCATCTGCTGGCGACTGTGGCGCACTGCACTGGTAGTTGTGTAACAACAGAACTGGATTTGTGTTGTTTACAGATTCAACAAATTATTATAAAAATACATTATATTCAAATTAATATTACTATTACCCAGTTTTATTACAAATTATTATTATTTTAAAAAATAATTAATTTCTGACAACTCTGATATTTATTTCCCTTAATGGAACAGAATTTACAAAAAAAAAAAAAAAAACTGACTAAAACCTTAAAAACATGGGTACATTTAATAGCTCAAACATCATTGTTTTTCAAAAAATGACACCAAAAGAGGTGTTTGATCCATTTTTGTGTCATTTTCATTTTTTTATCTCAACATGAATAAATCCAAATATGTGAAATTCAGGTTGGAAGTGAAGCAGAAAGAGAAACAGTCAGAAAAAGTGTTTGTTTTTCTCTCTACTTTAAACAAAACAGACTTTCTAATTGGGTGGCTTCAGGGCTGAACTCTCTTTGCTCTCATTAGCTTCTCAGATGACTACAAACTGCATCTCGGAGTGGCAGAATCGCAGCAGAAATTTCACATCCCGTCTCCCTTCGTACAGAAACATAAACTCAGGCTGCAGAAACAGATGTGACGGAATCACATAGAGGAAGGAGTGTAATGACTTTAATTTAGGCTAATAAGTTTCTAGTGTCTCCAAACATTCAGCTAACTAGAGGTTTTTTCTTTTTTTAATACACTGAGATGCACAAACGTGCTGATTCATGTGGCGCACAAACATCCTGTGTGTGTTTGTGAGCTTCCAGTGGCTGATCTGAGTCGACGTTGTTCAGCGACTGCTGTGCATCCTCCCTCACAGCCACGAGGCTCCTCACACAACGTGAAGAACATCAGTAGAATCCTGAACAGTTTGCACATTGGCTAATGTGTTGGAACAATAAAAAAAGCTGGAGATGAACAAAGAAATGCAAACAATCCCAGTTTTCTTGCTATGCCTTGTAGGTGTAAATGATGTATTTAAACTGTGAGGCTTCTTTAAATGTTTGTTTGGTTTGCATTAGCTTTAAATATTAGAATCTTTACATAATAATGGTACCAAATAGGAAGGGCAGCAGCATGAACCCTTTAGGAGAATGATAGGGACACCCCAACTTAATTTCAAATAAAGATCAGGTCAAGTAAACACCATCAGAAAAAAAATCCACTTTTTTTTTTACAGAATACTCAATGCTAGTAGAAACTACAAACAAATTAATGGGTCTGTTTTGACAATATTCACTCATTAAGGGTTAATTTTTTCATGAGTTGGCTATAAAAGTGAATCCAGGCTATAAACAATGATGCAAAAATGTTTTTTTGTATTTTTTTTTCAATATATTTTCATTGACTGTTTATTAGAACTGGATTAAATTAGCCTCCCACTCTAAACAGGAAGTACCCGTTGGCTCCAAGAAGCCAAAATCCCATTTATCTGACCAAGCAGATGCCTCCATAAAAGTAAATATCACACTGTTGAGACGCTTCCTTGACAAATTTTGTGTTGCCCACTTTTACCTAGTAGAGGTGTGGACTTCCAACAAGCTCACTCCTAATTTGTTGCCATAGAAACAGTGACTCAGACAGATTCAGACCAATCATTGTTTACCAACGTCATTTGGTTCTAACATGGTGACGTCCTTATCGCAATAAAATGGCGACTGAATTGTCTTCATTTGGTTGTAGCCAGAAAGCCATTTTCCATGGATCACGTCACACTCACTCGGTCCAATTGTCATGTACAGTCAGTGGTTCCATCCTGTTTGTGAATACCAGCCATTAGATTAAAGAAAAGTCTCTTTATGATTAACTACGAGAGAATCCTCATCTTCTTTATATCAATTTTATCTATTTTAAGTGATTTTTTTTACAATTTAAAGTTTTTGTTTTATATTTATTCCTTAGGTTTTGATTTTCAACCTTTTGTTTTTCTATATGTTTAAATTAATAATATAGTTTCTAGGGTTTTTTTGTAAATAATAGGTGCAATTTTAACTATTTATTACATTTTTTTATTAGTGTTTTTGGGAGGCAGATTTTTTTTTTTCACCAGTTCAAAGGGGCCTTTGTGACTGATCGCCCGGGGCCCCCAGAAAATCTTGCACCGCCCCTGATTCCATGCTGAAACAAACCAACATGGGACAAAAAAACAGGATGACAGTTAAAGAATTAAAGGGTTTTTATTTAAGGTAGTCGTGGATGGCTTTAAGTGATTTTGAAGGCTGTTTTCAACAAGGCCTCAGCTTGGTGAGACAATTCCAGTTCATGTCTCAAAGAGGAAAAAGTCATTAAAAAGAGCATGACGTCTTTTTAAAAACAGGAAAGATCCAGCTGTACAAGAACATGAAGCTCATCTCATGTTTAAAGCAATCAGAGACCAAATGAAAAGTGTGTTTTTAACGTATAAATAGGATAAATAAGTGGGTCGATTTTAAATATTGATTAAAAAACACTTTAAATTCTTTCCGTGCTTTTTGCACCTTTTGCAGTCGCTTCTTGTGTCGCCTCCTACTGCAAGCATCAAAACAAGTGACCAGCATGACGGTGGCCTTGCAGACATTGACCCTGTTCTCCAGCTTTTCAAGGGCCTCCAGGCGCTCCATGGAGTGCTCCTCGAAAGTTTGTCACAGGTCGACTGGTGAAGGAAAGGGGTACACTTCATTTTAGAGAAAGTGAAAGATTCTAACAAATTATTGCAAATATAGAAGGGCAGCGATGAGCAATAATACTAATAAAGAGAAAACTGTAAAAACATTTTATAAGCCATACAAGTTATAATCATGAAACTTCTGCTGCCATGTTTCAAGGCAAGGTTTGTGCTTGTATGCTGAACAAAACATCTTTTCTTCAATATTTTGTTTCAATTTTGATAATCTTTTCTTTAAGGAACCTCTAAAATGAAGTAATGCATCATGTTTTCATTGGGATTATAACAAAATAAGTCAAATACTGTACTGACACTCTTGGTTCCATTTGGTAGACTCCAGCATGAGACTGCGTTTGGCCTGTTCCAGCTCTTTCTTCAGGTGGTTGTATTTCCTTTGGACCTCTGAGATCCTCTGCTGACGATGTTCCAAAAACTTCAGCTTGGCGCTGAAGTATCCGGGACCCTGGAATGATAAAAGCTCTTTTGTTTTTATGTTTTTTTTGTTTTTTGCTGACTTCTACAAAAACCAAGGTAACCTGTTTTTAAATTTAGCGTCTCTCACCTCCAGAGAGAATTGCCCCCTTTTGTGTCTATGTAGACTGAGCGTCCTTGTGCTTGACTGCAGTGCATTAACCCAGTTTTCCCCCATGTGGTCATTAAAATTGTATTAAAGTTGTGACTGGTGGAGGAGGGGTAAAGTCTCAAGAGAGCTAAGCTCTCACTGGAGGGGCATTACGTCATGCAGCACTTGTCTCAGCTGTCTGCTGGAGTCTTTTTGATCAAAACATCCCTTTTTGGTGTTTTTAACGTCTTCTTGTGGCATTTTTCTCATGATGGAGGACTTTTATTTTTAAAAAAATCAGTTTAAAATTGTATTATTTATTTCTGCAAATTGTTGTGAATCAGGATGAGAAATGTCTTTGGAAAAAGCTTGTAGCTGTGATGTAGCAGGAGAGAGTGTGAACAGAGAGCTCTCAGTAATGAGAAGGGATAGGTGGGGTGTTTCCGTGCCAGGAGTCCGCCCACAACTCAGAGGCTAAGTTCTGATGAAGTCCTGCAGAAGCTATGTACAAGAAAATCAATTTATTATTTTTTTTTTTTTTTTAATATTTTGGCAAAAAATGGCATAATCATGATTAAAACAGAACTGGGAACGTTTTGAAAGTAGATCAAAAGATGATCGGCGTGTGACTGTTCCCTAGCAACACTTTTAAACACGTTTTATATACGTTGATCCCCACATATTAATTTTTACTGCACTTAAATGTGCTTTACTCAGTGATAGAGCTAGAATATTTTATTTTGGGGGAGGCAGAAGACATAGAAAGGGTGGCAAATAAGAACATTTTATTTTAATTTAATTTAATCTGATATTATTTTTATTTTAATTGCTGTTTTTGCAAAGCTTAAAGAAGCTTGCATTATTGATTTCCTAATCATGGGGGAGACTTTCTACTGGGGGCCGGTGGCCTGCCTGTAGCTCCGCCCCTGGTTTTACTGCAAAAAAATGGCCCCCTCTCCACACAACAGTAGTCTGCTAGCCTATTTACAAGCTAATAATTAGCTTAGAAGCTGTTTTCCCCTCATGCTGCCAATCAAAACCACACTGCTTACTTAGTTTATGATCTAAAAGAGACATATTATTATATTATGAAAAACTTAAGCTTTAATAGCAAGGGAATTTAGCATGTGTGCTCTGGGAGCACTATTAGCACTGCAGCCTTGTGCTAACATGTTTTGGGTTGACAACATGGAGGCTATCATGTTGACTTCCTGCCGTTGATCCAAATTCTTGGTTGCACCTTGACTGTTTGAAAATGAAGAAATTGGACAATGAGAGTTTGTGAGGCTGTCCTACGGGCTGGTGCATGTGACTAAAGCATTAGCCGTACCACCGTGTGTGTTTTTTCCTGCCGCCTGGATGAGGAGCTCAAAGCTTTCTTTTCGTATCAACCTGTTTGCCTTCACCTGTTCTTTTGTGCATCCTCTGCACATCATCGATCTCATACACCTTGATGTCATAGGCCTCTGGAATTCCCCTCTCCGTCCAACGAGACCGAACGCCGCTGGACGAGCTTTTCACGGCCTGCACCGTGTCGTTCAAAGGGTGACGCTGGTGAGTCCCTAAGACAGGATGAATTTGCAGTGAAATGCTCTCTTATCCTCCTTTGAAAGCTCTTCAAGATATCTTAAATTAGGGAGAAATCTGTAATTTATGTGATAAAACAAGCATGTGGTAAAGAAAGCTTCAAATAAATTCAATTCACAAGTCGAATAAATCCCCAAAGCTTTGCTAGCTGTTTCATTGCTCCATTAGCATCATCCCAGCTAAGCTTTTTTAATCTAAGTGATGCACAAGAAAGCAAATAAAATGTTTTTATTTCAGCATTCAAATCGATTTGATTTTTTTTTTTTTGTGCCAAGTGTGCACATACATTTCATTAATTTATTATAATTTTTTTCCGCTCTTATACCTCCATTAGTCAGTGCAGTGACTGGGATTATAAATTAATTATGTTTTGCTATACACAATTAAACTTTGAGCACAGTAAGAAAACTAGGTCTGAGTGCCCTCTACAGATGTTTGTCATGTCTAATTAATGTCACATTAATAGGTTATGAGGCCGGGCCTCCACCCAAAGATGTTATTATCGGCCTGTCCTTGGTGTAAAAGAGACAACTGCAATTATCTGTTGAGTACTTCAGAAATGGTTTAAAGTGCTACTTTAATTCAAATTTCAGGTTGAATCCTCAGTTTTTTTTCCATCTTTGTGTATTTATACAGTGTTCTTGTTTATTCAGGAGGATTCCTTAAATAACCAGGGTGATAACCAACACACATTTTCACACTTTTTTCTTTAATTTAGATTCTCAAAGTTTAAACATTTGCAGGAAAAATAAGTCCAGTATTAGAGGATAAAAACAAAAGTATGCTCAGGATTGAAGATTTAAGATGTAAAAATGTGCAAATTGAACGTATTCTGTATAGTAAAGCACGGGGGACATTGATTGACAAGGACAAGAGCCAATCAGGATGCCGTATGCTGTTAAATTTTAAAAAAGCATGCATGTATTACACAATTACTTGATGCGATATACAGTCAATACTTTTTCTGCTGTCCCTATGAGGAACTGGCGACCTGCCCGGGGTGTACCCCGCCATTGCCCAACAGTAGCTGGGATAGGCTCCAGCATCTCTGTGATCCAGAAAGGGATATTTTTCCGCACTATAAGGCACATTTAACAGCCTTAATTGCTAACTGTGAACGCAGTTAATACATTTTGACTGACGGATTTGTACAGTTGCAAGAAAAAAAGTACATGAACCCTTTAGGAGTACCTCAAATTCTGCACAAAATGGACACATGATGTGTTTTTTTTAATCTCAATCTAAATCACAATGATGGAGAGAAACACGAGGAGAGGTTAAAGGCCAAAGAAACATTAAAAAAAAATACAATTGAAAAGAGATACTTTGAATTTTTTAATTAAAAAAATGTTTACACCCCAAAAAAATCCTAAGGAAGAAGTGTCAAATGAGAACCTTCCTCTTTTTTTTACAGTGATATGTTTACTTTTGTACTTAATTAATTGTTTTTCATTGAAGATTTTTATCTATTACTCAAAAATGCACATAAATGAGTCCACTTGGATTTAGGTATGTTGTTTCCATATCATTAGTCTTTCAGTTTAGTCTAAAAACAGCCAAATAAAACTAATTAATTTTACCTGGATTCCCTCGTCTTCGAGAGGAGCGGCTGCTGCGAGCCCCGCCGGGCAGAGAGCTGCTTCTGTCACTGGTGGAGTCTCTGGTGGACGTGCTGCTACCTGTGGCCTCGCTGTCTCTGACCATGCTGCCGTACCCACTGCTCACAAAGCTGCTCCTGTTGGAGAAATGCAGCAACGTCTTCCCCATGGCTGGCGGCATGTCCCCGCTCAGGACGCTGGTGGTGTCGCTGGCGTGCCCGCTCAGATGGTCGGGCGAGCGCGGAGCAGTCACCTGGCTGTAAGGAGAAGGAATGGGGGTCATGTGACCCAGTCCTGCTGATGTAGGGCTGGGCACCCTGTCCCTCAAGAGGTCTGAAATCCGCCCGTTGACAAATCCTTGGATGACGGACTTTGAGGAGGAGCATGTGGAGCTCTGGCTTGGTGTCCGACTGACGGAGCGGTGGGATCGCGGAGGTGATGAAGAGAAAAACGAGGACGTCCGCTCAAAACTGACAGTCTTGATCTCTGGAGACAGACTGGCACTGCGGTTGACGGTCTCATGCAGGTTTTTCTGGGATTGGCTGAGATTTTTTATGCTCGGGGAGGACAGCCGGCGGACTTTGGGGCTGGCTGTCTTTGGTTTTCCGACGGCAGAGAGCTTGGAATGAGCGTGTTTGGCTGACTGACTTTCATAAGGGAAGAAGTGGTAACTCTGGTCAGGATGGGGGTCTTTTCTAGCTCTCGGAAAGGTACAGTCTCCCTCCAAATGACCTCTGTAGCCAGCTTCAACACTTTCCTTGGAACTACTACGCCTCTCCAGGGCTGGGAAGTCCCTCCCAAGAGAGTTATTCCTGCTGGCCAACAACTCGAGTTTAGTATTAAAAAGCCTGCTGCTGTCCTGACTGGAGGACTTTGGCTTTGCATGACCTTTTCTGCTGCCGTGTTTTGGAGAACACGAGCCGTGGACGCTTTGGTTTGCAGGGGGACGCTTTCTGCCCATCCCCCTCTCCAGAGTTTCCCCAGGGCTGCAAGGAGTGGATGATGTCACCCCCCTTGAGTGGTTGCTTGGGGGGTTGGCGCCGGGCCAGTCTCTGGGTAAACTGCTTGTTACAGAGGAACCAATGAGGGTTTCTTGGCAACCAGGTGAAAAAGCAGCTATCTTGGGGATATTCCCAGTATGCCTGTGAGCAATACCTCCCTCTTTAGAGACCTTTCCATTGTTTGGAGAATGAAGATGCTTGGAGTCTGATCTGTGGCTGCCGTCTGCGTTTTTTAGCCTTTTTTCACACATTTTGCTTTCTAAGTTGTAGAAATCTTTGTCTTCCTTCTCTTTGTTGTTTGGAAGCTTCTCAGGTGAAGCAGTTCTATGACTTTTATCGTCATGATTAGAATGTGAATCAGACTTTAACTGGAGAGTTTCAGATCTTTTGTTTGGGATTATTTTGTCCTTCACAGCCTCCAAGTTGTCCAAATCTGTCTCCATCAACATGGGGTTAAGAAACGACGGTAAAGTCCCCTTTTCCCTCCTGAAGAAAATGGGCTTTTCGTTGTTTGCATCCGTAGCTGGAAGCTGACTGTCCGAGGACCCTGCAGCTGCAGAATCCTCACTCACATCGCTGATAATCCTGATTGGTTGACTCGTGCTGGAAGTGTTTTCTGTGCGGGAAAGAGCAGGATCTCGGATGCAGAAAACGTTCCCTGCCGTTTTCCCTCTCCCGTAGGCTCCATTGATGGTCACCTCCTCCACCATGGAGAAGACAAGTTCATCTTGGCCCTTCAGATCCAGCGGTTGTTGAACGGTCACTGTGATCGTGGCCTTCATTGCTTTACTTTCATCTGGGGTGGGATTAGGTAAGACGTCTCCAAGTATGACATCTTTAGTTAAAGAGTTTGAAGAAAAACAGGAGGACGAAGGAGAAATGGAGGAGCTCTTGCCAACGGGTGAAGCTCTTTTGTCTGGTTTAAACCAGTCAGCAGCTTCGTGACCTGGCGGTTTCTCTGTAGACTGAAGTATGGAGGGGGTGGTAGCAGATTTGCCCTGAGTATTGGATTCCTGCAGTGAGAGATCATTGCTGGTCCTGACAGCACCTATACAGTTAATTCCCAGAGTTTGATTGAGCAGCTCCTCACTGGAACTGGTTCCACTACACTCCTCACAGTCATAAAGACCTGAGTCCTCCCTGGGAAAGTTCTCTCCAGACAGAGCGCCGTCCGTTTGCTTTGCTCCCTGAGAGTTCTGACCACCACCAGCGCCGTGATTTGAAGAAGACTGCGGTGCTGTCGATGTTTCTTTTGGATGCACGGATTCAGGCAAAACGTTGCAGGCAGCGGCTTTTAAAGAAGACTTGAGCGCGTCTATCGATATCTCACTTCCGTCGATACAGCCCAGGCGCTTTTGGAGTTCAGCAAACGTGTCGCATTTGAGGCACTCCCTCTCGGGCTGTTTCCTCTCTCCCTTCAGAGTCTCAAAGTCCCTGTCCTCTGCCCTTTTTACTCCATGCAGCTGAGGGATTCGGAGGAGCTCCTGCAGCAGAGCAGTGAACTCCGGGTCGTCCAGGTCGGTCTTGTTTGGGTGCAGTGAAGGTATGATAGGAACAAACTCCGGTTGTGCCGGCGTCGGGACTCCTTTGGATCGGAAAGAGCCGTCTGAGTCTATTTGAATGACCGTGTCACAGGAGTGGTCACTGCTGGAGCGATCCAGGTCCCCGCGCAGACGGAGAGGACGGATGTCAACATCCACCTCGTCGGTGGAGTGAAATGCTCGCAGGGTTGAACGAGGCACCTTGTGTTCTTTGGTCAGACTCCTCCCACAAGGAGAGCAGGACGTCGATTGCTGTTCAAAAGAAAAAATTATGTCAGAACAACAAAAAAAGGAGTTAATGAGAGTACTTTAGATGGAATTTAATTAAAAATCTGTTTAATGTTAAGTTTTGCAAAAAAGCACACGTTTTTCTTTACAAAAACATAATTAAAACCACATGTTTAGACTCACATGCACAAACACAACATCTAAAATGAGATAATAAACCCTAGAAAAGGAACACTAACAATTTTAAATGAATTTTTTTGGTTTTATTTCTGGTATTATATTCTCACTTTAAGCATACTTGTAATTGTAAAACAAAAAAAAACAAAAAAAGCCCAGCTAAGGGCAAATGCTCCAAACTAGCTACGGCTAAAAGCATTACGATATGGGCAGGGGACTGCTGTTCAGAGTATGTCTATGTTTTTATATCTGTCCTTATCCAATAAATAAATTACATTTTCACCAACAAACGTCTTGCATAATTGCATTTTTGGTAAACTCAAGACCCATTACTGGAACCAGAGATGGGTCATACATATTAATGTTGTGGTTGAGTCTCAGGCTCAGTTTTTCCTGAGTTTTTGTGAGTCAAAGCCATTTCAGCTGATTTCAAAAGCTGAAGACAAAGACAAAGGCAATTTACAGATTATCTTTAACTTTCGGATTGAATCTTTTAAGGTTTTTATCAGCTCTTTGGGAGCCTTTTGATTAGCATGGTGTACAGTGAGAGTCAAGTTAAAACATTTTTTTTACTCTAAAACCCTGATTGTTCTTTGTTTGGTTTCTTAAAATCCTTTAGTTTTTTCTATCCTTCAGCTTTCAGTCTTCTAGTTCAAAGCCAATGTTTTGGTCATCTTCTGAACCTCCAAACTGCCACATCTCAGATTCCCATCCTCTAAATTCTGCTGATTTATGCAAATCTAGAGTTTAAAAACCTAATCCAATTATCTGTTGAACTCTTTTAAAAGCATCTGGGCTATGGTGAGAAAATGCCACCAAAACAAGTTGAAAAACACAATTTTCATTGGAGCAGATCTTTAAGAACATCACCAGAAACTGAAAAATGTCTATATTTCTAAGTAGTCAGCAACCTAAAGGAATTATATTCCTCAAGAAATCTCCCTGCTTAGATTGCCAAAAGAGGCTAGAATAAATAAAAATCCATAATATTCAACTTAAATGAGTGTACCTTTGTCCTCTTCTGGGTCCTGCGAATACGGGAGGCCATTTGGATGGTGGAGAAGGTCTCTTGATGGTGCGCCAGGGAATCAGCCACTTGAGCGATCACCGCCGTGTGGCAGTTTGCATGAGCCAAAGACTCCCTGAGGAGCATGTTCAGCTTACTGCTCCTGTGTAAAAGCATTGCAAATGGTCCGGTATTAACCTAAGCAATCTATCTATCTTTTTTAATTATTTTTTTAGGTCGATATTTTAAAAATCAATCCAGTTTGGTGTCACCTATTGGAACAAGGCTAATCTACCTCATTATGCTCAGTTCCAGACATTTATCTAGATGGTAATTCTAAAAACCAGCTTTTAAAAAGTCCAAACTCGATGGAGTTATCATCTTACTTGTTAGGGAGAGTTTTATGTCCATTGAGGAGAGACACAACAATCGGTCCCAACTCCGCATGAGGAAGTTTATTCCTGTTCACTCCCCTCATACCACTACAAACGTCGATCATGGTCAGCTTAGCGGTGCCCCGGGAACCTGGAAAAGAGGGATTGATGGTAAATTATAGAGAAATAATTAAAATATGTCAAACTTGTACATAAATCTTTATTTAGAAAAGTACATCGCTACGGTTTTAGCTCGGAAAGTGTGTTATTATAAAGGCTATATAAGCTTTCGGACAATAGTTTTAAACAAAACAAATAGCATATCTCTACTCACACACTCTACTTTCATTTGTTGAAATGTAACCTTTTTTGGTTTAAATGCAAACAGGCCTGGTATTCTGTTTAATTTATTGTTTTATTTTGAAGGGGTCTTTTTCTGGTCTATAATGGAAGGTCTGGCTTGCCTCAGAACAACACACTAAAATTATTATTTTTTGTTTTTCGTTAGTGCCATTTTCTCTGCATCTTGATTTTACCATTATGTCTCAGGGGAAAGCTGAAACCTAAAATTAAAGCCATAAAATACTTATTCTTTGAGTGTTAGTTAATTGTCAATCCTATAAATAAATGTATAATATAAATTCTTATAATTATTAAAATGATCATTGTTCTTTGTCTCAAGAAATGATGAATTTAATTCAGAAAGACAAATATGACAAGTGTTGGCTCAAAGTGAGATAAAATATGTGATTGAGAGTCATCTAGGGGCCAGGATTCGTTAAAATATTTCGTAAAATTTTCAAATTGAAAAAGTTTATGTGTCTTTTTGAGGTGTTTTCACAGTATCTTGGAAAAATCAAAGTATAATATGAAGAAAAAGTTTGTGGTCCTTTCTTGTGAGGTGAGAACGCTAACTACTGCCTCACCGTCTACGACTCCAACTACGAGCTGCGAAATTTTATCAGCTCCTTCAGAAAGTTAGGATAGTTATTCTGTCTTGGGAAATATTGATCGATTTAATTGTGAGAACATGAAGTACAGTATGTGATTGAGAGTCATTTAGGGGCCCGATGTGAACTGCACTAAGAGAATGCGTTAAAATTAGGGCTGTCAGATTTGTCGCGTTAAAAACGCATTAATCTGACATGTGCTTGACGCCGACAATTTTTTGACGCATTAATCGCGGACTTTCTCATACGTGCCTTTCCATACCGCGCGTGGGCGTCCCGCCCTTTAACTCACCAGCTGCTCTCACTAGATCACCGGCGGCTCACCAACCTCCGAGCTCAAGCTAAAACCGGCCGGCGCTAGGACCTGGAGAGCTCCTGCACCCTAACCCAGCTCCGGTTCGCGTCCAGTACCAGGTCTGGTGGTACTGGCTCGCGTCCGGCGCCGCGTCCCGAGAGCTGCGGACCCCCGACGTTCCAAACAGCAAGCGCACCGGGGGACGTTTTAAATGTTCTGGAGGTTTAAGCGTGATCCAGCCCCAGCATAGCGGTCTGTCTGCCGGTATATTCATGGCGTGAGCTCCGCTGGACACGTCGTTCCATCGAGCTGCAGCCAGAGAACGCGGCGGCAGTAACAGACTGTCAAACTGTCCACAGTGTATTCCGCTTTTCTCAGTCTTTAATGTTTTAAAAAACAAAAGTTCATTGGAAATGATAAATCTCTATTTCATTTATTACTGTAGTTCAGCAGAGGAGGGAAAGATTTGGTCCTGACAAAAAATGAACATGAAAGTGTTATGGAAATTTTATTTTTGATGTTTTTTTATTTTATTTTACTGAACGTTGATTGAAGTTTTGAATTTAAAATGCCCTTCACTTGCAAATGGGCTTTTGTTAGGGATTTGATGTTACAGCCTTTTATTGTTAAGGAAGTGTATCTCAATACAATGTTACAAAATAAAGTATTTCTGATGAAAACTATTAATTTTGTCATTCTTGTTTTCATAATTAATGTAGAACTGCTAAATTCCACGAACCACACATTTTTTTTCCTTAAAAAAAAGGCCACATGTAAATTTGCGATTAATCGCGAGTTAACTCTGGACAAGATGCGATTAATCGCGATTAAAAATTTTAATCGCCTGACAGCTCTAGTTAAAATATTTGGTAAAATCTTCAATTTTTGTAACAAAATACCTTAATAAGAAGCAGAGATTTGATAGTTTTCAAACATTTTGTTAAAAGATTACAATTTTGGACTATTTTCTATTACTAACTAAAAATAGTTTTGTTTGAATCATGTTGATTTAACCAGATTTATTAAAAATCAGGTGTTACTGATTTTGGGTATGCATCAAATATGTTCTTTTTTTTTATTGTATTAGGTGACTATTTTTAGACATATTTAAAGCTGGGTAGTTTTCTTTTTGAACAAATTCAATATAAAGTATAACAGGTTTCTAACAACAACAATCAGGGGAAGCTGGAAAAACCTTTTCCGATGGTGCTGCTTTCTGTGCGCGGCGGCTGGACATACAGGGTGAAGAACATTATTGAGCTGTGGCAAAGGTATGTGATAAAGTCGGCATGCCGCCGCGCTGCGATGGCGGCGTCCAAAAGAGAAGCAGCCCGCTCTGCTGTGGGGGCCTTCACTCGGTTGTGATTGCGGATCTGGAAGGACAGGACATGGAAGTACCATGAATTCCTCTATTTAAAACAAAGTAGGAGCTGGTTTCTTCCCTTGATAAATACAAATATAATAAACTATCATCAGTAATCTAATATCTATATATTATCTCCAATAGTCTGATTACCAAAGCAGACAGAAAATGAACCTCATAAAAAGGCCAGTCTGGTATGAGACTAAAGCCAGATGTTAACTGGACTGATCCAGTCCACCAAAGAAAATACATACCTCTACAAATGTACTAAACAGATGATAATTTTTAAAAAATGGTCACAAAAACGATTATAATGATTAGAAAATAAATAAATTAACTTCAAAAACTACATTTCTTTAAACCAGGTTGTACATTTTTGACTTAGATTTGATTTTGAAAGCTGGAAACCAATGGGACATTGCTCCCTTATGAAACCACCCCCTATTGGTCATTTGAGGAACTCCAACATTTAGTACTTTTTTGTCATATAAAAAAATGAATGAAAACTTCTGCAGCACCCAAATATAATTGTATAACATTGTAGTATTATTTTTCCCAAACCCTTTTTGCAGTGTACCTGTATCCCACAGACTGGGTCCTCTTGGACCCTAACATGGGCTTTTGGGCTGTCCTGGGTGCTGCCTGATGAAGGGACCACCTCTCCCAGCAGGTCCCTCAGCGTGTCCTCCTCCCCGCAGCACAGCTCAATGGCCGACACCGACACGGTCAGCTCGGTCCAGGTCTTCTCTCGACGCCGCTCGATGGCGCCGTACAGCCAGGAGATGGCACAGGGGATCAGCCCTAGCTTCTGGATGTTCTCACCACTCCCCACCATGCTGGACCAGGATCCTGAGACACAGGACAGTGTGCAGCACAGATAATGCTGGAATTTTAAAAACAAAAACTGGATAAAATTAGGTTTATTGATTGTTTTAAAAATCCAAAGATACAGTAATTTAGCTTTTTTTTTCCATCTCTGTGTAGTACGGATCGACCTTCGGAGTCTTTGGTCCATCATTGTCTGACATTTAGAGATTGTTTCATGTGCAAAAAAAAAAAGCCTCTATCAAGTTGAACGGCTCCACATTTTGTCTCCTGCTGCACTTTTGCCCCATGTTCATTTTGAAATATTGGCCTGTTTTACCTTCTCTTGCCTTATCCCAACTCTAATTGAATGAGCATAAGGGAATTGGTTTACTCCAATTAAAGGCCAAGCCGCCCGCCGTTTTTTTTTTTTTTTTTTTAGGGAATGCTATTCCATGAAGGAGATTGATATCCTGCTGGCTGCAGGCCACATCTCGTCTGTTTTGGTCAAGTAATTTAATCAGGTTTACGGAGAGTGGGGTCACGTGACAAAGCAAGAAGACACTCGTGCCCCCGTGTGTGCGCAAGTGTTTTTTTTGTGTGCCACAAATCTTCCCCAACCCGTTTTTGCACTAAGTGCCTTTAATAGCCACACATTAGAGCCCACTTTGTTTGCAGCCAATGTCCGAGTTTCTGGGGGTTTTTTTGGAGAGAATTCTTAAATTGTTAAGCACGCTGGTGCAGCAACACGAATGCTGAAGGACAAACTTCAAGAGAAGAGTCTGGAGATTCCAGATTAATACAAGGACAAAAGAAGAAAAAAGGGGGAAAATTGAGATAAGAGGAGGATGGTGCATAGACGGGTAAAAGTGCTCCACTCTCATCTGAGGATATTAACCCATGGCCTCTCGCATTGACAGATGACTCACCCACATCAGCACATCCCAGACCCAGAACGCATCCGTTGCTGCCACTCAGCACGCAGCGGATGACATCAGTCAGGACGCCTGTGCACAGCTCCGCCTGGTCAAAGACATCATGTGATTCATGTCAGAGGAGAATACAGTTCAACTAAGGACTCTTTTGAGCCTAGTCACCCCAAATCTGTAGGATGATGAGCTCAAATGGTGGGTGATAAAGACTGTTTGCTAGGACTTCTCGCCTGCAGAAAACAATGTGTATGAAGATTTTTGCTCTACGGGCTCACAGAGTGGTCTACAATCCTAACGTTTTCTGTGGGCCACCTACGTTTCACATAAAGAAAGGTTTGCCCATTTTTCCCCAGACAGCCCTTATCTACCCGTAATGGCAGTTGTGACTAACACAAAAGGGAGGAAAAGGGCAGGAAAACTAGCACCTGGTAAGATTTTTGGACCAAGAATTAGCATGCAAATATTGCCACCAAAACCAAACCTGTTTTTGGAGGAAATTCCCTACCTGGCTGCTGTCTTGCGAATACGCAGCATCAAAGCTGAACGTCTTGAGTGGATTTCTGTTTTCTCTCCCGAGAGTCATGGTGCTGTGGGTCAAGTTTTTGGATGGCGGTTCAATTACGATGACCCTTTTTCTGGAAGGGTCAATTCGGAGGACGGGTGGCTGGAATTGTCCGTCCGACAGCATCCTGCTCACCCTCAGCATGACTTTGACCTGCGCACCAAAGGAAAGAAGAGATAAAGACATCATTACCGGTCGCTCCACTGGAAAATCATGCAGATAGTCCTTTTGACAGGAACTATGTCCCAAAACATTGATGCGATACGAATTCTGGCTGTAAGAAACACCATAACAAGGCTATGAAATTAATACAAAATTCAAATTCCTTGATCAATAATAGTGGCAGTTTGCTTAAGTTGTAACACAAGCTTCCTCTTTCTAAGTCACGATTTCTCTGCAGAACAGATCATTCTATCTGCTTGTCTGCCTAATGTCAGCTCAAAAACATTTAAAGGATTACTTTCTGATCTCTGCATCATCAGTTCACTCACAGTATTAAAATGTTATCTTAAGACTCCCCCCTTCAGGATGTCGTATAACACCTGAATGCACCACGCACAATTTAATTGCATTCATCCTCTAAGCTAATGTCACTGCTTTAAATTTGCCCTCAATTTCATAGTTTTTCAAATCCATTTGTGTTTATTTCAACCTAAAACAGCTAAAGAAAAATGACATGAACAGTGATTTATGATATTTTTGGTGTGTGGACTAATCTACTTAAGTGTATGAAGCCATTACTGTTGAACTTAGCCTTCCATGTATATAGTAGAACAATGCTGCATAAGCAGGAACCCTTTTTGCTACTCTGAGATACTTTAAGGATGAAAACATTATCATTATTTAATGCCTGAAGCATGCATGCTCTGCTTCGACTGCATCATCGTTGGCGCCTTTGTCTTTAGAAGCACAAATTTGCACATTTGACAATAATAGTAAAATATTTTTAGTCAAAATGTATTTTTGAAAAGTATGTTTTAGACCAAATCTATAAATTACAACCACTTTTAGCCTTTTCACAATAAAACAGAAACTAAAACATGGAGATGTTGCCACTTTTCCTTATGAGGACATTTCAAGAGTCAAATACCTGAGCTTTAGCTCTGCGATTTACAAGAATTTGAACAGCAACAGAGAGATGAAGCACTCAGACGTGTGCTCTGTATGGGAGGAGATAAACCCCGGTTCCATTTTCTGATGCTCCGGTTGTTTCTTGGCAGGAAAAAGAGGTTAGCTGTCAAATGGGATTAGCATTGAACAAGAGTTAAGGCAGCGTAGTCGGTTTGTAAGTCACATAGCTTCAGTGTGCTGCCTCTTATGTTATAAGTTACTCATTCTATGACAAACTGTGTTTAGGTAATGAATAAACATTGTATGAAGTGACAACAAACACAAATATCTATTAAAAATGCTTCTAATGTTATGTTTTGGTGGCTTTAGCAAATCCAAATAAAATGTATTAGTTAACACGATCCACATTCGAGAAACTTTGGTCCCATTTGGCTAAAATGTGTTGCCAGCAACACCTGTGATAAACTAAACTCCATGGTGTAAAGTTAGCATGAGAAACAAACAATGTCAACAACAAAAATCCCAATTGGGATCATGTACATGTCTGCTTTCTACGTAGAATTATCTATACATCTCAACAAAAAAAAGCTAAAAATCTAGCTAACAAGCTAAGTCTGAGCCAAATATTACCACTAAACTGAATTTGAATTATTATTCTGTGGTCCCTCACTTTATTGTGGTTCACTTTTTGCAGTCTTGTTATTTCAGTTCAAGTTTGCATCCATTT
>NC_050535.1:13120443-13128034 GCF_002922805.2 Oryzias melastigma | reverse complement strand
TTTAGCATACAGTGTTCTGCATCCTGATTGGCTATTGACCCTGTCAATCAATCTCTTCTGTGCCATGCTCCCTGTACAGAAGATGTCAGTTTACCAATTTACATACATCTTCGTACTTGTTATAAATCTTGTTTTTATTCCATAAACTGGACTTATTTTTCTGTATAGGTTTGAACTTTGAGAGTTTAAACAAGAGATAAAAATGTTAAAATGTTCATGTCTGTCTGATAAAAGTCTATAAAGTGTGTCTACTTTGTGGAATTTACAGGTTATTTATGGAACTTAACCCCATGATAAACGAGAGTAGTTTGTTTATGAGTAGTTCAAAGAGTGTGTTATTTTGCAGTTCCTGGTGACATCTACAGTGTTAAAGGGTCAAGAGGCTGGGTGCAAGAAACAGTTTCAGTTTCTTGATTTATATAAATAACTTTCATTTTTTGCTAATTTCAAACAATGCTAATGTGAATAAAACATATTGCCTCTCTTGTTTTTAAGTACATTTCTTGCACACTAGAGGAGAAATCAAATTGGCTAATTAGCTGCATTAATGTGTCCCACAATGTCTAACACCCCCTCCCCTTTTTTCCCACTTTTACCCCCCCAATCCAGTTCAAAGAATGTTGGTTCTTTGGTGTGTCAGTCGAGTGATTGCATTGACACTCCCGTCCCAGCATGCAACATGGCGTGATGTACCTTCAGACTCTCCAACAGCATCATGCACTTCACTCAAAATGTGTGAAGGACCTGAATGTTTGTGGTTGTGTCGATGCCGAACGGGATTGTGTTACATCTCGGTGACATCATTCCTCTTTGTCTATTACCACAGTCCATCTGTCATGTGCTAGCCGTTCTCCGTCCGCACTTTTCTGATCCATCCTGCAAAAACTAGGCCCCTGATTCCTTTTAAGCATAACGCCAAACTATTTATGGGTTTAATTATTCAACAGAAACATTAAAAAAGCAGCTGATCCACACAGCTGAGGGCGCAGGTAGGTGTGGCAAAGCTCTGATCTGTAACTCTACACTAAACCCAAGAGTCCATCCGTGAGACAAAGGCAGGGCAGGCAGCCATATTGATCTATCTCGGTTTCCCTCCCAGAGGAGGTGCGGAGAAGGGCTGGGAGGAAGGAGATGGAGGCATTAGCACCACATAACAGTGTATCATGAAGGCGGAGGGATATAGGATCTCCTCCAAATTGACTGAGATCTCTTTATGTTACCATATGACGGGTGAAAAAAAACAAAAAAAACAATGGTATTCATGGGGAAAGATGATAGTCAGGGCTGCCAAAAGCACATCGCCAATCCACACTTATTCTGTCCGCTTCTGTTCTGATTCAATTTCTAAATCCAACCCTTCCTATATGTGATGTATACACCACACTAAAGAGGCTAAAACTTTTGATTTCCATGTGTGAGAATGCGCAGACCCACCTTGCCAACATCGGGGGAGTCTTTGGTCCGAGCAGCAGCTTGGAGCAGGCAGGTGGGGACGGGCGGTGGGTTTTTCTGGATGATCTCTCTGAAGCAGGTGGAGGCATGGGAGGGAGCTGGATCGGACGCTTGGTTCTTTTTCCTCAGTGTCAGGTTGAGCTTCTCAGCCGCCCTGCAGGAGTAGGAGGAAGCATTAAGTGTGGGGCGTTTAGATGCTGTATTTAAGGGAAAGTAACTCCAACAGCCAACAGCCCAAAAATTTCTTAAGGCAAAATATGTTAAATCTTTAAAAGTTTATTTTGGATAAACTAACATGGATTAGACTTTCCTTAAAATGTCAAAAGTGAGAAAATAAACATTTTAAAGGACATTAACTCTGTTATTTACTAGTTTTCTGGTTATGAAGAATTGTCTAAATTTGACAAAATTCAACAAAAACATAGAATTTTGCCTATTTAAAATGATGGAAGGTTAAAAATAGATCAAAAAAATCTGGAGCAAAATAGTTACAAGAGGTTTTGAATTAACAAACAACCTTTTGACTAATTACTTTGTTTAATGTATGGCTTTAATTTACAGCAAAACACATGTACAGAAAATGTCAGGTTGATATCCGATCTTAATAGTCTTTCAGATTTGCTCAAACTACAACAGTGAAAAAACAATCAAAGTAATCAATCCAAACAAATAACATATTTGAATGTTTATACATTATAAACGTATGATCTGTACTTTCTCTGATTTTCCCAATCTGATATTCTCTGTCACTAAATCACACCAGGATTCACTTGCAAGGAGATTGTCAGTATGCATAAGAGTTCAAA
Organism: Oryzias melastigma; assembly: GCF_002922805.2. Lineage (NCBI taxonomy): Eukaryota > Metazoa > Chordata > Actinopteri > Beloniformes > Adrianichthyidae > Oryzias > Oryzias melastigma. The sequence continues at coordinate 13,125,776 of NC_050535.1, read as the reverse complement.
CAGTTGTAAAAGCCAAAAGTGTTTTATTATTCCCCCTTTTTAGGTGATTCTGAGTACTAATTATACTGTTTGTAAACATCATGCAAAAAGCAACACCAGATTTTAGATGCTCAACATTATTTTTAGTCTTGTCCAAATGTTCCATATTTCTTGTTTATTTCTATCGTTCGGCCAATAGGTCCACTATAGCATATTTTTTTGGTTAAAATACAAGCTGGAACAAAATACATATGCATTGTTTGACATTTTCTTAATAAAAGTCAACTTTTTATGAACGGATCAGTTATTCCTTGATGTAAAGTTTCAACCGTCATTGCTGAAAAAGCTGCTTTCATAACCAAGACTTCCACACCATCAGTGAAATTTGAAAATATCCTAATTTTAACATTTAGGAATAACATTTCAAACAGGAATTCTGCTAACTTTTCATCTACATTTGACAGTTATTTTCACATCTAATGTGAGATGTGTCGAAAAAAGAAAAAAAAGAAAAACAAAAAACGAAAAAACCCTTACCTGGCCAGAAAAGACATGGCCGCAGTGTTAGCAATGGTCACCACTCTGGAGATGTTCTGGATCCTGGAGTTGGTTTGTAAGATCACAGCATTACCGGAGCTCAGTGCAGAATCATCTGCAGCCTGCCAGAGAGGAGAAGATTCATGTGAACATCTGAACCTGTCAGTGTCCTCCAGCAGCGACTCTGAAGTGATGCTGCTCTGTTAGGTAGAACATCTAAGAGTAGAAAGCTGCCTTAATAGCTCTGTCTGAATTCCCTCAGTACATCCACATGCTCACAATTTTTTTTTTTTTTGTGTCACCAATTTGGCGAAGTGAAAACCTAATAAATACAATAATTTTGCAAAGACTATGAATCCACTGGGTTCTGACGATCAAAACTTGGATCATTATTAAAAATAAATAAATTTACACACATTTTTCGAAAGGACAAACCATTCAAACGCAATGTTTTGTGGTCTATAGTTGCCAATCTAGTGAGAATCAATCACTGACAGTATATGAGAACTGGACTGAGTTACCCGGCTCCCCCTGATGTTCTAAACAGGAAGTAGCTGCTTGTTTCAAGAAGCCAAAATCCCAAAGACTTCTACTGAGAAATAAACATCCATTACTCAGTAATTATTTTTTTCAGAATAAACATTCTTGCTCTGCTACTTCTTTTAACACGTTCTTACTAATCCTAATTTATTTTTTTATATATTTTTTCTGTAGTGCAAGTTATTGAAGTTATAAACTGACCAATCAGAGGCCTCAATAAAAGTATGTGGTTTTGTGTTTGATTGACAGTTTCCTCCAAGCCCACAATCAAGTGGTAGAGGTGTGGCCTTCCAACAAGCTCACTTCTGATTGACAATAGTGGTAGCCATAGAAACGACTCAGTCACTGCTTACTGGTTCCAACATGGCGACGTCCACATTGCGAGACAATGGCGACTGAATTGACTTCATTTCAAAGTAAGTCATTTTCTATGGGTCATGTCACACTCACTCGGTCCAGTTCTCATGTACAGTCAATGAACAGAACATACACATTAGACTTCTGGGAAATCTGGGAAAAAAATATATAGTGCACTAAGTAGAGAATAGTGAGGGAAATCGGACACGACTATTGACAGTTTTTGGATCTGGCTGATGTCTGAGCAGGAAACATGACTCAGAGACAATTATGAATGCACTCCATCACTCCAGCAGCCTGAAAATGCCCCTCAGATACCCTCTGAGATGTGTGTCACACCTTCATTCATAATCGTGTGGCAGAGAGTCAGGTTGCATCTGTTGCAAGTCGACGTGTCGCCTCGCCGCAGGGCCTCAGAGTGCACATCTCCACGTACTAGTCCCTCATTCTATCACTGTCTGCATTTTAAGCCACATAACTTCGTTTTCTGTCCGTAACACCCAACCGTAAAGTGCCAATTAGCTCCAAGAAAGATGCTCTGTGGTGGTTTGGAGTAAAAGCAGCCTGATTAGCTTCACTTTCCTCCTCCTCCTCCTCCTCACATCCTCATGACTCAGTTTCTTCTTTCTCTCTGCCACACATCCCCCTAACATGCTCTTCTATGATCTTTCATTGTTTTCCCTTTGCCCCATCTCCCTCCTTCCTCCTTCCCATTTTGCACGCCCGACTTCCCTCCCTCCCCTCCCAACTGTCCACTTTCTTTAAGATCTGCATTTACTCGCTCCGCATTACTTCATCTCATTCCCTCCGCTCTCAAGCTGGACCCACCCTGCTGTTGTCTGGACTCTTTCATTCGTGACATGCAGCCAGCATGCAGCTCTTTTAAAGTGGGTTTTGGGGTGATCCAAACACTATCTGGTCCAGTGGTGGAGCTAAAACATTAATGTAAAGCAGCAGCAAAAAAAAAAAAAAAAATGTGTTGAAATTCTTTAAAAACACAGATGGGCCGACACACACAATACAGGGGCGTAACAAAGATTTTGAGGGGCTCAAGATTTCATCTAAAAATGTTGGTTTTGTTATTTTAGCAATGCTTAAAGAAGCTTCTATTGATGATTTATTATTATTTCTCAATAATTATACTCATCAAAACCTTGCCCCCCTTTAGCTCCGCCCCTGATCCAAACAATGTCATTTAAGTTTGTGAGCAACTCTAGTGAGCTAGTTTAAGCATCCAAAATATGAAAATCCACAATCTTTTTTTACAGAAATTTACTCCTAATTTTCAAAATTGCGTACAAACACTTTTATCTTTGACTTATAAACATAGAATTGTATGTTATGCCATCAATTCGTTGGTGTTTTCTTTCTTTCTTTTTCTTTGAATGCGTTTAAAAAATAGACTTGTAGTTCATCTTTAGTGACCCACATTTGTTCTTGGTTCAGTTGAAATTAGTTTTGAATTGATTTGTAAATGGAGTCTCTTCCCAGCCCATTTTACCCCCCATTGCTGCATTTCTGCATGTTTATTCTTATGACTGTGCAGCAAAAGTCATTAGAAAATGTCATACTGCTTTGCTGGAACCCCCACATGAATGAAACAACCTAAAGAGCAAAACTGAAAAAAATATGGGATAATTTATACATTTGTATATACAATAAACACACTTGAAAAATCCCCATACATACTAAAGGAGTGCAATAAATAAATGCAAAATAATCATAAGGGCTGAAATCAAATTAAAAAAATGCTTGTTATTCTCCAGAAATCTCAGTTTTACTTGATGCTGATTGGCTGAACAGGTGTCTAAACAGACCTGGTGTATGTCATTAATTGCATGATGGGTAGGGAAGGTTGTGCTCAAATTGCCCCACTATTTAGTGCACTTTGAAGGGTGTTTGCCATTTTTTCCATGGTGTCCGAATCAACAATAAAAAAACTTCTATACAAATATAATATTTTGCCTATTTTTTGTTAGTTTTGTTATTTTAAAAAAGTTTTTAGTATCCATTTGTTGTCCATCTATAAGCATGCTTACATTGAGAATGCAGGTATGTTTTATGTTTTAATAGAGAAATATAATTCATTGTAGTAAGTCAGTTAAATCACGAATAAATGTGATTTGAAAAGCCAAATTCAAATTTACAGACCTGCTCCTGAACCAAGAAACAAAAAAACAACACAGCTATTCATTTTGGGTGGCAAATACTTTTTTCACATTTTGCCAAAAAAAAAGCAAAATGAGAGGATTCTAATTTAGAAAAATGTAAGTAAATATGCGCTTTTGATGCTTTATTTTAATGACCACGTTTCTCTACTTTTTTTTATTGTTCCACTATTAGAACAGGTTTTGAATGTGACATGTCAAACCCAGAAATCCACTTCAAGAAATTCATAGATTAACAGAAACTGTTAAAAAAATGTGGAAAATTTTGAAAAACCATAAAATCGTCCAATCAAGTCACTGAAAGACCCAGTCCGATCATCTTTGATCTGTTTTAAAAACACTTCCAGTGAACTTTTAATTATAATTATGCTGTTTTTAGCTTTAAAAAAAATGTAATGCTGTCGTTTTCAAGGACATAGTTTCTGCAGAGCGACAGTATTTCGGTAGAAAAACCTACCCAGACGTACAGTTTGGAGAAAATAAAGACGCCCACCTTATTTTCTACATAACAGCTACAAGCTACAAACAGCAGTTTTTTTCAACTACTAAGACACCAAAAACACTATTTTTAAGTATATTTTTACCAATATGACTGATAATAATCAATTGAATAAGTAAAGAAAATTGGATAATGTTTTTGGAACATCGTGTCATCTCTCTCTCGCCATCTCTACTTTGACCTTCATTCCCTGAGGACTGGGGAGGGGGCGAGCTCCGTCTACCGCAGCTTCCATCACAGTAATGCACATTTCGCCGGCCGTAGGTTTTAAATATTCCTTGAACCTCTATTGATCACAAGTGCTTTTTGACCGGCCACCTTTTTATGACGGGTAAATCATGCTCCGAGTCCATTCCATTAGTAGAAACGCTTTTAAAGAGCACGCTCAGGCGCGCGATGGAAACAACGTCTGATTATGAATCATTGCCCCGCTGACACGTGCGCTCATAAAGGCATGCGTTACCCATAAAACTCATCAAAGGAGGGGGCGGAGGGGGGCGGACACTCATCCAGAAATTGTGTGATTCAATGCAGAGGGAGAAAGAGCTTTTAGACGTACCTTATGGCAAGAATTTGACGTGACACCATCTGTGGATTTAGAAGCCAGCAGCTGCTGTTGCTCCTCCACCCAGCGCTCCATGTCGGGGTTGGGTAGCTTGGCTCCAAGTCTTCTGAGGGTTTGGGGCGTCCCCTGAGGCGTCTTGGGCCTTTGTAGGCTTTGGGGACTGTGTGTTCGGCTCCATTGTTGGTGCAGAGGCTCCTTTGAAGCCCCGTCCCCGAGCTTTGTCTCATTTTGTCCCAGTGTTGTGCCAGAGCTGCTGAGGCCCGCCTCGTGGTAGGGCTTGGCTGACGGCTGACTGCGACTCAGAGCCAGGTGGATGGCCTCCTGCTTGAGGAGGTTTGTGTTCGCACCACAGGCTCCACACTGACCCTGCTCCCTGTCTCTGTCCCAGGACTCTGTGCTGGCACGCCCATGAACACGGAGGTTGGCATGAAGAAATGTGGCCAGGGGGCTCGTTTCCTGCAGGATTTCAGAAAATGTGTGATTTTAAACTGCTCTCAGGATGGTGTCTTTAGCCTTGCTTTCATAGTCCAACCCACTTGATTTAATTGAGCAGGCAGTACCAAAGTAATGCAAGCTGGATCAGCTAGTGTTCACACTGCACTCTAAGAAGGAACCAAACCACCTGAACATGTTCCTTGATTTGTTTGAGGATTTGCTTAAAACCGGCTTTGACTAGAAAAACATAGAA
>NC_050535.1:13105467-13120359 GCF_002922805.2 Oryzias melastigma | reverse complement strand
ACCATGCAACCGGTTTTACATGCATTTAGATCCTTCGACAGGTCATTAAAAAATGTTCTCCCAGTTTCTCTGGATTTGTGCAGCAGAAAGATGCTACTCACATGTTGCTAAAGAGCACCAAGCACCAACACTGTTTCATTCGCACCAGAGTTGAATTCAGATTCCAACTGGTACAATGAAAGTAGAGGAAACGGCGCAGTGTGAATTATTATATTTTGTTTTCCCATCATTTTAACTTGATAGTCTCCGACTCGGTGCGTGAGCCAATCACATCAACTGTTCACAATGACGTATAGGGTGAACCCCCATTAGCATATTTCCATAAAAAATAGTACTATAAAGTTTTTAAAAATGTTTTAGCTTAGATTTTTTTTATTTAGAACAAACATACAAAGAATTTTGGCGCATAATTGTTATTCCTCTCAAAATAAATCTTTGGAACTATGCATTTAGTTGGAACGGGTTTAAGGTTTACTCTAATTTAAGAGTATAAACTTTGAGGGGACCGTCTGATTTTTTTATGGGTTTATAGTTTTAGATGTATTTATTTTGAGGGGGTGGTCCCGGAGTTTTAAAGTATATACTATAAGGGGTTCATTTATAAATAAGGAGTTTGATGGGCTGATCTCCTCACTTAGAGGTATATATTTATATATTTTCAGAGGTGGTTCCCCTTGTTTGGGGGTATAAAGTTTGGGGTGATTCTGTTGTTTATAGGAGGTTCGCCTGTTTTTTTTAAGCACCTTTTACATTTTTTAACCTCATATTTGCTTTTTTTTTTTTTTTTTCTCAGAATTAATTTTTTTGTACATTTTCAGGACTAATAAAAGCCATAACGTATTGAAAATAATCTGTAAAAAGTAATCTGTAATTGTACCAAAAAGATGGATATCAAACATTTCCTTAAAAAAATTAAAATAATTAGAAGAAATTGTTAATTAGTAAAAAACAAGTGCTCAAAAAGACTCTGGACTTATATTTCCTGATAGCTCCTATTTAACTATATTTTTTTATTAAAAAAACATTTTTTTATTTAAAAAAAAAACATATTTTTTACACTAAAATATACTTCATTCCTGATTTACAATAAACCTAATTTGTCCAAACCAGGAGGGTTTGTTCTGTTCTGGACATGGTTCAGTCATCAAATCTACAAATCAAGCAGCGAACACCTTTTTGTCCTTCTCCCTCCACTCTAGTGGTCGGGAAGTCCAAGCCTCAAAGGTCACTGCTGTCTCCATGTTTTCCAGATTTCCTTCCCACCTGAATCAGGTGTTCCACCCATTTATAACATGCCAGATGTTGGAATTTATGTAAAACAAACCATCCCTATACCTCCTCCACACTGTTTAATGCCTTACCACAAGATCCATACTTGTATACCACTAAGAGTTCACATTTATTTTGCATCACCTCACAAAGAGATGAACAGAAGAATCTCATCCTTCCAATTTGTCAGAGATTATTTTATTTTTTACTGCAGTGAAAGTCCTCGCCGACCCATTGGAGAAGGATGATATCATAGAGCCCTGATGAGAAATCACTGCTGATCAATAAACCTGAAAGGAGCCAAACCGGCTTATCAGATTTCCACTGTCTGCCTCCGCCTCCTCCCACCCAGCACACATGACGGTGACCGTGCCCCATCCCACTTAAGAGGACAAAAATAAATAGCCACGGCCTGGATGGGGAGGACTGAGGATGACACGGGGATGTAGTGATGAAATATTCATGCCCATTTGAAACCACTCGCGGAGGAATGCCGCCGCTTCACTTTGTCTGGTGGGGTCTGAGTGATGGATGCTCGCGTGATTTCCACTAAAAGGCGGCAGCGGTGAGGCTGACGGGCCGCAGGAGGGTTGAAATGAACGTAAAATGACTTGAAGGTGAAGAATTTGACAGAAAGAGTCGAGTTAAATCCACATTTGCACAATAATAAAGTAAATATTGCAAATAATAAAGCTATAAGCAGTCGTCTGGTGTATTTCAGGTATAATATTCAAGAAAAGATGAATTTTTAAATAAACCACAGAAAAAGGATTTAAGAGCAGTTACTAAAAGGTGTAAATCTTTGTAAATAAATAAAGTTCTAATAAAGGTTTTGTTTTTGAATTGTTTAAGAAAAAAACAAATGATTTTTTTTTGTCTTGTTTTTGCAGATTTCACATAAAGTTTTGGTGCAATCCACAGATATCACTTTAGAAGAAATATTTAGTTTTTTTGTTTATTACTTAAAAATGACCACGCCCCCTCTTCATCCTCCTCTTCCTCCTCCATTAAAAATATTTTCAGCAGCGACTAAAATATGTAAATCTGTGTAAATAAATCAAATTCTAATAAAGATTTTGCTTTTTTAAATTATTTTAGAAAACTAAATAGACTTTTTTCAGATTATACTAAAGTTTTGGTGTAATCACTTTCAGTTTATTTTATTAATCACCTAAAGATGTTCATTCAACCATCCATGGAAGCATCACTGACTTTGCAGGAAAATATTGAAAATATTCTCAGCAATGACTAAAAGATTTAAATATGCAAATGAATAAAGTTCTAATAAGGGTTTTTTTTTAATTATTCAAATAGCAAAATAATATTTAAAGTTTTGGTGCAAGCAACCAAAGTCCCTTAATTTTTTATTTTATTTTTTTCCATCACTTGAAGATGCCACGACCCCCTCCTCCTCATCCTCCTCTTCCATGGGAGCATCACTGACCTTGCAGGAGAAGCGGTGGTGCACAGCCAGGCTCAGGGCTTGCTTCTTCAGCCCCACGAGGGTCGCCGAGCATTTCTCGCATCCCGCAACTTTCCGTTCGGATCCCCCAAAGTGGTGGGCTCTCCGGAGGGTCCCCCCGCCGCTGAAGGGCATCCTGAAGCGCTCCGGGACTTGGAGGCACCTGGAAGACGGGGCGTCCTCGGTTCTCTGGCACATGTTTGCGTCTCCCTTGGAGCCTCCGGCGCCCTCGGGAGTGGGGCGCTCCTTGGCTCGGCAGCCTCCTCCGGTAAAACCGACGGGCTCGCGCGCCTCTGAGTTCTGGGGCCACAAATGCAGGTGGAAATGATCGACTAACCCCACCCTAAAGCTTCAAGCACTCCAAGCACAGCTGATAAACATGAAAAGCTGTTTCAAATAAAGTTTCTAATAAATAAATGGGACTCACCCGGAGAACTGTCCGGATGGAGGCAGGAAAGCTCTCTCCTCTCCCGGTCACAGACGACATGACAACTTGTTGTAAAAATCAAAAAAGGAGTCCGAACAAAGATGGAGCGCAGGTTGATATAAGCACCTGTGAGTGGCTGGAATCATTTTAAGTTTAAAATGAGGGGATTTTGATTAATTGAGAGGCTGGAGAGACTATAGAGAGGAGCGGTGCCGGCGGCAGAACGGAGCGACAGTGAGTGAGCGCACCGGAGAGCGCCTCAACCTCCTCATGCACTTCAGGCCGAGCTCCTCTAGGGGGCGGTAATGGGGTGTTTTGATGCTGATGGGTCAATTTTTGTTGTTTTGTTGAGATGCATAAACAACAAAAGTGGTTTTCTGCAACGATTTTAATGTTTTCTGACATTAAAAAATGTATTATTTGTTATTTTGTTGGTTATTTTCCTTTGTATTTTGTTTTGGTTTAATCTGTTTTTATACATAATTGTGCATAAACAATAAAAGTGGATGTTCATGTTTCTAAATTTGTGGCTCATATTCATCGCAGAATGAGTGCAAAGAAATTATAGGATAATTTGGAAATGTATTTGTTACATTTATAATTCAAATGTTTTATTTTGGTTATTTACTGTCTTTTTCCCAACTGCTCTTTTCTGTTTTCTGCAATTTATAAGAACATTTTCAGTCTTTTTCCATCATATTTCCGCATTTTGTTTAATTTTTATCTTATTTTTACATATAATTATAGAAAAAGTGCCTCAAATCATGTTAATATTCCTAAAATTGTGATTCAAGTGCAGAAGAATGTATTTGGACATGCATTGACTAAATTTCTTATTTTAACATTATTTTGATTTTTTTAGTGGTCTTTTTGCAACTATTTTAACATTTTCTTCATAATATAGCAATGTATATATATTTGTACGATCCCGTTTTGTTTACTTTTATCCTTTTTTTGTTTTGTTTGTTTTCTATTTTTTGTAAAATTTAATACATAAGCAATTAGCATGTTTTTATCAAATTTTTCTTTTTAAAATTGTGGCTCATATCCATTCCAGAATGAGTACAGAAGAGATTATTGGACAATTTGAAAATGTATCTATTAATTTAAGAATTCCAGCGTTTTATTTTGATTGTTTGGTGGTCTTTTTTGCAATCATTTTAATGTTTTCTGTCATTTATAACAGAAAATCTAACATTTTGATAGTATGATTATATTTTTATGCATTTTTCTGAATTTTAATGTTTTTTTATAGATAATTGAAATTTTCAGCACAAGTTGATATTTCTAAATTTGTGACTTATGTCCAATCAGCGGAGAAGAGACATTTATACATTAAATTTCTAATTCTAGTGTTTTGTTTATTTTAATGTTTTCTGTAAATATATAACAAAAATGTATAATCTTTTTAATTGAATGATTATATTTATATGCATTTCGTGTAATCCAATCTTTTCTTTATTCATAATTGTGATTCATACACAATCGTAGTGGTTCAATATGTGTCCATATTCCTACATTTGTGGCTCTTCATGTTCCATTGCAGAATGAAACTAGAAAAGATCATTGGACAATTTAGACATTATCAGTTAAAAAGTGAATTGTGGGAGGGACTACTGGTGCTGAGTGAGCTTTTCCTCATTCACCACCACCCTTTTGCTAGCTTACAGCCCCTCACACATCCAACATAACTGATCAGAGGTTCTATTACAGCTACAAGCTTTTTCCATCCTTTTTTTGTCTGCTCCTGATTAACAATTATTTTAATAAAGACTTACTCAGAAACACCGTTTTAATTTCAATATTCCTTAATGTGTCAAGAAAAGGTCAAAACACACTTTTCATTGGAATGGGTCTTTAAGAAGAAAAGTTGGAGGATAAAACGTAAAAATGTTGTTGCATGCACGGTGGTGGAAGTATGACGATGAGGTGACTAATCACCAACATTCAAAAGAGTTAGTAATAGCCCAAAACAACTAAGGAAATGTTTATATTTAATTCAACATTACTGTATTTTGTCCTGTTTTGTTGCAGAGGCACAAATTAAGTTGTATTTTTTATTGTGATTAAAACTTTTATTTTTGGACAAACAAATAATAAAGTTTGACGTTTTTCTGCAATAACGTAATGTTTCTGTAACAAATATGTAATATAAAAGTATAATGATTTTTCTAGAGTGACAGTGACAGATAAAAACCTCGCTGCGCCGCTTTTTCTGTTATTACGGTAGGAAGGAGGCCGTCCTCCTCCCCCCACTCAACCGCCGTTTCAGCTCAGCTCTACGCCGGCGAAGACTCCTCGAACAGCGGGTGCTATTTGGCGCAGTTTCCTCTGTATAAAGGCGTTCGGTTATTTATTTATCGTCGATTTATTTTTTTAACTGTTTATACTCTCGCGTTCAAAATGAGCACAATTAACGTAAAAAAGCTGAAAGTGAACGAGCTAAAAGATGAGCTGAAGAAGCGCAATCTCTCGGACAAGGGGCTGAAGGCCGAGCTGATGGACCGCCTGCAGGCCGCGCTAGACGAGGAGGCCCTGGTCGGGGATTCTTCCGCGGCCCAGGAGGGAGCGGAGGAGGAAGCCTTCGAACAGGCCGCCGAACAGGAGGTGATGGGAGAGGAGGAGGAAGGCCCGGTAGAAGAGAGCATGGAGGCCAACGAGGAGGAACAGGCGCATGGGGATGAAGGCAATGGCGTAGCGGATGACGAAGACATGGGTGAGGGGGAAGAAGGGGACGAAGACGACGAGATGCTGAAGGGAGATGTGGACGACATGGAGAAAATTGACACGGAGGACGGTGAGCCCGGAGAGCCGGCTGCTGATGGTGAGTCTGATAAATTGATACTGAAAACGTGGCTGGCTGAATGGACTGTGGCTGGCTGTTTTTTCTTTTTTTTTCTTCGGCGTGCCGGTTGTGAAGATTTGAGCGCGTTAGCGTCGAGCGTCCATGTTGAGCACGGCGGCGTGATTCAAGCTAGTTAGCATTAGCAGCTAGCATCGGTCACCTCTTAGTTAATCGTTTTGTAACTTTAATTACGTGTTACATTTTTTTTCTGTCACGTCGTCTAAAGTATTTTCAAAAGCACTCTTTAAACTTCAGTATCGGTCATAATTACATTTGTATGTCGAGAAACGTCAATTTTGGTTGACCTTTAGGCTTTTTCTTTCGATTTTGTAGGTGTTAGCTTGTTGGCTAGCGCGATTTTCTTTGTTTCTGGTGTAGTGCTAACAAGCTAATTTAGCAGGGTTAGCCATTTCAGAATTTCCCTTCGTGATAAGTTTAGTTTGTAAGTCACATATTGATTTTTCCTGCTGTTGATTAGTTAGAATTATTTTAAAAACATTTTTGTGCATAAATATAAATAATCCGGTGAATATCTGTGACGGCTAACCCCAATTTAAATGTGGTACTAAAAATAGCTGGTTCTTTTTGTTTAGCTAGCTTTCAGGTACTATGTCGTGGTTTTTGTATTAATAAGGGATGCCAAGTCATACAGTGCAACACATGGGGAGGTAGTTTAAAACAGATCTAAATAGTCTCACCTGCATGATTCATTTATCCCCCCTTAGACATTAAACTGTCCCTTTACAGATTAAATAAACCCCATTGACAGTGGTGTGTTTTTCAGACTTATTTTTTTCACCCCACAAAGCATCACTCATTTTTGTTCATTTTTGGCCAGTTTATTGTATAACTACCTGGTCTTAAGCTGTCATAACCATTTGATTGTAATGTATTTTAAGTGTAATTATGAGTCGTTGCCTCATATGAAATATGATGGACACAATGTAACTAATGAACGGGCTTTGTGGGCCAGAACCCCACTGCCAGTCCGACCTCTCTCTCTGTCTCAAAAAGGAGCACCTCATTCTATATCTTTGTTCTATTTTCAAAGGGGATGCGGACAAAGACACGAATGCTGATCAGAAGAATAAGAAGGGTGTTAAGAGACGCCGGGAGGAACATGGAAGGGGCTACTTTGAATTTATTGAAGAGAACAAATACAGCTGGTAAGGATGGGACAGAGCAAAATGGCCTTCAGCATCCCTGAAGCGCCATCCATAGCTTTGTTGGACTGTATTGGCTTTAAGTGCCAATGCACACATATCTAGCAAGAGGACAACCCTCAGTTTTTTTGTTTAAAATAAAAAGTATTCTCTTATTTAATAACTTTCACACATGTGTTTTGAGGGTCATCCCTGACTACCTAAAGAGCCTTACCATTTACTCTCTACAATGCCCACTCACATAGCGTCTATAATGGACTGCATTCTGTAGCAGAAGTGCATCTGTGACTTTTCACATCTGTTCCTCATGCCACTTATTGTTTTGTTTCTTTTGGAAAAGCCCGTTGTGTCCTTAAGGTGAATGGAGGCTACTCTTAGCAAAACCCAGAGGGGGGAAATAGCAGATGTACACCTTTTCAATGGAGGGGTGGGTTGAGGAGAGTAGCCGGGGGGTCTGGAAGAAGTAGCACACAAAGATGTAGCAGGAAAAAAGCAAAAATCAAGAGTATTGGAGTGTCCACGGAGGAGCTTCGATATTATTCGTCCATGTTTTTCTCGGAGTGTTCTGCCTTTTTGTTGTTGTTTTCTCTATCTCACACTTGTTGCTGTTTCTGTATCATGTGTTTGTGTGAAGTGTCATGGTGTGTGCGTTTGGGAGAGTTTTTATACCCCGCGTTCTGTGACATCATGCATGGCTTGCAAGGGAGTTTCGAGTGCGAGAGTGAACATGAACCTACTTTTTTTGGTCAAATGTTTTGTTTTCATCGCACCACCTGAAGATCAATGGGCACTGCATCAAAATTGTTGGCTATATTTATTTGTTTATTTTTTAAATTGTGATTGCTTTTTATTTCTGGCTGTGTTGATTCAGACCAGTCCCAGCGTGTCACTTCCTGCTTCTCCAATTTGTCCATTTGTCAGTTTTTTCAGGAATTTATCAGTTTAAACTTTTTCCACATTTTCCCCTCTAAATTTACCTCAAAATATTCTAAATACATTTTTAATGGACCCACTCTGATCATCTTTTGATCGAATTTAAAAGTATTCTATTTAGCCAAAATCAAATAAAAACATCTTTGTTTTCTAGGACATCGCTTTAGGCTTTTTATAGTGCATAAAGTACAATGTATTCCTCCTTTTTAGACCACAAGAAAAAGTTAAAAACCTCAGATACAAGATTTTCATTGAAGTTGATCTTTGTTTTTCACAGCTGCTGTGGATTTTATCAATGAAACCGCCCTCTAATTGTTTTGGAAGTTAAAACCTTGTCAGTTTAGCTTAAATTAGTGCTTTTACTTCATTTTGCCAACTAATTATATTTAATTTAACTTTTTTTTTTTAATTTACATTGTGTGGAAAATCATTTACATTACAAATTGTTTAAAGATAGGTTTGTCTTTAAGCTGCAAAAGTTGTCTGATTTTCTTCTAAAAAGCCTCAAATGCTCTCCTCAGTTAACATGATGGTAAATAGAATCTTGCATAGAATTTACTGTTACTCAGATTTCCATACATTAGAAGGTTGACAGGTTCCGCTGCGCTAAAGACACTCGTGTGACACAGCAGGGTCTCCTTTCAGTGCATCATAACTCAACACTAGTCCTCCATGGAAAGGCTGCTGGCAGGGCTTTCTTCTGCTTGTGTTTTAGATTTCGTTGGATCCTTTAAGGTAAGTGTCTGTCAAGGCCTACAATACAGCCGACCATCCAGAAAAACAAAAAGAGGGCTCAGTAAACCTGGGTGAAATTCCCATTATATGTTTCCCTCTCTCCTCCCCAAAAACATGTTTTCAGCAAGTGGTCCCACCACCATTAAAACATTTCATGCAGTTACACTCATAAGGGAATAGTTTTTTGTTGACTTGTTGGTTTCCTTTTTTCAGCGCTTCTTTCAAGTCTCCGGTTCCCCCTCTGGAGGAAGAAGACGAGCAGTTTGATGACACTAAAGTCTGCTTGGATACCTGTAAGGCTTTCTAACTATTCAAAACCAAACTTTATTTAAATTCACAGCCTTAACCCTTTTTTTGTCCCTGTGTGCTGCAGACAACTGCGACCTGCACTTTAAGGTGTCGCGAGACCGCTACAGTGCCTCGTCGCTCACCATGGAGAGCTTTGCTTACCTCTGGTCTGGGGGCAAAGCCAACTATGGCGTGAACAAAGGCAGAGCCTGTTTTGAGATGAAGGTGGGCGGGACTTCCTGTCCAACACGTGCTCATATTTTACGTGGGTAACCTTTTTTAATTTATTTTTTTGCTTTTTGGGCAGATTACAGAGAAAATTCCAGTGAAGCACATATCCAGCAAGAACATGGAGATTCATGATGTGCAGGTTGGATGGTCTCTGGTCACTGGTTCACTGCTGCTAGGTGAGTTCTGTTACACAGTAGCATTTTATCGTTGAATCATTTTATTTTTTATTGAACCATTGTGTTTTTTACATTTGTTTTGAACATCTGAACCTGATTAATTTGTTTTTTTGTAAATCAACAATAGAGTGAACTTTGATTTACAACTTAGCTGCAGATTTCTCATAAAGACTTAAAAGGCTTCACTACAGTTTATCACATATTGTCACTATCTGAAGAGCTCCCTCTAGTGGTTCATGAACTGCACTACACAACTCTTAATTCTGGTTGTTTTTTCAACCTTTTCTTCAATTCAACACTCACAGATCTAGCACTGGTTGTAAAAAATAAACAACTGATTAGACCATTTTCTCCTGGTTTTGTTTAGGTGAGGAAGAGTTTTCCTACGCATACTCTGGCAAAGCCAAAAAGACAACAAACTGCGTGACGGAAGACTTTGGTGAAACATTCGAGGAGAATGACGTCATCTGTTGTCTCATTGTAAGATCGTTTATGAATGAAGTGAGGTCTCAAATTTCTATTTTTGTCTGTTACTAATATAGTCTTGCTGTTTTTTTTCCGCTGATAGGACTTTGAGGGTGATGAGGTGGTGTTATCCTTCTCCAAGAATGGTGGAGAACCAGCTGTGGCCTTCCAGGTCAAAAAGGACTCTCTGAACGGCCAAGCGCTTTTCCCTCACGTCATGTGCCACAACTGTGCTGTGGAGTTCAACTTCGGCCAGATGGAGACGCCATACTTCCCTGAGGTGGAGGGTTACACCTTCCTGCAGAAGATCCCCGTCAGCGACAGAGTTTGCGGGCTGAAGGGACCGCAGACTAAAGCCGACTGCGAGGTAGAGAAAAGAAGGAGTTGGTTTGTCTTCACCCTAAGGTTCTTGAATTTGTGTTCCTAAAATCCTGTCTGTTTTATTTTGAAGATCATTGTGATGGTTGGCCTGCCAGGCTCTGGGAAGACCACATGGGTGAAGACCCACGTCCAGCAGAACCCTGGGAAGTACTACATCTTAGGCAGCGACACTATTGTGGACAAGATGATGGTCAGCACTGCTCGCTGTTCTGCCGTCTCTAGGATTCTGCTCGTGTTTCTGACTCTTTCTGTTATTGATTTTAACTCAGATCAACAGCCTTAAACGTCAGTCGAAGGACATCACAAAGCTGACTGCCATTTCCCAAAGAGCGCCGCTTTTCTTGGGAAAGTTTATCGAGATCGCAGCTCGCAAGAAGAGGAACTACATCTTGGATCATGTGAGTTGATCCCTGCTTTCTGGTCTGGGACGATAATCTGTTCATTTTCAAACGAGTTAATTGAAGCTCCTCCTCTTTTTGTCCAGACCAACCTGTCTGCTCCAGGTCAGAAGAGGAAGATGTGTCTGTTCGCCGGATTCCAGCGCAAAGCCGTGGTCGTTTGTCCTTCTGATGACGATTACAAGCAAAGGGTCCAGAAGAAAGTGGAAAGTGACAGCAAAGAAGTCCCTGAGCACGCTTTGCTAAAAATGAAAGGTGAGCGGTGTTAAGAAAAATCAAATTCCAAATATCTAATCCTCGGTGTGGCTCATACTCTCACCGTCTGCCGTTACAGGCTTCTACGCTTTGCCGGAGGAGGGCGAAAGCTTCAGTGAAGTGATCTACGCCGAGCTGCCCAAAGACGAGGCCTCCAAGCTGCTGGAACAGTACAAAGAAGAAAGCAAGACAGCTCTGCCCGCCGAGAAGAAGCCCAACCAGGGCAGCACCACCCCCAAACGAGGAGGTGGTGGCCAGCGCAGCGGCAACCGGGGGGGCAAGAACCAGTTTGGACGCAGCGGCCCCGGTCAGAGGGGAGGTGGTCGCGGCGGCTTCCAGAACAGGGGGAACTTCAGAGGGCGTAAGTTGATTGATTGAGGGCAAACTTTAAACCTTTAAGTCTTTAAAGTGTAGGCTGATGCATCGATCCGTTCACAGCTCCCGCCCCCCGAGGAGGGTTCAGTCGGCCCCCTCGCGGCTTCCTGCCACCACCGGCTTTCAGGGGCGGGTTCCCCAACCGTGGAAACTTCAGCCGAGGCGGTGGCCCCATTCCTAGCTTAGCTGTGTCCCACAGAGGCGGATCCATGAGAGGAAACATGGGCCCCAGGGGAGGCCCCATGAGCAGAGGAGGTCCCATGAACAGAGGGAACATGGGCAGAGGAGGAGGCGGCAACATGAACCGCGGGGGGAACCGCGGTCACCACAGCCAGGTATGACAGGTGATGAAATCGAGCATTCCAGACGTGTACACAACATTTACAAATCATGCTTCTCTCTCTTCTCCTCAGTTTCAGCCGAGAGGCGGTAACCGTGGCAACTTCGGCAACAAGAACAGAGACTTCGGCAACAACAGGAACAGTGGGGGCTTTGGCAACAGGAACGGGATGGACAAGGCTCAAGCCTTCAACCAGAGCTGGCAGCAAGGGGTCAGTACTCCTGCAGATTTTTCTCCTAGTCTGGATTATTTCTATGCAGAATAATAGTGACATCACAGCAATTTGTAACCATAATTATTTAAAAAAATCTAACCCGGATTGTGTCTCTTCTGCGCAGTTCTGGAACCAGAAACCGTGGAGCCAGCATTATCAGCCCGGATATTACTGAGAAACTTGTTCTCATGGACTGGTGGCCGACAGGGGAGAATCCACCGCTAGCCACGGAGCATCCCAGCGCCCCCGCTGCTCTGATTCTTCTTTTTTGTTTAGTTTTTTTTAAAAAACCCACTTTTAAAGTTTGACAACCCGCCACCTGACTTTCAGACTGAGAGAACACCGAGCAACAACATTCCACCAGAGAAAGCAGTCGGCAGGCGCGGGTTCCGGCTCATCCACTTATTTTTTTTTTCATGAATGTTTTATATTTTCAACCACTTTTAAATGATTTTAAACCAACTTTATTGGGCAACCTCAATGGGACAGATGTACTGTTTTCTTTGTTTTTTTTCTTCTTCTTTTTTTTAATTGTAAATATATTTTTTGAGTAGTTTGTCAGAATTGTGAGGAATGGAAAGATTGGAAGGAACCTGGCGTTTTTCTGCAGGGAAGCATGGTAGAATATTCAAACGTCTAGACTGTTTTCTGTCTGTAGTTTGCTGTCGAACCGTTTAAATTGAACAAAATTTAACCATTATTTTTTGTTTTGTTTACATCATCAAACCTGTATCCAACTTAACAATAAACATCTGGTTGTTTTTTTTTTTTACATACTTCCTGCCTTATGACTTTTGATTTGTTCAAAGGTGTGTTAAAGAACCTTTGACTTTAAAAAAACATGGATAAAATCCCTTAATTCTCACATTTAATTAAGTGTTGTAGTTTGTAGTTTTTAGCTCTTCTAATGTTCATTGCTTTGGGAAAGTGATTGGCCTCGGCCATTTTCAGGATAGAACTAAGCCATTTTCTTTCAATTACAGATTTTTTGTTTTTTAAATATATCTCCAGTTATTTATTTTTTTTTAGATTTATGCTTCATTCTCAGGAGAAAGTGTGTGTATTTTTCCTTCAGCAGTTCCTTTAGGTGCAGTAGAGTGATTTGTCTCGTTACTGACTCCGCCCCTTTTTACTATAAACGCTGGATTTAGCACAGGAAGGGAAGTAGCTCATTTCCACCAGCACGTTCAAGGGCTACAGAGCGTCCCACCTCCACTTCATCGTGCAAACTGAAGGAAGTGGCAGCTTCTTTTGTTATTTTTTTTATTATTCCTGAGGTGTTGCTTTATTTTGAAGTGTTGGGGCCTTTTCCTGTCGACAGAGGCAGCTCCCCATTCAAATGTTTCTCCTCTATTTCACCTTTTTTCTTTTTATTCTGATAAAGCAGGATACAAATCTCACTAAAGCAGAAACTACATTTTGATGTACTTAATATGAAACCTGTAAATACTAAAATCAATATTTCAGTCCTGCATGAATGTTTATTAATGAACTTGCTAATAAATGTGGTTGAAGGATCAGTTTTCCCCCTTTTCTTGCTTTGTGAATCTGTAAATGCTTGAAAAACTACAGGGTTTATTACAGAATCTCTCCTGGTTAAGGAATAATTAAAGGGATATAACACAAAAGCCCTTTTTTGTTGTAACTGAACTCAAAGAAGGTGAGAAAAGCCATCTTTTTTGTCTTCTTACACTTTTAAAGTGATTTATGAAGGATTTTTGGGGAGAAAAATACTCAAACTTGTGGTGCTTCTGCCCTGAAATACACAAAGTTTCATGTTTAAGGTAAAGTGACCCCTGTGGGTCACTCTGACCCACCAAAGCAACCCAGCAACCCTGTGATCATGAAAGCTATTCACATTTGGAAGATGGATGAATCAATAATGTTAGTTTTACTCTAATAAAAGTTATAAGAAGTGCTGCAAAAATCTACCTTTAGTTTTTCATAAATTTGTGACATTTCTTTTCCTCATGAAAATCCTATTTTTGTGATACTTTTTATAGATGAGGATTTGTACTTTTCCACAGCTTTATGTTCCAGACAGAAACAACAAAAACATTTATTTTTGTGCAAAAACGTAGATGTTTCAATATTAAATCCCCGTTCAAATGATAAACCAGTCCATTAAAAAGTATAAAGTGGCAAATAAATAACCTTGTAAATATATTTAATTGAAACTGAAATAGAACACAAAACATTGTTTTTATTTTAGCTAATAGATTTAGTAGATAGATTTGATCATTCTTGCTCACTTTTGCAGTAAACAAGTATGTTCGGATGCAGGAGTTGCAGATTTTTCTGCTTCTGATTTCATGTTAGACCAACATTTGAATTTTCCCAGCATGCATCTCCACCTGACTGTGCCCATTACAAAGAATCCGGATGAAAAAGTCTTAAAGTTTGTTGGATTTTGCTGTAAAAACCTTGGAAATGTATTCCTTTCCCTCATAAAAGATAAAAAGATATGAATAACTTAAAGCAAAAATACCTTTAGTGTTTTTATCAGCTTCTGAAAAAAATTTTGTTGCATCCAGTGAGGCATCTTGAAGTAAAAATGAAAATCCTTCACATTTTGAACCCTTTCTGAACTCACTGAGTTTAAAAACATCTGATGTTTACGGTGATGCAGGACCAACAACGATCGCCAGATAAGCCTTGTTTTCATTTAAAATTTAACATGAAAGTTTATGAAAGATTTCAGCTTTGAAATATTTACTTTGAACAAACTTAGCAAGATTTATGACATAAAATTGTATTTGACTTTGGAATAAATCACTGAAACCTTAGTCTAGAGGAGCAAGTTTTTTTTAGATATTTTTTTAACATTGTTTTTATTTGATTTTTACTTTCTTTGTGGATTTATAGATTTGTCTCTACATGTCTGAATTTTGTTATAAAACAAAATTGTCATTTTTGTGGTTTTATGTTTAAAAGG
>NC_050535.1:13039713-13105390 GCF_002922805.2 Oryzias melastigma | reverse complement strand
ATCCGGATGAAAAAGTCTTAAAGTTTGTTGGATTTTGCTGTAAAAACCTTAGAAATGTATTCCTTTCCCTCACAAAGAACATTTGTTAAAAAGAAAAAAAGTACTAATCATTATCCTGTTTTTATCCAGATTGTACAGTTATGTTGCTGGTTTATAAAGGTTTGAACATTTTAGCACCACCTTTGACCTCCAAACACTTAAAGGTTTTACTTTAAATCCAGTTCTTTTTAATCTTATAGAATCATTCAGATTACATTTGATACACACATTTCTCAGACTCCATCTCATTAATGTGATCCAAACTTTCCATAAAAAATACTTTGTATACAACTTGGTCCATATTTTCTGCCCTGTAGTACATTATCATTCCACTAGGGGCAGTATAAAGACATTTCCTGCTCAGTATGGGGCCACCATTAAATAAATAAATAAACAAAACGAGAATAAGTTGTAAAATGATAAGAAAGAAGGCTAAATTTTACAACAATTGATCATATATTTATGATCTAAAAAGTCATATCTTTGCACGGTGGCGCAGTGGTTTGCACCTCACAGCGAGAAAGAAGGCCTCATTTCAAATCTGTTGGAGTTTGCATGTTTTCCTTGTGCATGCAGAGGTTTCTCCAGACAGCTTCCTCCTACAGTCCAGAAGCATGCTTCATAGGTTGACTGATTGCTCCAAATTGTAATTAAGTGTGAGTGTCTATGGGTGTGTGGTCCTGCAACAGACTGGTGACCTACGTGTACCCTACCTTCACCCAACAGTATAGGCTCTTGCAACCCCATGACCCCAAAATGGATAAGGTGGATTGAGAAAATGGATGGATAGGTAATTTTAACAGGTAAAAAGTCGACCTTTTTCAAAAAATAAAGTTGTAATTCCTCGACATTTTAGTTTAAATTCATGTAAATTGAAGTTTTTCATTATAACTGTAGCACATTTTCATCATGAAAATTCCAACAAAAATGAATTTACTGTCAATTCTTTGATGTAATGAGCTTGAACTTTCTTCTTTATATTAATAATTTATTTTATATTTTTATCAAATGTTTCTTTTAATCTTTAATGTAAAGCACTTTAAATGATCTTTATAATGTTTTTTATAATCTCCAGATATAATCGCAGATACATGGCGACAGTGGCGAGGAAAGAGAACCTGCTGACACGTTTCCTTTGACATCCTCTTCTCATCTCCAAACCACCTGTGTTTCCCCTGACTCCCACCCCTCCTAAAAGAAGCTTCACCCTCATCAGCCACACACAAGAGCCTGACCGGACCTCCCACTCAGACAGCAAACAGCTTTAGGTATTGGCTCTGATTAACAAATGTTTGACCCGATCTGAGCCTGACGTAAACACCATGCGGAGCGGCTTCAGGCTCGTCTGTGTGCCGGCCGGGCCTCTTGTTCTAATAATATATAATCATCATGACCCCCCCTGGGGTTGATGTAAATGAGGAGTGTTTGCTGTATGCAAATGATTTGTTGAATACAAATGGAGCCAATCGGAGGCGGAGCCAAGGGCTTAATGGGACACAAATACTTTATTTTCAAAACATAAATCATATTATGTACACTGTGAAAAAATAGGACATATCTGACAACGATTGGATGAAGTTAAAAAAAAGAAGCTAAACCAGACTGTACAAAATATATAAAAGTGCTGGTGGAGGGGGAGGATTTTTGACTCCCACTGAACTTAAATAGAAAGTACTCAGCTTTATTTAATATAATTAAATATATTCAACCCCCCCCATGACTTCATGCTATGGAGGTATTGTCCAGTGTGCACGCACACCTCTCAACAATCATGTTGGGGAACTCGGCCACTTCGATCTCCGTGTAGTCTCCCTTCTTCACCAGGTACATGATGGGCAGTGGCGCGCTCATCGACACCGTGCACCTGCGCTCCCCGTAGCCAAAGCTGCGTTTGGGCTGCTTGCAGCCCCCCGTGCACCGGAAGGCCTGGTACCCGGCGGGCTCGATGATCCAGTACTGGGTCCAGGTGAGCGCCCGGAAGTCGATGAAGTACTGCTCCCTGCAGCAGGTGTCTTTGCTCTGGTATGCTTCGCAGTCCCCACGAGAGCTGTGGGAGGCACAGAATGAGGATTAATAATTAATTGAGGAAAATTGATGATTTAGGGGGGCTTTGGACAGGGGCCCTGAAATCCTTAGTCACGCCCCTGCTAGTCTGATTTAATCCCAATAAACCCACTTTTTGAAGTCTGCTAAGAACAAATGGTGACAGAAACCAATAGCTACTTGATTCTAACCTCTGCATATCAAAAGCTGGCGCCCTTACCCATACTCCTCCAGGTTGAGGGTGTAGAGGACGAGCTCAGGCTTCCCAGAGGTGTGCTCCGTCTGCTCCTGGGTGGTAAAGCGCACACTCTTGGCCACCTCTGCCGCGTAGCTGCCAGGTCTCTCGCCCTCGATCCACACCTCCAGGTGCATTGGCGTCTTCTGCTCCGTCTTGGACCAATAGTGCACCGCCTGGGTGACATCAAAGCTCTTCCAGCCAGTCTCGTGAATGGGAATCAACCTGTGAAACAGACGGGCGATTCATTAGAGAAATGACATTTCCGGTGCTGGGATTATATTAGACCCGAGGTGACTTTTTTTTCTTTTAACTCCCCTTCCCCCCTTCCTACCGTGAATCCACCAGAGATGTTCGGTTGGATCCATCAGGCAGAACCTCCACCCAGTAAACGCTGACCCGGGCGTTGTTCACCGCGCGGTGGCTCTTCCTCTCCACCGTGAAGCGCTTGTGGTGCGAGGCGCGCTGGAAGAGCTTCAGCTCCGCCATGGTCACCTCGCTGTTGTCCGGGATCCGCGCCTCCATGTCGAACATCATGCGTTGCCGGGTCGTATCGGAGTACACAAACTCCCCGGAGATGTCTGCAGCACAAAACGCGTCCATGCGTTGCTTTAGTTTCTGTGCGTAAAACCTCACCAAACTTTTACGCACGGAGTTATTTTGGTTTTACGCGCACAACTTTTAAAATATTATTTTGTCAACATGTTATTTAGTAGACAAGAGAGTGAAAGATCACCTGCATTGCCGGGTATTCCCCTCAGGATGCCAGCCAGACTGGGCAAAGACCTTCGCCTCCTGCTGTGGTGCATCTTCAGCATGGACAGGTACTTGTTTCGGATGTGAGACGGAACAACCAGGTTCTCCAAATCTCTCTTTTGAATTTTAGGAACTTCATCCAGTCCGAGTTTCTGCAGGAGCGCCTCCTTCATATCCTGGTGCGTAAAAGCCATGGAGAGGCTGAGGAGAGCAGCGCACAACACGCAAGCGCGGAGCAAATCCATGAGGGTAAAAGAAAAACAACAATAAAAAAAATATTTGAAATGAATCAGAGCAGCAGCAGCGGGCTCACAGATGCACAGATGAACAGCGTGACCCCTGACTCTCCTCACGCCCTTATATCCCTGCGGCCCTCCCAGTAGTTCGCACTTTGTCGCTGGGGGCAGGGGTCCTTATCAGAACAAAGGTGCGCCCCATCCCAAACAGGATATCTAAGTGGTCATACATCAAACAGAAACAATTAGACAAGGGGCCCGTCAGTGTTGTGGAATTTATCCTTCCAGGTTTAATAATCCAATTTGATCAAAACTCTCATTCAAATGTATTATTTTAACACACTTTTGGAATAAAATGAAACAAAGAAACATTTTTGGAAGATTTTCATTTTTTTTTAATTGCACTTTAGTTGTTAAATTGAATTCTACAAGCAGAAATTTGGATGTTTGAAGTCAATGTCTGTTTTTGTGTGTTCCCCACTGCCACACATGTGCCCCAGACAGACATCTCTTGACCCCATGAACCTGAAGTGCCCCCTTGTGAGGAGCACAGCTCGCGCCCCTGATGTGTACATTCCTCTGGACGATGTCAGATTAGTCTGGCCAGAGTCTCTCACACGGTGAGGCTTAAAACCGTCTGACCAGAAGCTATTTTAGTCCAGCAAAAGTGGCGGCGGACAGTCGGCTGCAACAAGCGTGCGACAGAGGGGTCACAGAGGAACCCCGGGGGCTTGGAGAGACGAGGGAGACTTGAGGATTAGATGTTTATTCCACGCTCTGTCACCCATTCCCAGCCCACTCCAACAGATTAAAATTATTAGCCAAACAGACAGTTAATCCAGAAGGCCAGGGGAGGGGGGGACCCCAGTGTGGATGTGGATTGGGGCAGCTTCTTCACAGGTTGGTGATTATCTGATTCCATTGCGAGGATTTGCCTTGCCTTTTTTGTCACACAAACATTAGGAGCAGGGGTGCTCTCGCTGGCTGCAGAAGGCCCCCTTGCCGGACTTGTGTATTGGGGGCCGTGTTTGCTCAGAGATGTCAGACAGACAGACTGAAGGGGCACACAGGAAGAACAAATGACAGATGACTGCCAGACCTGGTCTCAGAGCCTCCAGTTCACCAGTGAGACAAAATAATAATTAGAGCTGAAGGGCAGACATGACAATCAGAGAAAAGAGGGACAGAAAAATGCTTCAGGGGGGGATTCTAGCAAATTTTTAGATGCACAAATGATCTAAATTACAATTATGTTACAAACATGCTGCAATATGTGTTAATTAAAGTTTTAAAATTGATGCATTTTTTTTACCACCAAATGGCTAAAAAGAGGGAGTCTACAACTATTTTATAAAAAAAACCCTATTTAAATATAATTACACAATATGCTTATTGCATTTGCCCACATTTAAAGTGGTGGAACACATTAATTTGGAAAAATAACATTTTATGGTTAATTTTTTTAACAAAATCATCCCAATGATTATCAATTGTCTCCCCATTTGATGTCCCAACGGATCGATCTGATTGTCTGATGTGACCATCATCCGTGCAGACATGCTAATTCAGATCTATGGCCCAGCCTCAAACACGCATGCGCCTCCTCCATGTTTTTCCTCTCCATGTTTTACTACAATTCTGGAAATTAAGCAGTGTTTTGTGTGATATTTCTCAGTTCTTCGTCCTTCCCATGGCTGGGCAAAGGCGAGCTTCAAAGCTCCATCTGAAGCTCCAAAGGTGCCATTTCTCTTCAATCAAAGCCCTGAGAGCTGCTGACAATCAACAAGACAGGTGTTAATTAACATCCATTCATTTGCATTCAAAAGCAATCCAGTTTATATATCATTCCCTTACATTTAGGAAACGTAGAATCCCTCTTTGGGTGCAGAAAAGTTAGTAAAAACAGGGAGAATTTATTATTTTGCGCACAGTTTGCGCATTACGCACCGGGATCTCATTATAGGTGTCTTTTTGGAAACAGCTGCAGAAAGTCAATATTGAACTTGTGTTGGTGGTCACCCCCCTGGAAAAATCCTTCATTATTCACATTGTCACTCACTTCCTGACCCGCTACTGCTCCGCTTTATCTCAACGTCAAATATTTGGAGGAAATGGAGCGCTCGTTTGCACCACAACAGACAGAAAATACGACTTTTCCCGCTTTCTTTATTTCTTTTTTGTTTCGTTTTCACCGCAGACATGGCGGATGTGCACCATCCAGCTGTCAGCCAATAATCATTGGGGGGAAAAGCGCTAGACCTGTGCAGAACAATGAGCTCCCAATAATTGCCTCCACATCTCCACACACTGGGGGCAAGTCTGATTTAATCCCCTGCGTAGACTTAACCCAATAGGATCAGACACGATTAGTCTGGACTGACAAGAAATATTAAAATTAACTTCAAATTGACTTTAATTGACTTTAATTAATCAAAATAAGATTTAATGGTGAATAATAAAAGTAATTTAACAGTAAGATTATTTTCCAGTTGTGCTTTATGGATTATTATAAGGTAAAAATGACAAAAAAATTATATAAATAAAGATAAAAAGTTTAAGAGTTAACAGAAACAACCAAAGCAACTTTTATTTTATACAAAAAAAAAAAGATTTTCAGACGCACTTGCAGTAACACCAATTGTCCACCAGATGGAGGCAAAGTAGTTCCTTTGGGACAAATAGCTGATCCCAATACTTTTCTTTAAAAGAAATATTTTCCTGGAGGAACTTTGCAAAATTTTTTTGTTTTCATTTATTAAATCATTTAATTTCTTTATGTAGCAAACTACCACAAATATTGAGATAAACCATAGTCACAAAATGCTCTAGTGAATCAAAGTTGCCTGAATGGCTGAACATCACGTCTGACTTGCAATTTTGGGGGTCCAATACAAAAATATATAAAGGATTTGAAACCAGATCCTGAGCTACGTCTTTGCTTTCCGCTTTTCAGGTGATGTTGGTCCCTAATAAAACATATAACCCTGCCCAACGGGTCACATCAATCAAACACAGGCCAGATCAGCTCTACAAGCACCATTAGCGTGAAATAATTCCCAGTTTACAAGTTATTGTGCAACAGCTGAAAAAACAAATCTATGAATAATGTAATTACTCAAGATCATATCCTTCCAACCTCACCCACACTACCCAATAAATCAACACAAATGTGGCCTCAGAGTGGTTTTTCTTTTGATAAGGTGACCTGTTTTTCCTGTACCACTCAAAGGAGAGTCATAAAAGTTGTGAAATGTGTTTTTTTTTTCTTTTCTCTTTTATTATAATCACCATTACTCGTATGTTTTTACAACAAAAGTTGTTCCAAATGAGCCTCCCCCAGGCTCTGGCGAGCATTTATTTTATTGCGGTTATTTGCAGAGAATATTATCAGCTCTTTGGGTCATTTCTAAAAGGAAAAGCAATCTGGTGTGTTTCATATTACAGCTCTGGTGACCCACAAAGTTTATTTAACTGGGAGCAATTCTTTCTTCCTGAGCTGTGTGCTTTTCTGTGTCTGTCATCCCCCTGGAACAGAAAATCACTTTATCCCTTGACTTTCTGAGAGTCAGGAGTTGTACGGTGGTTTTTGCTGATGTGTGACACAGACTCAAATCCCCTTCTACTCAAACACATAAAATACAGAGGACTGTTTGGCCCCCTTACCCCCAGAGATTCAGCTCCTGCATGGACAACTAATCATTAACAGATGTACTTTGAGAATTGATAAGCTGCACTTCAAAGGGGGGAACCCTTCAGTGAATAGAAAAGATCATTTTCAAATGAAAAAAAAAGAATTTTGATGCTTTGGACACACATTTTCCCCACTTTCCATGTTCTCTAAAATGAATTTATGTACATAAATAAAAAGTAATGTTATGTTTGCTTGATAAGATAATGATAATGCTTTTAATCATTTTTACATAATGAAAGCCTTGGTTATGTAAAAAAAATATCAAATGTGTTGTCAATTTATAAATAAAGTTTCTCTTTATACATTTCAAAATATCAGAATTTTCCACATATCACTTTAAACAACCAATTAACAATTAAACTACATTTCTGAACTTTCTTTTTTTTTTTTTTTTAGATAATTCTGTTTATATTTTAGAAAAAAAGGTAAAACTTCCCTCATTTATTGTATTGATCCCCCGCCCCACCCTCTCACAGCAGATGCTGTGACGGGCGCCATGATGATCCGGGATTTTGCCTGCAGCAGCTATCAGAAATGCTACAATGGAGAGAGATGAGCGCGTGACCGAGATGAACTGACAACACCAAAGTGCGCATGCGTAGGCTATTAAAACGTTTAGTATCTGCTACTTAAAAAGATAAAATAAAACGTATTTTTTTAAATTATTATGCCAACAAAAACGTCGCAAAGTTAACCGGTGTTTAAAGTTAGACGTACATTTTTAACAATATTTCCCATAATCCAATGCGGTGTTGCTAGAACTGCGGTCTACCGGGTAATCTCAACTGTAGAAAGTCTCTGGCAGCCAAGCCGCTGGCTTGACTGTGCAAAAGACGGCAAGGAGCGACCGACCGGCGGGGGAGGCAGGAGCTGCGAAGGAGAGGACGGGAGCAGTTTGAGTCCTTGTCCCGCATTTGGAATAAGCGAGACTTTGAATTCCCTTTTGACGGCTGAAGAAACATATCCGTAACCTTCAAAGAGGACTTTTTTTAAACTGACTGTTGGGAGTCCTTGAAGCCGCCGCCGCTTGGAACTGTGAAGAAACTACAGAGATATTCGGCTTCTGGACCGAAGAATGGGATTTAACGAACATATCAGTCAGTGAGTTGTTAAAAAAGAGATAAAGAAGGGTTTATATATTTCAATTGTGTCGTAAGGAGTGTTTTCGCAAGGGGTGGACGTTCGAAAATCGTGGAAACATGGCAACTCCTGGGAAAAAGAGGCAAACGATGGCATTTGGGAAGGCAGAAAAGTAAGGTTAGCTCCCTGGTTAGCCGGAAAGCTAACCTAGCTAGCAGCTCACTAAGCCTGTGTTGCCCTTCCATTCCTGGAGCAGAGGAGGGGCGCTGGGGCTTTTGTAGCATTGCAGATCCGCCTTGTGTGTTTTCAGGGATTGCTGGAAGAATGAAGAAATATCCGCCGCAGTCCCAACTCTGGGAGGTCTGCTGATAAAAGAAAATATAAATAAAATCCCCCCAAGAAAACCACCAGTTAGCATTGCGATCTCCTTAACCAAATCTGCCGGCCTGGGGCAGTTCGGCTCCCTTATTTGTGACTTCTTGTTTTCTTATGTACCCCGTAGGGGTATTAAAATGGGCAGCTGTTTGCACTCACCCCAAAACATAAAAACAAATAGAAATGTGGACTTTTAGGCGACATTAGCCCCAAGAAAAGTTTTTTAAACACATTTTTCCCGAGACATCCTCAAGGTGAGAGAACTTCTTCACAGGCCCCTCTGCGCCACGCAGGCCGAGGAGGTGTTTGCTCCCCTTTTTTCCCCTCCGACTCCCCTCCCCAGCATCATTACTTCAACAAGCCGGAGCGATCATGTCGGGAGAGGTGCGTTTGAAGAAGCTGGAGAAGCTGATCCTGGACGGACCAGCCCAGGCTAATGGCCAGTGTTTGAGCGTGGAGACGCTGCTGGACATCCTGGTGTGCCTCTACGATGAGTGCAACAACTCCCCCCTCAGAAGGGAGAAAAACATCCTGGAGTTTCTGGATTGGGGTGAGTTATCAGCATTTTCTCCTCTGCTTCCGGTTGCTTTCTGCCTCCTCCAGCCTCTTTGAGGGATTCTTGTTTATGGCTTCTCAAACTATATAAATAAAGTTTCCCCCCAATTGGATTTCCATGGAACAAATCAAGAGATCTCCTGATCAGTTTAGTTTTCACTTATAAATGAATGAGTCCTTTTTAGCAGAAATATTTAGCTTTGCCAACAGTCTTTTAGTCAACGTTTTTGGGAAAAAACACAGGAGGACCACACAGAAACACGTTTTTTGCTTTGCCAGAAGGATTGTGTATTTGTGTGTGTGTGTGTGACATCGGGGTTTGGTTTGTGCATGAAGCTGGAATGTGAACAACTCACCTTTTTTATCTAGAGCAGAGGCCCTGCTAGCTGCCGGAGCATGCCTGGCTCGCCTGCTTGTCTTTTTTTTTTTTTTTTAAAGCCCTGGAAAAAAATGCGGCAGTGCCGAGGCAGAGCAGGAGCAAATTGTTTCTCTTCACATGCAGAAACATGAATCGAGCGTAATTAATGAGACCAGAGTAGAATGGAAGTGCAGTTTGCTGGCATGCTGTTCTGCTGCTGAATGACTTCAAACTGCAAGATGGTACAGGCAGCGGATCGGCTCATCTGCGCCAAAGACCAGACAGGAAGGTGGTGACTCTTGTATGGCCGGGGCTTCTTCTGGACTTGCTCCCCTGTGCTCAAAATGCAGCTTTTCCAGTATTGTGTTGTTGAATTTTGTGTTTGCACGAGGGGTCTTAAGATCCACT
Organism: Oryzias melastigma; assembly: GCF_002922805.2. NCBI lineage: Eukaryota > Metazoa > Chordata > Actinopteri > Beloniformes > Adrianichthyidae > Oryzias > Oryzias melastigma. The sequence goes on along the minus strand of NC_050535.1, from coordinate 13,095,614 downwards.
CAAATGAAAATAGTGTTTTTAACATGTTCTTGTGGAATTTTTCTAATGATTGAAGACATATGCATTGAAAATTAAACTCGAATTGGCATTTCTGAGTATTTCTTCATTCAAATTATTGTGGATCCGGAGCAGTTTCTAAACTGAAAAAACTAACATTCACAGATGAACACTGAACTGAAAATAAACCTTTAGTTCCCTGCATGTGTTATTTAAAACAATCATATTAGCAGGAATATTTGATTAAATCACATACATCATGGACTGACAGTTTTTATGTATCTTTTAAATATATTTTTACTGAAAGAAAGTACTTTAGTAATACTAGTAGCATAGTTGGAAGTTTTCTGCACCATTGAAACAGCAGCCATGGAATGGGGCTCTTATTGGTTCAAATAATTAAAAACACCAGACTTCTTAAAGATCCACTCCTATAAAAATTGTCTGTTTGGTGTTTTTTAATGTGTTCTTGTAGCATTTTTCTGATGATGGAGGACATATTTAAAGGAACTTAAGCTTAAAATTTTATTTTTGAGTATTCTTTTTTCAATTTGTGGTGAATCAGGAGTGTGCAGTTTGAAAAAGAAAATTTGGAATATGTGGAAAATGTATGCCGGACGAGCCACAAGCTCCCTGTTCTGCTCCATTCTGATGCATCCACTTGTAGGTCCATTCACGTCTTCGTTTTCCTCGTCCGACCTGGGAACAGGCTCAAAAGTATTCAGGTGGATTGCTCCAATATTGCTTGCCGTTTTTGTTGCACCTGTAATGTTGGGTTTGGGTTGAGAGTGGCTGTAAGGTCCCAACCACAACTGAGAGATGAATTTCTGATGAACTCCTGCTGCTCTGCAGAAACTGTCTAAAAAGCAACAGTTTTTTTTGTGGCTAAAATGGCATCATCAAAATTAAAAGACCACTGGGAACACTTTTACAACAGATAAAAAAATGATCAGAATGGCACTTAAAAGTCCTTTCCTGTGCATTAAATAAAAATCAAAGTTTCCTAAATGCTACACATCCTGTTTCCCTAAAGACAAACAAGTTTGGCCCTGTTCAAGAGTCCTCACCTGATCGACAGTATCTATCTTGGCCTCACAACAATGCCAGTCTGCCCTGGCCTTTAAGCACAAGTGTCCTGCCAAGTGGTGACTTCATCCCGTTTCCCTGTAGCTGACACTAGAAACTTTGAGCCGCCCCAGACACAACACCCAGGCGTGTTCTAGCTGTCACAGCCCTCCGTGTGTCCCACGTTGGAGCTGCTTAAAGGTTTGAATTGTTTTTTTTCCTTCAGGGGAAAATTACCTGAGGTGATTAGTTTATATAAAGGAGAAATGGCTCATTGTTATCAGGTTACCAATGAATTCTGGATTCCTTAAGGAGGGCTGGTACACCATCCTGGTGTTTTTTTTTTTGTTTTGTTTTTTTCCCCCAAAAACAACGAGTCATTTCACATTCCGGGCTGTGAAGCAGCTGCATAAACAAAAGTGGCATTTAATGCAGACTCAGTTTGATTGAGGGCAGAAGTTTCCTTCATTTATATGAAAGCATGCTGATTTCAGTTTACGTGTTAACAGACAAACATATTTCAAGCAACACAATAATATGTTTTGGCATTTTTTGCATTCTTCTGGACCACCATGCCTTTACGATTGGCTTTACCCTTTGGCCTCATTAATGATGCTTTGCTTGGAGACCATTTGTGGACATGAGGTGGGATCTCTGTTTTCATTGCAGACACCTGCATGCTCACATTCTTTAAGGGCCCACTCTGATCCTCTTATGAGCTATTTTAAAAGCAATCTTTTAATTATGGTTTTGCCATTTTTAGCCAAAATTTAAAAACCTGTGTTAGTACAGGGTCTGCAGAGTGCAGGAGTTTATTAGATATTCATCCGAGTTGTGGGAGGGATTGTTGAGGAGTAACCTCGTCCCCTTTTCCATTGCCTATTTGTTTACACACTGTCCCACTAGTTTACTCGGCCTCACACCAAAACCTAACATTCCTGGTATTTTGCTCCTGTAAAATATATTTGAAAGAAAAATATTGACGATTTTTTTGACATTTTGAGAGTTTTTGCTTGTTTGAAACTTAGAATAATTACCTATTAAACCGTTTTATAATTTAACTGTGCTACTCTTGCTTCTTTTCTGCCTGCTATTCCAGACTTGGGCTTCATACTAATGTTCAATCACTGTGTGCACAAACGGACGATAACAAAAGCTTATCAGTTCCATCCAACATGGTCCACGTGGAAGTGGTTATTAATTATAGTTAAAGCAAACATCTGGGGAAGCTACTTTGTTTTCACGCAGTAGGAAATGTATAACATAGAAATAAATGTCTTTTTATATTTTATTGGATCATTTTTGAGTGGTCTATAAAGTGGAAATTTTACCCTTTTTCATTATTAAGCGTTTTAAACACAAGAATTGTTAATTTTCCTTTAAAAATGTTCTAAGTTCAGACAGAGCAGCATTGTATGTATTTTTATAAAAAACACAAGTTCGTTTGGTTTGAGACTAGCATCACGCACATCCGCGACAGTGCACCACACCTTCATGGATTAGCGAGCCTCAAAAACTGTGGTAGAGTTGAGGTCAAGTCTCGTCTTGTCCTCAAAACTTTTGACTGTCATCACTCCCATGTTTTCTTTTTTGTGGGTAGAACATTCAGCCACGGGGTCAAAGGGGGAAAAAAATATCCTTACTGTATTTGGACATTCACAAGCTTCCACCAGTGATGAAAGGTGGTTCGTTTACATTATAGCTATCAGTTCAAGGATGGACCAATTGTGAGTGGAGTGCACAGCAGCTGTAAGGAGACTTGTCGTTTCCAGCAAAGTCGCTGTACATTTCTCACGCAAAGGTGCAACAAACCTTCTCCCTTTATTTTTAACCCCTAGCGTCAATATAAGGTGGAGCAAAAACAAACATTTGCACTGGGTTTGCTTTCCTTTGGTGACCTCATCTCTGCTGAAACGGAGACCCCTGCGTGACCTGCAGCCACAGGGGGACTGAAAGCATGCTGTATCCCGGCTCTACTACACTGCACTCGACTGCTTCTACCAGCGTCGCCAACTCTGACCACAGCTTATAGGAACCCTACTAAGCCTCTTCAATCTGAGATGTTAATCTGTACATTTAGAGGAATCTGTCAGTGTCAGAATTTTGAAGTGAATGTGTTTGATAGATTTGCAGAGTTCAAAGCTTGTGAACTCCAGCTCAGTCTAGTTCCAATCTGTGATTGGTACAGACATCTGTTCAAATCAAATCAGGATGTCAGTTGCTGTGTTTAAAATAATTGATCTCAAATGGCAAAATGTTGGGTTTTGACTGCTTCTTTGTCTTAAGAGCTGAATTTCTGGGCGGTTGGGTGAAACTGGGCTGCCATGCCAGCTTTCAACAAAAAATGGAGGTGGCTGCCTGTCCTTTTTCTCTGTCCAGGCTGTTAACCCACAGTGAGCAGCTGTTCAGCTGAGCTGCTGATGTGTGCTCCACCCTGCAAGGCTTTCATTGGCAGCATGCCTCACACAGTCACTGAGACTAACATGGGACCAACACACACACACATTATTGTGGCTTTTCCTATCTTGGGCTACCTCATAGTTCACAGAGAGTTCCTCCCGCTATTTAAAAGAAGGCCTACACATCTAAAACATAAACTATTCTGGACCAAGTGTTGTGGGGTTTTTACCTCTGCGCCTCCACAAGAACATCTGTTGGTTCTTCCGGTCCATGGACGAGCAGAACAGACGGTTTGAAGTGGCTGGGTGTTGCTTTGCCAGCTGTGTTAAAGGGGTGTGCCTTGTTCAGGAAGAGATGTGGCAGGAAATCTACTATTGTGTTGTTATTTTTGCCCGGCTGTGATGGAAAGTTAAGGCAGAAGGAATGTATTTTCTTTAAATGTCGTGGTCAGGATTAGCAGTATTTTATAAAATTAAACATCTATCCATCTCTCCTGATCAGGTTCAGACTGGCTTAACCAACACATGCTGTCAAAGGTCAGATATTTCAAATATTTGGTGGAATTTGGTGGATGTTCAGGGGGGTCAAAGCTCCTTAGATCACTGCCTATCTGCACTAAATCAGTGGAGGAATCTACTTTAAAGTCTTGTGTCACCACTTGACCATGAAACGGCGTGGTGAGTTGTCCTCCTTCAGGACATCCTTGTTACCACTCGTGGTGCTCCGCTGTTTCCTGTGTGACTGTCTAATGGTTGTGGTAGGCACAGAGAACAGGAAGGAACCGCTAGGACCCCAAGCCCGTCGGGCCCAGCAGCCACATGATGTCATTTAAGGAAAAGAGGAGGGGGGTGGCTGTATGGCATTGTGTCATTGTGTACTCTACTGCTTATTCACAGCCAACGTATTGATGGGAAGCTACAAGGTCGCAGTGTTTGCTTCCTCGCTGGTGGATTCCCGTTTTGCGGTGCACGTGCTCCATCCATCCCGTGAACGCTTATGAACTCATGTAGAGTGGTTCCGCCGTGCACTCACATGCACAGATTTTGCTCTATTGTCCTTGGAGGTCAGAAAAACAATCAGACGTAGCAGAGAGGCCCATGTGTCTTCTTCCTGTCCCAGTATTCACGGCTACACAGCAGACAGCAGTGTCCCTAGAGCCGAGGGAGGGGAAGCCCAGCAGCCACTTAGACTATGTTAGACTTCTTTGCTCATTTCATTCATCATTAGATGTGTTTATCGCAGTAGTCAGGGATTGGCCCAAAGATTGCACAATTGATTGTACGGATGGAATCTCATAGTTCAAAGCTAACAATTGTGAATGTATTAATAGATACTTAAATGTTACCCAGATTTACCTAAATTACCCATAGATTAAATGGGAGAAAATCAATAATTACATTTAAATACAAGAAGACAAACTCAATCGATCTTACTTTTAGTGTGACTGTGGTATTGGACAAATATTGCAGCAAGAAAATGTTGAAATGTGTTGATGACCTACATCTTTGCCACAGAAACATTAAAAAGTTTACATCATCTGCTGTCATTCTCGCATTTAATTCCTCTCAAAACACATGTACTTATTTTTAGATTTCTGTATCTGTTTTAAATATCTTGGCCTTCATCATCTGTTGACCAAACCTGAATATTTATGTCACACATCACAGATTACACTTTTTAAAAATTAAACTCTATTTCAAAATTAAACAATACCAATCACCTGTTCTTTGTCTTTGTTTTGTAATATGTTGTGTGTATTTTGGTGTGTAAAGTTTCCTTGAATTTAAAGTTTTCTTCAACTTCACTACTACCTTGATGGTAATTTGGTTCAATGTTTTTAAGGATCCACTCTCTGCGCTTTCAGCATCAGGGCTTCTCTCAGACACTTGTTCAATCTGTCTGGGAGCTTTGTAGGCAAATAGATGGTTGCTGCTAATTGTGATGTGTCATCAGAATGAGGCTGAGGAAGGCTTGGCTTCCTTCCTCCATCTCCCAAAGGACATTCCCTGGTACAGATCGTTAGCCAGACTTGCAGAACCATTGAGATGTGATTGCAAATGGACACGGTGGATCCACTTATCCTTTAGGTCTAAATTTTGGTGGGTTGGAACATCCAATCCATTGCATCTAAAAGCAAACATTTACTGCAATAATTACTAAATATTATATGGATGCTTTGGCCTGTATGTGAAACCATTGTTAGGTGCTGTTTCTGAATAACTCTGTGCTTTTAAATATTTATCAGTATATTGGAAAGCTCGTTTATCCACTCTCACAGTTCTTATTCTTTTGGTCAGGGGAGCAATTAAGGCATTTGCTTTTCGCCTGCTTATTCTACACTGGTAACACTCATCAGTGCTGCAGACAGCATGACATTATTTTCTGTTTGCATTTGTTAAAAAAAAAAAAAAAAGGCTTCACTCCCTCCTCTGTTAACACAAATGGTCCTGCAGGCCAGCTGGCCAAGTTTTGGGTCTCGGCTGCATAGTTTTGTGTTTGCCCGACTGAACGAGTGCGTCATTGACTGGGAGCGCTGGCCTTAACACAAGCAGCCATTTTTCTAAGTAACACTGGAAAATGTAGTGGATAATAGTTATTTGTTGCTTTCTTTATTCATGCGTACACAGAGAATCCATGCAGAGTAAGGGGAGGTTTGTTTGAAACTTTGAGATGTTGATTATACTACACAGTACTTTATGTTAAAGTCTTAAAGTTTAATAATTAAGTTTGGATCCATTAGAGGTGGGAGTCTTTAATCTTTAAACATCTAAGCTTTTACTCAGTGTTTATGTTCTTTAAAGTACAGCAACTCTTCAACCGTTTACGCGGTAGTTTTGCAGCAACATGTAACACCTTACAGTAGTAAAGTTTGTCGTTCATTTCATCTGTTTGCTTCCTGTTGGAATTACTTTAATAATTGTGTTAATGGTCGAGTTGCAGCAGTTCGAAGAGCATGTGATTAAATGGTTTAAGTCCCACTTCTTGTAGTTATTTTAATTATGATTGTACAGCTTTTAGGCAAAATAATAAAAAAAAAACTGTAGTTTTCTTGAACAGTTTCTGCATAGCGGCAGGAGTTCATTAAGTTGTGGGCGGAACTGTTGGTGCAGAGTAAGCCTACTCCCTTACCATCATCCAGATCTGTAGGCTAGCTCTCCCACTAGCTTACAGCCCTTACAACCCCAACCTAACATTACCAGTCTAACATAAATGGCAAGCAATAGCAGAGCTATCCAACCGTACAGTTTTGAGCCAGATTCCATGTCAGACAAGTAAAACAAAGACATACATAGAGCTTGTTGTCTACAAGTCAAATAATCAGAATGGAGTGGAGCAGGAAGCTTGAGTAATATTTTGTACATCACAAGATTTTTTCAATGGCATTTTTTTTGTCTGCTCCTCATGATTTAAATAAAGAAATACGAAGAAATACAAATTTAAGCCTAATTTCCATAATGTATGCCCTCCATTATGACAAAAATACCACAAAAGCATGTTATAAGCAAATTTTTTTGGTGTGGATCTTAAACTAAGTTAAGCTTAATAAGTCACCTAAATTATAAATTCCTGGGATTTTTTTTTTTTTTTTTTTATAGAAAAGCATTTTTTGTTTTAAATAAAAAAAAATGTGACTGTCACTTCTATAATCACTACTAAATTTACCAATTCCATAACATTTTACTGTGACAGACTGGCGACCTGTCCAGGGTGAACCCCTTCTTTGCCCGTCAGTAGCCAGGTTAGGCTCCGGCACCCCCGCGACCCCGAAAGGGAAGAAGCGGTCAGGAAGATGGATGGATGGATGGATAACATTTTAACCTTTAAAAACTATAACAGATGAAACTGACTTTAGTGCAGAAATATAGCATTTTACAACTATATTTCTTAATAAATGGAAAAATAAACAAATGTTTTATTGCTAATTAAATAAAAATGTGCTCAAACTCAATAAAATGTAAAGATGGCAGTTGTATTATTCTCTGCTCCACATCCTTTTTAAGTGTTGTTAAACCAAAAAGAGCAAAATTCTGCTAGCTATGCAGTTACTTTTAAAGAAATGTTTTCTCCTTTTAGCTTAAGGTCTTGTGGTTCCACTGGTTCCCACCTCTCCTCTTCGTCGTCTTTGGACTGATCCTCTTGTTTTCAGTGGCACGGAGCACATATTTTCTGCTCAGTTCAGCAGTTAATGACTTTTGTCATCAGCTACACCCCTAAGGGTTTCGTTCACACAAGCAAAGACACCAAGCTTACAGAGTGACAATTTTAAACAGAGGATTAAAGTTTGAAAAAACAAAATGATTCCTGTTTTTATTTTGTATTTTATTGTTAATAAACTGGAAGAGTATCAAAGTTAACAAAAGAGTAAATGAAAAAAAAAACAGACTGCCACAGACAGTCAGACACGTCAGTCTTTGAGGGTGTGACAATCTTCTGCACAATTTGGCAATTCAGTCTTCTCCTGTTTTACCCCAGGAGTTGCATTCTAAAAATAACCTGTAATAAGGGTAAAGACGCAAACATTTGTAGAACTTGGCAATAGATTGGAGATCATCTTGGATAAATGTAGTTTGATGAGAAGCTGAAGGTTCCTTTAAATATGTAAGAATTTAAGTATTAGCAGGATTTTCCTCCAAATGAGAATTCAGTTTAACTGTGTGACATCTTTAGGTTTGTCAAGAGTAGTCATTAGAAGGCGGGGCAAACCAAAGGGATATGTGATTTTTATTTTTTTGTAACATTCCCCATATAACTTAACCAAAATCACTATACCTTTCTATAGATTTAGCTTGAATTGATAAGTTTCCCAACACAAGGAGCAGTTTTCAACAAAAATAGAGCCACTCTATTGAGAATACTTCGAAAAACTACCTCCATGCAACCCATATGGACTACTAAAGTATGTTAATGTATTGCTATTTAACAAGTCAAACACAGGTGTACAAACATCACAATGTTAAAACCAGTATTTACATGCCCCCTTTGACCATAGAAAAACTTTGCTATCTTGTAAAATGGTCAGTCATTTTTATTCTTTCTGACATATTGGATCATTTTAACTTTCTATTGGTCATAGTATTACTGTGAACTTCTCTTCTGATGACGTTTCTACAAAGCTTTTAATACAATCATACACTCATGTTATTTTTTATTAATTTTTAGCTTGATTTTAATATTTTCTTATAAAAAGTTGACCAAAATCCTCTTTCAGGAAATAATGATGCTGTCTTCTCACTTTTAAATGCTGTTAAGGCCAGTTTCCTGATCCTCTTCTGAGTGGGGTAGCTTCACCAAACAAATATGTAAAGATTTGCATCGTGTGATATTTTCTTGGCCTTCGTTTCTGCTCCTCTGGATGACCATTTTCCTCTCCACATCATTCTTTTACAGGATGTTTCTCTGATATGGTAAGAGAAACAATCTTATTTGGCAACAGATTCCCAATGTGTCAGCGTTGAGAGGATGTGAATGTTTAGAGGTCCGATTCCATGCAGCATGTCTCACTTTTAGATTTATAGTTGCAAATAATTCTGTCAGCAATCTTCTTAGATGTTTGGCTTAAATCAGCACGTCCTTTTTTTTCGGATATGCAAGTAGTGATGAGCTTTTGGACAGGACAATGTGACTCTTAACACGCACAAGGTTTTAAAAATGTGTATTTTTTTTTTCTTTCAATAAATGGAGTTTAATTTGAAGCAAGTACTGTATTTCCCACGCTATAGGTTGCACCAAATTTTAAGGGGCATAGTCAATGAATGGTTTATTTTTGAATTTGTCATATTTAAGGTGCACTGAACCTTAAGGCACATTAAGGCAGCAAAAAAAGAGTCCGAGATAAGTTTGTACGCCAGTCAAACATTATTAATTGCGTTCACAGCAATTACACGTTAGCCACGTTGGCATATTCATGCAACTCCCAACCTTGTTTGCAACACTTAAAAAAAGACTGATAGCGCAAAAACAAATGTTATTGGGACTACGCCAACTCCTAACCTTGTTGGTAACATGTTAAAAGACATAGTCTGACTCGGCATTTAAACCCAACCAAATTTTAACCGTGCCCCATGTACTTCTTAAAATTGATTTGACATCAGGGACACACTGGAATTAATCTATGTGTAAGGTGCTCTGGATTATGTTGTTTTTGAAAAATTAAAAACTAATGGTTTTAAGTTTGCCTTATTGTACAGAAAATACAGCATAGGTTTAGAGCGATTCTTCCAACATGTTGTGATTTTTCCTTTTATGTGCTTTTCCTGATTACCAACCAGGAAGTGGTGCACTTCCTGCAGCTTTATGTCCATGTCTTGTTGCCGTAGGCAGCGCATCTGCTTTGAGCAGAGCGCTCAGCCCTCTGTTTTAAAAAAAAGTGCTGACTCAGCTCCCGCTCGCGGTAGCAGGGCTGCCTGTGGAATTTAGAGCAGAGGTGCAATGTTAGGCGGGACGGCAGCTGTTTGGAGGCCGGCTTCTTTGTCCTCCGGCTCTCCCCATTCCTGTCTGTCCGTGTGTCTGTCTTGGTGTTGGTCACGCCCCTTTTGTTTGACTCAGTTTCATTCTGTCACTTTATCCCCGCCGTCCACTCACCAGCTCTTTATTGCTCACATTCACTCCAGCAATGCACAGCTCTTCAAGCTCGTCTTGATATCCTCCTCTCCTATGTCTGTCCGTCCTTTATTTCATCTGTTTGCTCTCCTCCTGCCTCCCCCTTCTTCTCTTCCCCCCTCCCATGCTGCCTCTCAGACTGCTGCATCCCAGCTTTGCCTAGTGACAGAAAGGGCTGAACTAGCCAGTGTGTATTAGCAGGATTTCACACTGAACATAGACTAGTCTCCATGCTTTTAGAGGGGGGTGGGGTGACACTCTCATTTTTGAGGGCATATATGTGCATGTTGTCTGCAGAAGCTGAGCTTTAGCCAGCAGAAATCTGTCAGCTCGGAGCTGAGCTGCATAACTAATGAAGCACATCTTCAGTGCATGCTGCATTAACACATGCCCCCCCATTCTCATGCCTTCACCTTAGCAAAAGCTCTTCCACGCCAAATGGAAGCAAAAGGCAGTTGGGTTATCAGGGAAAAGCAGCCGCTCACCAAATGCAATAAATCGAACATCATCCATGCATGCATCCATGCAGTAGACCATCCCGTCAGGAGGTTCAGAGTGTGGAAGTGCAGGAGTCTGCGACTTCCCCATCAAACACCTTGTGGAAAATTTCTTAGGAAGCGAGCGAGTAACAAGTGTGTAAAATCAGGTACGTAAAGCACTGGATCTGTTGGTGCATTTAAGGTCGGCACATGTTGGAACATTTAGGGCAGGCAAATGTGGAACACTGGAAGGATGGGTTTTATCTGTCACAGTTGTTGAGCTTGTGAGCACACAGGAGAATAAAATGAAATTTAATTATTAAAATATCGATACATGGCAATTAAAATGCGATTAAAAATATCAAAAATACAAGTCGGCTTTGTGTATGTATATCCAAAAATATTGAGACCACCTTTAACTGTCTGCTCAATCAAACTGCATTAAAATACATTATAACCTTTTGTTTTTACAGTAATTGATGTTTTTGTGAATGCAGAGTAAGTCGAACTGTAAATGAAAATGGCCAAAGTCAGTGTGACGTCACTCATAGAAAAACGGCTTACTTCCGGCTGCAACCAAGTGTAGTCACTTCAGTCGCCATTTTTTGTGATATAGACGGCCCCATGGTGGAGCCAGATGACGTCGGTGACTACTCTCGCCAGTCAGGAGTGAGCTTGTTGGAAGTCCTCACCCCTACCACTTGAATGCGGGCTACACGACACGGGCTACATTTGTTCCAAAAATATGTTTTGGGTCCACCGTCTATATCTTTGTTCCATTGTCTATGAATAGTTTTTTTGAACATTCGTTCATGCCTTTGTACTACTGAGCCATATCTTCGGTGTGTCCTGGCTAATGGCGCTAGCAACTGCTGCTATTGACTTTTGTGACGACCAGATCTAACGACAATAGCAAATGCAAAGTTTTAAGCATAAAGCAAGCTGAAACACTGCAAAGCAAATACAAAGCTATCATCAAAATGCAAAAGATATTGCTTACTAGACATTGAACTTTTCATATTAAGGCAGGTGCCGCCAAATATAGACTTGGGGGGCCGCAAAGGGGCCACCAGTTTGAGACCCTTGTTCCAGAGCAAGAATTACTATTCATACAAATAGAATAGATGTTTATTTCTCAATAAGTCTATGGGATTATAGCTTCTTGGAGCTGACTGATACTTTTTATTTGGAACGTGAGGGGGTAGGGGTCTCACTCAGTCCAGTTCTTATATTATTGTCAGTGGTCAAACTATAACAGCTGTTTTTTATATTATCATTATTTTGTCTTCCTTTGGCAAAATATGTTTGTCTTTGAATGCAAGTGTGAAAAATATCTGACTTTAGTAAAACTTTTGAGTGTTTTTAGAGAAACTTGTACTTTTTGGAAGTAAGACAGGAAAAGGGTTCAAATGTGATTCAGTTTTTGAAATTAATACATTGTGAAAAAGGGCTGTGTCAACGCTCAGGACATTTTTGTTTTAATTTAGTGCTCAGTCATCCAAATTCTCTAGTTACAGCTGAGGTCTAAAACACAGGATGAGTGTGAGAGATGAGATCGGAGAGTAAAGCAGAGGAGAGAAGCCCACAGATTTGCAAAGCAGGAATTCAGTTAGTCATTGTGCCTGCTTGTCATTCCCTTCATTCCTTTGGCTGACACTACCAACGTGCTGACCTTCACTTGTGTTGCGACTGTGATTTTGACAGTGACCCAACCCTATTTTTAGGCCCAGCTATATGTTTGTGTAGCTTCACGTTTGCTGCCGTGCTCAAAGTTCTGACCTACCCACCTCTCCGTCTCTCTAGTGACACATGACTCGAATAATGCTTGATAGGCGAGCGGTGTGTCAGCAGCATTCCGTCATCTTCCACGTGAATGGCGGCCATTCACTTCCACAGATCTCGCGTGCATCTGATCTAATTGTCTACCCAGCTGAGGTCTGAATCACTGTGTTGTCTTGTTAGATATTGGCGATAAAATGGAGCTTGTGTGCAGAGCAGAGTAGCTTAGTTACGCATTCACTCATTTGCTCTTGGCGCTGTTGGAAACTGACAAGCACTTGGTGGCTAAGCCATATCTGTTTCAAACTTTTTCCCACTTGTGGAAAAAATGCAAGTCAATCTGGGCCTAACAATACACATGCAAAGCCGTACCACAGTGTGTGCAATAAAAACTCTTTTATACGCTAAAATTAAAGCCACATATGGTTTTGACGAACCCACAAAGCTCTAACCTCAGTTGTGTCCCTATCCTGAGTGTTTCTCCTGAGAGGTCTCTGGTGGAAATCCTGTGGCCTCTCTGATTGTCATCTTCCCTGTTTTCCACAGTCCTCTCTGTTGTTCACCTCTATATATAGAGATGTTCGCCTGCGCTACTTCCTCCGCCCGCTGAAGGTCACAAAACAGACACAACAATTTGACATGCTAGTGATGAGTAAATGTGTGCACCCCCAAATTCAATTTTTCCCCCTTCAGGCATCTAACAAGATATTAATGAGTGCAGCAGATGCTTCATTGGTCGTTTCCTGTTGTCTTTATGAATCCTTGTCTTTTGTGTTAGTCATCCAATGTGAAATGGACTGCTTTGTTTGTTTATGTCTTGTAATTTAAAGTAAACTGTAATCATAATCATGCATCTCTTTGTTACTGTTTCAGCTCTACATGTGTATCATTACAGCATAACAGTGTCAGGATCGTCTGGTTTATGTTGATAGGTAAACACTTTACCATAAAGGGTTGTAGATCACTGCAAAGCTACTTTTTTAGCTTCGGAATGAATTCTGTTAATTATGTCAATGGTTGATGAATGTTAACACTGAACCTAAAGCTTTGTTGTTTAACGGTTAACTTCAAATATTCATTATCTTTTTGGTGTAAAAACAAAATGGTTGTGGGCAAATACTTGCGAAAACGACAGCCTCCTTCATTCCAGAGATATCTTGTGCAAGTGGTAGCATTGTCTTACTGGTTTCTGTTAAAGTTCCATTCAAAGTGTTGGACATGTTGTCTACCCAGCCAGAGAAGTGTTTCTACCTGCAGGGTTTAAATTAAAAAATAATTTTTCTTTTTAAGTCTTAAGAACGTTTTGTTCAAACTTTATGCTCTAAGCAACAATAAATCCTCCCACCTTTGGATGATTTGTGTTGCTTCTAGCGCCGGCCTTTCCTCTAGACAGAATGATTTCTTCATCATTTTGCATCCAATGACATTGTTATGTTTAAATGTTCATGGATTAATCTAAGGAAGATGTTGGATGAGAAGTTGGTTTGCTGGTGTTACTTCACTCTGGCTGTTTGTAGTCAGCTGCTGTGGCAATGGGTACAGTGTTGTCAAAAGTTTATCAGTATCTAGGAACATCTATCTTGTATTCCCGTCAAAGTGAGGACTCATTCTTTTAATCTCCCTCACTGACTCGGTACACTTCTCAGCGAGGTCATTAGCTTTCCTACTGGTAACTAGTTTTCTGCCCCTTGTTACATGTCTTCTCCATCATCTAACAAGAAAAGCATATTGGAATAAGATGATGAACTGAGATGATAAGACTCGTGTTTTCCTACATTGTTTAGATCCTTGAATTGAATTGGTTTCCTCTTCTTTTCTGGAAGGATCTTAACACCTGCAGATTTTTTTTGATCGTCTGTTTTGTGTGTAAACATGAAGGTTCTCAGAACAGCCTAAAAAGACCCATCCACCAGTCTAGATCAAATCTCTGCCTCTATCAGATGCTTCAATTCTTAACTTTTTGTGCCTGCCTTTGCTTGAAAATGTAAACATTTTTTTTCCTTTGTAATGGTGCACCTTCCACTCCTGGAGTGAGCAGCTTACATGTCCGTACACATCCTGCCTTTTATTGATGCAAATTTTCTGGATGCTTTTTGTTACAAGTCCCAGCACCGACACCTTTCTTCGGAGGTTATAATTAGAAGCCAGGTTCATTGTTGCTGTGATACCAAATTGTTGTGGCCCGAAGTGTCAATTTTTCATGGCTACTGATGAGATGGAAAATATCTGCAAAAATAACATTCACTGGAGTGCATTTATTTTAGGATCATAAAGTTGAGATTTAATTTTTCCCCCAGTATTCTAAGAGTTTCTCCATGGTTTTAATTCAGTCAAATGTTGCTGCTTTATTTCTATAACAAGGACTTTCTTTTTTTAATCTTAGAACCTGTCAAGGATTTCCTTTTTTTTCTCACTTGTGCTTTAGTTCCCGAGCTTGTTTTTGCTCTGAAACCAACCTCGTCTTAATAAACATACACACTGGGTGAGTTTGGGTTATTTAATGACCCAGTAAAACAAATTTATGGCAGCTTCGTGCCACCTCTGTGTGTGCTTTCTTGGCTACTGCAGCCAAATCTATGACGAGCGTGGACTTTCTGAGGAGGGCAAGAATTGCATTTCTTACAGGGATTTCTCATGTTTCCTTTTTTCCCTGCAATTGTAAAAAGTCATGACTAGACTCATGAGTCAGTCAGTTCCCCCCCACCCCCCAGATGAAACTCACCTCTTAGCTCAACATGAAGCATTCCATCCTGTCTAATTAGTTAGAATTTTTACAGATATTATAGAGAAGCTTTAAAAAGTGTTCCCATTATTTTATTGATAATACAGCAATAGTTGGCCTTTGGAACCTATTTCACATTTAACTTTTTAGTCAAAATAAGTGTTTGTAAGTTCTTTTCAAGACCCACTCCAATGAAAATTCAGTTTTTTGATGTTTTTAAAATGGCTTGTGACATTTTTCTGATGATGGACAACATATATTACGAAAAATGAGTTCAAAATTGCATTTCTGAGCATTTATTTATTCAAATCGTGAATCGGGAGCAGATAAAAGATGCCATTTGTAAAAGAGCATATTAGTGATGTAGAAAAATACGGAGCGGGCTTCCTTCTCTGCTAAACATCCACTTGTAGATGATTAGATCCTGTCCTCAGAATTTTTTTAGAGTTTAGAGCAAGTTGGAGGTAGCATTAGGATTTGCCCTACCAGTGCTATTTATTTTTCATATCTCGACTCCACCATTTGTATATGGATGCAAATAATGTGCACCCTAAACTTTTGGTTTTAGCTAGCTTGTTTTCTGCTTTACACATCTCCCCTTCAGGCCCTTCCTGTCAGCTTTGGTCTGAGAACACCTAGCTGGACAAGTTTCTAACAAACGAAGGAGATCTTGGATTACAGCTGCCACGATGCATTTTACCACAGGGAGTCTGCCGGTGAACGCATCTTTATGTTGAATAGAAAAGGCCTGAGCCATATGTGGAGTAAATGTCACTCTGGTTGTTTTCCTCTGTGGTGCAATTGGTGGGAGGCAAATGTGCGTGCCAGTGTGTGAATAGTTTAGCTTAGCATGCGTGTATGGAGAGTATAGGTTTTCTGAAATGTCCCTTTTCCCACTCCTCCCTAATCTTTTATGTAGTCTCTTCACATGATTAACTCTTTGCTGCTCTTTTCTCCTCCTCAGATCATCACCTTGCCTCCTTGTTTACCTTACTTTTTTCATGTTGCATCACTTTTAACCTCCTACTTTGTCCCATTTTGCTAAAAAGCCAACCTTTTTTATGTCTGGCCTTTTGCTGCATCTGTTGAAATATCCTCATTGTTGCCCCCTTCCCCGCCTGACTTCTTCTGAAACGTCTTAAACAAACGGACAACAAGTGGTTGCAGTAATCCGTTTGTCTGGATCCATTTATAGTATGGGTGCTCGCAATGGGAATCAAATCCTTAAATGGTGCAATGTCAGTGCTCTGATACTCCAGTTCATTCACAGCGCAGAAACACCCCCCCTCGTTTTCCACAAGCTGCAGAGGGGGTGGGACAGGGGTGGCTGACCGGGGAGAGGATGAGCCCAGAAAAGGCAATAGGAAACTTATGCTCCAGTATCTGTCAGAGTGTTGTGACATGTTGGTTTCGCAGATACACTGGCAGGGATCTCCTTTTGTTTAACTGATTGGAGACTGTTATGATGTGCTGCTAGAAGTTAACAATGCACCACAGTAAAATGTCATGATTTTATTTGTAACGCTCTGCAGGTACACGTGACTATGGGCATTGGTTTTTAGTTGCATAAAAGGCAATAATCTGCTTTGACTGACTAGACAAACCTCACCATTATAATTCTGTTTTGCCCGTACGGCCACAATGACCACAGACGCATCTGCAACAACATAACTCATGGCAGCCTTGTTGTGACAACTTTTTGTTTGCACCATAAAGGTGTATCCTCTAAATCACTGCATCTCTCACTGTTTTATGATCTCAGCAGTGCATGGTTACCTGTAGAGCCAACATTTGCTGAGTCCCCTGTGAGTTGTTGAGTTAGAGTTGCACGCCTGCAGCTACTGCCTGCACAGCTAATACAGCAACTCAGAGGTAGCGGTTTGCACGGTAAAATAAAGGTTAAAGGTTGATCTCCGTCTGAGACATTACAGGGCTTTCACAACAGTTACAGAGTGTCAAAACCCAGACTGGATTTCACCCTTTGATAGATCGGAGAGCCGGATAGTAAACATTTAAAGTTCAAAGTTTATATCTTCCTACAGAAGCCAATGTTTATTTTGAAAATTAATTGAATGGCCAGGCAGTAAAAGAAATCTGCAGATGCTGGAGACTTGCTATTATTTAGACAGAATGTTGTCGTGTCAACAGGGTTCATTTGACAGTAAAATAGTATGGCATAGTTTCCCATTTGTTCAGCCACTATATACAGTATACAGTATGTAAGCATGAAAAATGGGTATGGCAGAGATCTTCTGAACTATTTTGCCAATAATGCTACCGGCAATGACCTACACCGGTCCAAACTTTGCACCAAAGCGCCTATCTGCCTGGAATGTAACTACCGGTAAATGGAATAAGCTCTAAACTCATGTATATCTTTATACATTATGACATTAGAGTGGAAAAGATACAATAAAGTACAGTTCCAGTATTTAGTCAAAAACTTTTTAAACAACTCTGCGCTTAAAAGAGACCAGTTAAAACTATGAAGGAGACCAATGTACATTTTTGTCACAATGTCACATCTGGTATTTATTGGAAATATGTCAATAATAGACGGGCAACTTCTACAAGATCTATAGTATATATTCCTACATATTTTATAGTTCTTGGCACGTCTATGTACTTTTAGAATAATCTGTTAGATAGTAGCTGTGTTACTTTTATAAACCTATTTTCTGTCCAGTCGTGTTAAGAGGACCTGGCTGCAGATACCAACGTCCAGAACCAGAAGTCCCTGACTGGAAGTACCTCCATATCACAGAAAAAAAAAACTTTATTTTAGATGGCAACACTTACAGTTACAGTTTTTCTGCAATTCTGAACACTTCTGGGTTATGGTTAGGGTAAGTTATGTAATTTCTCCTTCCGGCCAATGGTGTTTGGCGCCATCTCGTCTGTAGCCAGGTCCCTCTCTTTTGTGTTGGTATGTTGGCTATTACTTTTTTATAAAAATTCTGTATTTATATTTATGAAGGCAGCAACGTTGATAGACAACAACCTTTAAAACACTTTGGATGGCTCTTTAATAAAAAAATCTAAAAAAGGATTTAAGAAGGAAGTGCATCTTTACAGCTGCATAATTTTGTATATTATTTACAAGCTTATATAAATGTTTAATCCCAGGGAGACGGTAGGTTTCTTGCGTGTATTGCATTTTGTGATTTAGTGGTTAGATCTTATCAGAAATCTGCAATAATTCCATCCAGCTGAACTGCACCGGCCTTATCTCTATATCCTTGCTTCTTAACACCTTTATCAGTCTGTAGCAGCTAAATCTAAAACAATAATACTGCAGCTGGGACTCCAAGCATCAACAAAGTGGCAAAGATGGACAAACCCAGCCAGGCCTTGGTAACTGGCAGCGTCCTTTCATGTGCGCTCTTTATCTGCAGGTGGTATCTACAGTCTCTGTTGACACTGAACAGTGTAAATCAACTTGTTTGCCATGTGGGCAGAGCAGGTCGATGTACAGCGTGGAAACTTCTTTGAAGAACTTTAAAAGTTCCTGTAGAGGCTGAAGAAACTGCTGATTCTGAGTCTGACTAAGGCAGCTTTGCTCATGTTTCTGGTTGGTTGGCACTCACACAGCACAGAGCTTTATGATGTATCACCCTTTTTGTTGTTTGAATGTTCCCTGCCTTCTTTTTTTCCAGCATTTGTGGGTTTTCATTATTTTAGCAACATCCTGTTTGTGCTTTGTTTTATTGCAGCGGGACACAGATTGTGTGGTTAAAGAAAAGGCTCTCTTATTATAAGTGTGTCAGGGCAGAAAGAATTGACTGAAGCACATAAAAGGCAGGGAGAGGGAAAACAAAAGTTAGGGAGTAGTGCAAATTCAAGAAACGAGTCAGAAGTGAATGGAAAGGCAGCATCATTTTAGATTTGCAAAGCTGGGATGGAAAATGGTTAGAGTTGTCAGTTCTAAAATGTCCCTGCTGGGCTGCCTCACAGAAATAGTCCAAGGGATGTTTATGTACTGTGCAGTTGACTCTGTGCTTGCCTTCCATGGATTTCCAGTGTCCCTCATTGATCAAGCGGTGATACCCAATATGCAGCTCTCATGAGTAATACATGTGTCAGGGATCTGTTACTGTCTCCTGTTGTCACATTTGGCCACTCAGCAGATGTGCATCTGTCCAAAGAAAAAGGAATATACCTTTAAAATCCTCTGATCAGGCTGAATGTCTCTGCCACTTTCAAGAGAATTGCTGTTGACAAAAAAGAGGTCTATTTCTATTTTAGTCCACAATGTCTGATAATTTTCTGGATTTTTTTTAACCTACTTGCCATTAAATCACTAAGAAGTCGAGACTTTTTGAAGAATCTTGGGAACTTTCCCTTTTTAGGACGAGGCTATTAGAGTCACAGAGCTTCAATTCTTCCTTTGATGGCCTTGGTGTTCTATTTATTCAGCCCTCTCGTAATTTGCTTTTCCTTTGTTTGACACAGAAGGGCTTCAGCAATAAGGCAGCAGTTATTTCTAAATGATGAAAGGCTTGTATTGAGATATAATCAGGCAGAAGGGTGTGTAACACTTTTTGACCCTCTGAAATAAAAATAAGTACTGTATTTCCCGCACTATAGGGCGCACTGGATTATAAGGCACACCGTCAATAAATGGGCTGTTTCTGAACTTATGCCATATTTAAGCCGCACTGAACTATAAATGGCATTAATCAAAACTAAAAAATCAGAGAAAAGGCCGTCAGTCAGTAAGACTTTACTGCAGTCACAGTAATTTACAATACATGTTACATGTTAGGCATGTTGGTTTATTCACAAAACCTAATGCTGAAAATAAGCTACTTTATCCAGTTATCTTCTTTTTAACTGATGTTAGATGATGATGACAGAAAAATAAAAACCCAAAAGCTTATGATTTTTGCAATAGAAAGTGCAAGGTGGAAAAGTATTTCTTTGAACAAAGCTTGTAAAGGTGAAACTACAAGCCATGAGTTGGTTTAGCTTCTACTGATGTGCTGATGCAAAAAAGTCACATATGCAGGAAAATCCTGTTGAAGCAAACCTACAGATACTTGAATGGCAAATTAAACGGACTGAACTCAAAAATACTAAAAAGACTACAGATTGGTTATCTTTTTTTAACAGTAGACCAGATTTTATTTCTGCTTTCCATCTGCAGCCTCCAGCAGCTTTGCTGCGGTCAAATAGAGGTAAAAGCCATCTATGGATCTCCTCCTCTTCTCTCCTCATTCTCTCTCTTCATGACAGACTCTGGAAAGCCTATCTATATCCCTCTCTCTGTCTCTGTCTTTCTTTCAAACAGCATTTTTGTGTCGTTACCTCATTCATTATGGCTTCCAGATGTCCCATCTTGCTCAGGAATTGGGGTATTGTTAGAGTGCGGTATAGCGCTGTAGTGTTTGGACTCTCTTTCTGGTATTTGGCTCCTCTGCTGATAGTCTTGGCGTGCCATCCGTCTATTGATGGCACGATAGATTTCCAGTCTTGTAGTTTCATTTTCATTTTTTCTCCTCTCCTAATACATATTTTCTCCATTGTGAAATCTTGAGCTGAAGTAGGTTCACCTCCTATTGAACCATTCTTAACTTTATGTTGGAGAATTAGTTGTCCTTCTGGTGAAACCTCAACAACCATAGTTGTTAAATTTACATTTTAATCAAAATGTCTTCAGACAAAAACTAAAAATGCTTTTTTATATTTTTTGTAATTTGTCAGTAAGTTTTTTTTCCCAGAAAGTAGGAAAATCTTGAAATGTGTGAACATTTCTAGAAGATCTCTTTCATGTACTTGATAAGTGAAACCCTCTAAATACTTGAAAAACAATTTGTGTGCAAAAGTCCTTCAGTCATTGTGTTTTCGTCTTTTTACCCACTTGGGTCTCTTTGTGTTTTTAATCCCCCCATCTTTTTGTTTTTCATCCCTTCAATCCCTGGATCTGTTATTACACGCACAACAAGTTATAAATATAAAGATTGATGCCTTTTTGCTGTAATGCACTCTATGCTTTCGCATATTTCCCAGGACCACACCCAAGCTTCTCTGGGGCCTGTGTGTGTGTGTAAATGAACGCACTTGCCCGCGGTTACTAAATTTCACAAGAAAATGGCCCTAACTTGTGGCACTGACGCAGATCGGCCAGATAAGCACTTGGTATTCTGGGTTGAACCAGTCCGGTTATGTGGATTAGGTGGAGTCTTGCGCGTTTTTCCAGTTTCGCTGCAACTTTATGTTTCTACTTGAACAGGGCACACATGCAGCTGTATCCTTGGCTTCTTGTGTGTGTGTGTGTGTGTGTGGACAGTATGTACTCATCACTGTCATCTCCACAAAGCATGCATTTAATCAGACTGACATGACATGTCTCTATTTTTTTCCCCCCTGTTATTGGCTCACTCAACCTGCACATTGCAAAACTTTTGGAACAAAGGCCGACACTCATGCTGAAACTGAGGTAGTTCGCTTTCACCATGATGCTACCACACCTTATCATAGCAACAGTTGCTATGTTTAGGTCAACCTTTATGTTTGTGTTGCAAATACAGACGTATGACCATACTGGATGACATTTTTTCACTTTTTTTTCCTCGGTTGTAAAACAGGATAAGGCATGTTGTTAGGACGAAGTGCAGGTATGCTGATCCTAAAGTAAATATGAGTTGATAGTAATTACATGTCCTGTTTAAGTCCAAGGATTTTATATGTTCATCGTGGACATAGATGTACCTGCTTGCATTGTTTTTTGATTAGAGTTTTTGCAAAAGCAAGAATTACTTAATGAAACCACCTGTTGTTGGAGTGTTGGCCAAACAAGAAGGTGTTTTTCAGAAGGGCTTGGCTGGGGTTTGTCTAGCAAGCCTTGCACACGACATAGTCACTATTTAACTGTCAGGTGTACAGAGCTTGACCTTACTGTGTGCATGCAACTGTGTTTGTGCTTATACTTTGTTGTGGATTGGGCCCGTGGGCTCCTGGCTCCCAGATGAAAGCCGTTTCTTATGTGGTTGGTTTAGTGGGGCTTCTGAGTCGGCGTGCAGCCACTAATCACTGTTTTCTCCCGCTCAACTTGTTTGACTGTTCCCCCCTCACTCTATGACCTACCACTCTGTTAGCTCCCACTTCCATAATTATGAATTAAACAATAAGGGAATTGTAGCTTATTTCGGCCCTCAGCCATATACTTTTTTTAAGCTGCTAGCTACTAATCCTGCCTTGTCGGATCAGTTTGGAGGAGGCTGGGCAGAGAAGACTATTACTTCTAAAGAGATGGCTTTCAGACAGCACTGACCTTTTGTTGGCGGCTTTCTAAATAAACACTTAAATGTATTGTCGCTCTCAAAACTTTACAAAAGGGTCATTGACATCTCGTTAAGAGATGTATATTTAAGAATGAAGGTAGATTTTTTTTTTTAAGTGGTATTTTGTTAAATAAATCTTTCCAGATCAGTCTAGCATGTATCTGTTGCTTTTTCTGAGTATGTAGGACTTTATGCTGTCAGGTTACATTGTTAAGGGGAAAAAAGAACACTGAGGAATTAATTTGTTTGTTTGTGTCATGGCAATCATTCCTACAGACTTGTGATGCTCTCTTGCCTCACAAGCCCCAAATACAACACAGCTGATCGATCCCCAGAAAGGACTCTTGTGTCTCTGTGAAAACATGTCCTTTGGAAACCGAACATGACCGAGCATTTCTTTGGCTCCTGTCAGGTGTTTCCCAGCCTCACCCAGTCTGACACTGCTGAGTTGTTCGTCTGCGTCTTGGCTTTAGGAAGCTGTGCCAAAACACGGCACACTGTTGGCCCCATACGATCCGTCTGCCCTGCGGTTGTCACAGAGCAAGCCCACTGTCTGTGAGGGGGAAACTGAGTGGGAGAGATGTTTGAGCTATGAGTGACCTGTTTGTTTTATTTCAGCAGGCATTTCCCTGTTTCACAGTGGGAGAATGTCCTCCTCTGAAACACTGACGGTTCTGTGTAATTGTTGCAGACAGATGAGTGTAAGAATTGCAGACAGGCCAGACTTGGACTTAAACTCTTGTTCTCTGACAGCCGTTCACTTTACAACTGCTAAAAACAATCGAAAAAAGGATGCTTGTGTAGAACAGGGAGATTTTGTTCTTGCTAACTAAAAGAAACTACTGTTTTTAGACGCCAACATTATACATGAATTTAGACGTGTGCTATAACTGGATTATAATGGGACAAAAACTTAATTCACTTTTTTTTAAGTGGTTTCAGAAAAATGTGATGCTAACTTCTCCAGTAAGATGACCTTGTTAAACTCGCAGCCAATCCAGGTTGTGGAAGGCATGCTGGGATCATGTAAACCAGGAAGTGGCTGAATAGCTCAACTACAAATGAGGGAAATGCTGACTTTGTCAGCTGAGATTGAATCTGTCTGGCTTTGTGAGAGAATGTTGGCAACCCTTGCAGATCCCTCCCAAGGTCTTTTCCCATCAGGGAACAGCAGGCGCAACAACATTAAATAGTAAATGACTAATACTTTTATATCTTCTTCAAGACCTAAAGCGCTTTAGTCATTCATTCATTGACCCACACTCACACAAAAGGTGTTTATTAAGTTGGCTTGTATCGGTGCTAGCCAGGCCTCAGGGAGCAATGTGGGGTTCAATGTCTTGCCCAATGGCACTTAGACACATGGACAGATGGATCATCAATTGTTTGTTGATGATGTTTTACTTTGTTTAAATGCCTTACTAAACACTGAACACTACCATAAGTCATACTGGGTAGACAGATGGATGCTTTTTAAAATTATTTTTCCTGATCCACCAAGGGTTTTGTTGATTAAGCTTGATAAATAGTAAGGGTGTACTTGGAAATCTCAGATCAAAGTTTGGCCCAACTAAATACCTTTCCTCCATTCAGGTTCCTACTGATTGGAACCACCATTATCGTTATCTGCTCATATTGATACATGCGATGTGTAAACTTTAGGATGTGGCTGTTGGTTATTTTTCCAATAAATTCAGAACAATGCAAAAGTTATTGCATTCGGAACCATATCTGTCTTTTAAAGGCTATGCTAGCTAACTTTTCTTTTGCTTTTCTTGCAAATGTTTTTTTTCCATCTATCTAGTGTGTTGTCTATGAATGTTTCACAGCTTGATGTTATGAACTTGGCTTAAATTTAACAGCATTTTCTTTCTCTCTGCAGCCAAACCATTCACCTCCAAGGTGAAGCAGATGCGCCTCCACAAAGAAGACTTTGAGATACTTAAAGTGATTGGACGAGGCGCCTTTGGAGAGGTAAATGTTCCTGATCTAAACTCAACATTTCCCAACTGTGCACTCGCTGTTCAGTGGGGCTTTCAAATGCTGAAATCACACTTGGTGAAGGAGAAAGAAGTATATTTTTCAACTTCTTTTAATATTTTTTTTCTATTAAGAAGTGCTAAGCTTTTCACTACTAACTACTCTACTAACTCTACAATAAGATCTATTCAGTGCTGCTTGATCCATTTTTTTGCCTTTTCATTATGGTCAAAATGTTAGATCTTTTCTTTGGTGCCTGACTTGTTCTTCTATGTCAACATTGATCACTCTGAAAAAAACACTTGACACAGGAGATCAATGTAAATAGTCAAAAACTCTAATATACATTTCTAATTACGGATGGTTTTCAATCATTTCAATGTTGTGTATCTATTTATTGTTTACATCCGCTGCTAGCAAGCTAGCCTAGCTAACTCTAAGAGGTTAACCTTTGACTTCAGCTTTGGAATTGGTTTATTTCAAGCAATCAAAACAAAAATAATAAGTCACATCCTCAGTAAAAACATTGTAATATATACTGCGTAGATTTTTTTTGATGTCTTCTACTTCATCCACCATTGGGCATTCTTCACAGCAATATTCGGGGATCGCTTTTTCACTATACATTTGAGTTTTAAAATGCTGTTCATTGCTGAGCGCTGCCACCCTGGCGTCAACCCCAAACTGGAAATTTGTTTACCAGTGACATTTTACAAATGAATGAACTAAAGCTGGGTTGTTTGTTATCGTCATGCAACCAAGATGGCGACTGCCAAAGAGATAAAAATGGATGCCATTGACTCTTTAGACCAAAACCAATGTGTCAGTGTCACTAACTTTGTCCAACTTTAGTTAGTCATGGCCTTACCCATAATTCTCTGCATGTAGCTTCCATTTTTGCCTACCTTGATGCAGCTAATCCTTGAAAATAGCCAGAAAAGAACCAAGTATGGTTGATTGAAGAGTACTCCATCTGCTGCCAACCGGTGAGCTTGTGCACATTCTATCTCCTTCTGGTATCCCTGCCTGCAGGCATCCACAGCAAACAGGTTGCTGCTTTCTTATTTGTCTCATCAGCTGCTCATTGTCTCTGCTGTTTGCTGGACAGAATGCCGCTTCATGCCGGACAATCAGATTCAGCCCATAATGAATCTCCTTGGATTCTTGGACCTACTTTTTTTTTTAAAAAAAGTCAATAATGTTGTTGGATTTGATAGAGGATTACTTTCTTCCACATTCCATCTGCAGTGCGTATAATAGGTCTGCCTCTTGAGCATGACTCTACTTGCTTCACAAACAGAACATTGGAAATTTTCACTGCCACTCAACCCATAAATTTTAAGTATTAAGAGTACCAGAGGAACTGTTTTGGATGAATTTCTTGTTTCTTCAGTCTTTTCTCTTATGAGCGCGTGCCTGAAAGCGAGTTCAAAGGGTCATGTCACTGGGTTTCATGATGTCAAACCTGGGGAATGCTGAAGGGACAGGTTAAGTCCTCAGCCAAGAGTCTTATGTAACATCGGAATCAAAAACAAACAAAAAAAAAGTGTACAAAATCGTACAGTACAGGCCGGTGTTGATGGAAATGCTGTTTGGTGCAAAGTGATGGATGGTTTGATGACTGTGTAAGTGGGCGCACCTGCCAGCATGTAGCAACAGCACCAAATACTGACTCGATGAGTTGAGCTCCTGCAAGGAGTGTTTCATAAGCACGTGTGGAGTCATGTGACCGTTGGCATTTCAGGTTTGTTTTCAGCATCGTCTGACGGCCCGTGAATGCTGCTACCTTGTTGGAATTTTCCAGTGCTTTTGCTTTAGCCAGATGCACCTGCATATATTTGGCTTAAAGGCAAGACGAAAGTGATCTATGGATTATATTGTTCTGCCATGGAAATCCATTCGCGGCACAAACAATAGCATTTCTTTGTGCAATGCTGAGTCACAACAACCCTAAAAAAATATTCTTATACAAAGTTGGAGTAG
Source organism: Oryzias melastigma (assembly GCF_002922805.2). Classification (NCBI taxonomy): domain Eukaryota; kingdom Metazoa; phylum Chordata; class Actinopteri; order Beloniformes; family Adrianichthyidae; genus Oryzias; species Oryzias melastigma. The sequence continues at coordinate 13,069,326 of NC_050535.1, read as the reverse complement.
TTATTTCCATTGAATTTACAGACCCATGCTCTGCTTTCAACAAGTCTACTGTAGATCACAGCATGTTTGTTGGCACTGCCACCTGAAGACGGCAGGAAGGTGCTGCAGTTTCTTCTTGAGACAGAAAACCTAAACTCAGGACTGCTTGTACCCATCTGAAGCTAAATGTGCATTTGTCATTTAACTGTCTTGACACTTCTCCTGTTTGGAACTTATTGTTGACCCTCAGTTTATCCTGTTTCTTTGCAAAGCCAAGAATCACCTGCGGTGCGTCAGACTGTTCCAATGAATGGAAATTGGGATGTAAAAATCTACACTGTTCTGTTTGGGTCCTGAAAGCAGACACCACATCAGAGAGGACTGAGGAGGAGGTGAAGACAGGAGCTGTAGAGGGAGGAAAGGAGAGATGGAAGAAAAGAACAAAACAAAAAAAAAACCCTGGCCAGGCCAAGATCAGTGTATTCCTCCGCTCTCGTGTCTTCCGCTTTTATTCATCCTTTCCTCAGCTGAGGGATCACGGGGGGAAATCCAAACACTGTAGGAATGTTATCATTGTATTGCATTAGCAGCACACCCCCTCCTGCTTAATTTAATCGAGTGCAGACCCCTCTGTTTCATAACTGTTTCATTGCTCTTCTCTGGACTTCTTCTCTGTCCATTTGTACAGATCAGACTGCATGTGGTCTTTTATTGAGCTTTTGATTGTTGAGTTCATGGAAGCACATGCTGCCACTGTCTGCACGCAGAAGTTTGTCGCAACTCCTTTTTTGGCTAAACGCGAAGCTGGAGCTGAGGAGGTCCGTCACGGTTATGTTTAGCAATTAATAGTGAAGAAAAGTCTGCCGTTAGCTTAGACACAGCAGAGAAGGGCTCAGTTTTAAAGGATTTATTCTGAGGAAGTCTGTTTTTATTCATTTTGAATCTGTATTTAAAAGTTGAAGTTGTAAAGGTTACAAGTAGTTTTAAGAGTTTTAGGAGGTTTAGAACAGATTGTTCACAAGTCAATTGAAACTTTTTAAAATAGATTTTCAAGTCAAACTTTATTTTCAAAAAAATAATCCCCATAAGGAAATACTAGGACTAAAATCATAAGAAAGTTAAAATTACATACATAATTATTTCAAAATATAAGATATAAAATAATTTAAAAAATAGATAAGATCATCCAAGTTTTGATTTGATACATTTTTAAATAAAAAATACTATATATTGCCTGCTTTTTCCTTGTTTCTTGTTTTTATACTCTTTTCTTGCTCTTATTTCTCAATTTGTTGCTGCTTCTTTTTTGCCATTTTCAGTTTTTTTCTGCTTCCTGTCAATTCTGCTTGCTTTTGTACATCTGTTCATATAGTTTCTCTTCTTTATTAGCATCACTACTCCTGTGTATTTGGATGTTTGTGTAGCTATTAAAACATGATGGCAGACAAACAAAAGTTTGGAAACAACTTTGCTTCTCAAGAACCAAATAAATCTTTTGTTTTTTTCAATTTTATTTTCTTAAATCTGTTTGCCATCGTGCCATTAAATCGGTTTTCTGTTGCAGGTTGCTGTGGTAAAAGGGAAAAACACCGACAAAGTATTCGCCATGAAGATCCTCAACAAATGGGAGATGTTGAAGCGAGCAGAGGTTGGTGGGATTCTACAGAAGTTTGATTTTTTTTTTCTCGATAAAAGAGAAAAGTGATACAGTCGGGTGAAACAGAAGGAAAAATCCTCACTGTAGGAGAAACTGCCGCCCTCACTTACCCTCCATCACATCAGGACTTTACTGACAGGTTGTAGAACGTGTCAGAGTCAGAGCAGCACGAGCTGCAGATGGATGTTTTCTTCATTGACGTCTTCCTGATAGTCTGACATTCCAGTCAGTCCCTCGAGTCCTTGGTCTTCACGCCTTGGACGTCACGAGGCCAAACTGCTCCTTGTTGTTTGTGTGTTTAAATGCCTGGACATGGGAAATGCTGTAGGATAACACAGCCTGTTCTACTTCCTTATATTCTTTTTTTGTGTACAGAGATATTACTTTAAGCGTTATTTACATATGTCAGGCTGTTTTAAACTAGTCATATTTTCAATTTGGGACAAAAATGAACAGGCAAATCATTTAAATACTGCATTATGACACACCTCCATGAAATAAATGAACATGAGTTATCTCAGAACTCTGCAAGGTTATTGTTTTCTGAAGTTGCTATTCCATGTTTGCTTTTCGGGATCGTCTAATGTCATGTCCTCCTCCAGACTGCGTGTTTTCGGGAGGAGCGAGACGTGCTGGTAAACGGAGACTGCCAGTGGATCACCACCCTGCACTACGCCTTCCAGGATGACAATAATCTGGTAAAACGGGACTCTTCCATTCTGTAGTCACATCACTTCACCTCTTTTATTTAAGATATATTTTAGAATTAGAATTTCAACAGAAATCATGTTAATAGTGCAGAGGCTGTCCATCTTCATCTACAACAATCCTGTAAAAACAAGGACAAATTTCAGTGCTGCCTTGTTTTCCATGATGTTTGAATGGAAGGAAATTAAGCAGCAGACCGTGTGTGAGAAACGGCAGAGCTTGGAGTTGGGTGGAGGTTTGTAAGGGAAGCTCTGTCTGGTATGAATGGCGGCTGCTGGAGGCTGTCGCTTTCCCTTTAACCTGATATCTCGTCTGTGCGCGACCCCAAGTTCAAATGCCACGACTGTTTGCCATTCCATTACTCGCATTCACACAACAAATGCTGGACACTCCCCAAGGCCGTAAGCCTCTGTGCGGTCGTTTATTTTTAGAGAAATCCTGAAAAGTAAAGCAGTTTTTGGAGCCGCTGTTGCCTCTGTGATCGGTCAAAGAAATGATGGAGGGAAAAACAGCTGGTTTAACTCATTTTTGTTTGTTTTTTTTGCACTAAGACTTTCCTGTGTGTTACTGAAGCACTCGGCATTTCCACATTTAGTGAATCATTTCTGTTTTCTGCGTCTCCAGTACCTGGTTATGGACTACTACGTGGGCGGGGACCTGCTGACTCTCCTCAGCAAGTTTGAGGACCGTTTGCCTGAAGATATGGCCAAGTTCTACCTGGCTGAAATGGTGCTGGCCATTGATTCTGTCCACCAGCTACACTATGTGCACAGGTGAGGCCCTGTGAGGCTGTGTGTGTGCTTCTGTGATGAAAACTCTTCAGTTGAAAAGTTCACAGAGATGATTCTTCATTTTGAGAAAATGCTCATTTCCTCTTCCTGCGGAATTCGATTTAATCCAGTTTAGTGACGCTGCAGAAGCTTGATTGAAACTGAAGAGCTTGTGTTAAGATTCCATCCGGGGTTTATATTTAACTCTCAATGCCAGACAGTTAAGTTTTTCAAAGATTAATCAGTTAGTTTATAAGACATTAGGTTAAATTAAACTAGAAATAAAACTGAATTTCAAAACCTGCCACACATTAGGAAAGCTTCTACCATTTAGCTAATCAGGAAACATATTTTTTTAAATAATAAAAAATAAATTTAGATGTAGAGAAAGACTCTCCTTTCTCATTTTGACCAGTTTTCTTGGCTGTTGGGTCTGGTGTCTACCTGACGTTGCTTAAATATTTGTAGATATTTGGTGTTTTCAAACATTTCTCTCTTTAAAAAAAGAAAGTTAAAAAAAAGCTTCAATTAGCTAATCATCCTATATAATGGTGTTTGTAAAAAAATGAAGGGTAGTTGTTCAATAAATAAAACATTTTTTTTTTTATAAATCATGTCTTCATCATTAAGAAATAGAAGTGTCTTGTGTTTTGTCCCTATCGTGACATAACTGCAATTTTTGTCACATTTTTTATTTTATCAGCATATCTTTGCTAAAGTCCTGTTTTCTTAATGTTGACATCAGAAATTTTTTTTAATGGTTTTACATGTGCGCTCTCTTCAATGGCTCGTTTTGCCGTTCGGTCAGATGAGGACTAAAGACTCCTGAGCTGCTGTCATTTGTAACGTCTGCACGCTCGATCTGGCGTTAAATCTGGCGTGCACGATTGTGCAATGATCTGGTTAGTATGTATGAAGGGACACCTGCACATGTAAGACTGGCAGAGGGTTGAATGGAAACCTGTAGCGCAGCTTCATATATGTTTAAGTCAAATTTTCGCATAAATATGTATTTTAGGTGTTTCTAATAAATCTACTTCAGTGTTTTTGTGTGAACCACATTCCTGCAAGAGATGAAACTAAAATTAGTTTTGAATCCTAATTTGGCTGACTTTAAGGGGGGGAATGAGTTTAGTCTATACTAATCATCTAAAGTGAAGAAAAAACGAGCAGGAAGATGCTTTTGCTGGTCATAAACTGAAGTCCTGTCTCCGCACTCCTCAACCAAACTACCTAAGCGCCCGACAGTCACAGCCACAGCCTGGGAAACTGCTACTCCTGCTGACGTAGACGCTCTGAGAATTTTTCAGCCAACTGAAGATGCCCTTGGGAGCAGGATATGGGGCTCTTCCAGACAGGAAGTAGTCACATCGGCATTCTAGCATAATTACAGCGTCGCTTTCGCCGGGGGGGCGGTCACAGCCAAAGCAGCGCAAGCATGATGAATAGAGAGAGAGAGGGGAAGAGAAGGGAGGGTCAGAAAGAGGCTAAAATAAAGCCGCCTGGTATTTAGGGTGTGTCTGCACTTTTCTGTGATCTGAAATGCTGTGAACTGAGATGTATATACATGTATACATGTATGTATGCAAAGAGAAAGGGGGGGTAAAAAGTGGAGCCACTAATTGTATGGTGTTATCTGGGGGGGGCAGAAAGTGGATGGAGAGAAAAAGGAATGACGGCGTTTCTCATTCGGTCCCCTTGTGGACGCTTTGGGACAGTAATGAGGGGTTTGGGAGGTGTGTGGGTGGGGGTGTGGTGCTGTTACCTCCCCCCATGTGTGTACCAACCCCTCACCCCTCCTTTCCACACACACACTTGTTGGAAGTTCTTCTGCTTGCTTTGTAATGGGTGGAGCCACCCTGGCAGGTCCCCTGAGGAGGGTGTGAGCCGTCTGCTTGTGCCGTTTACTGTTTGTGTGTTTATTTTGTGCGGCTTTGCCATGCTTGTCATTCCTAAAAATACAAAAAGAGGCAATTTTAGGTTTACAATGTCCTTTTATAAAACTTTTTTCTTCTTTTGTAAGTTGAACTCGGCTCACATGACGTGACTTTTCGGCTGTAAAAAGCAGATGTCGCAGCTGTGAACCAGGAAGTGTTTCCTCAGGAAGAAGCTAACAAAAATTGTTTTTTGGAGTTTATAACATGTACTTGTTGCTTTTTTTTAATGATAGAATACCTGTATTTGGAAAATTTGCAAAAAATTGCATTCAAAACAATGTGAATTGGGAGCAGACAAAAAAAAGTTTGTTTGATTAAATCATATTTGTGACTCATCCACTTGTTGACGACTAGATCCATGAACGTCTTTGATTTTTCTCGTCTGACCAAAAACTGTACAGTTGGATTGCTTCAATATTGCTCGCCATTTTTTTCAACCGTTAAAATCAGCTTGAGGGTGTGAGGAGCTGTAAGCTGTCAGGAGAGCGTGTAAACGGAGATCTCTCGACAACGGGAAGAGGGAGGGGGGCGGGGTTGTTCAATGCCAACAGTCCCACCCACAACTCTCAGGCAAATTTCTAATGAAATACTGCTGTTGTCCTAGGAAACGATGCATGTTTTTTTTGGGCTAAAAACGGCATAAACATTATTTAAAAAAAAAAAAAATTGGAACGCTTTTACAATAGCTCAATAGATGATCAGAGTGGGACTTTAACCATCAACCCAACTGCCGGCAGGCAAAATACTTCAGCTGGATTGATTTTTAGCCAAAATGCTTACCCATTGAAAATAAATTCTTTCGACCCTGTTGACACTGATGAAGTTGAAAAGAGACCAGATGAAAGAGCCGAGGAGCCCCGAGGTCAGCCTTCTGTCCCCTTCAGCTGAGTCCCACGGGAGACAGCGTGTGCTAGTCAGATGTAGGAGGTATGTGTGTGTGTGTGAGTGTTCATTTATTCAGTGGTCAGTGATCTGCTTGGCCTCTCAGAGGACCCTGACAAGTGTTTCAAAAGGCAAAGCCAGCATGGCTTTGTGCTACTGTGCCTCACATCTGTCCATCCAAAGGCTTGTTTTTTTTGTGTAAAATGTCTAAAATAGAGGAAACGCTCACATTACTAGAGTCTGCATACAGTTGTCGAGCTGTGCTCACAATTGCAGCAGAGAATTGTGCGATTTGTAAATTTGTGCGCTCATGTGTGCTCCATTGATTTCAGTCTTTTGTGTGGTTCTCTATCGATCCGAGCCAGCCGCTTCCTCAGAACCCACTAATCATACGGAAATCATTACACGTCCAAAGACCTTCACCCACATTGGCTGCATCACATCCACTCGTCTTCAGTTCATGATGGGGGTTTATGCTTCTTTATTAAAGATTTTGGTCTTTTTAACATGCTCTTGTAGCATTTTCTAATGATGAAAGACATTTTTAAAAATTAAGCTTAAAATTGCATTTCTCAGTATTTCTTTATGCAAATCGTTGCAAAACAGGAGCAGACGGAAAACTGCAGTTTGAAAGAGATCTGATTTGTGGTGAGAAATAATTCGTATTTCATAAATAATTTGTTCTTTAGTGTGCCAAAGGTAATTTATGATCATATAAATAGAAATACAGTAGTTTTGTCTGAAAAGCTTACGGAAATATAAAATCTATCATAATTCATGACACAAACATGGATTTTACAAGAACTTAAAAAAAACATTTGGGAAATTCTTTGAAAATAGATCAAAGATGATTGGAGTGGGTCTTTAACGTGCAGCCTCATCAGCTGCTTTTATCTGATACTTTAGTCCAAATCTCGTACTTTATTCTGACTCCTAGTTTTTAGGAAGGATTATTTCAATATTTTAGCAAGAAACGACTCATTTACAAGTATTGATTCCAGGTCATGAAAATAATCCATCCTACTTGTCTCCTTTTATTGACACAAATGAATAGAATCAATAAGATGTGAAGTATTTCCCTTTTTTCCCAACTAAAATGTAAAACAAAATTGACACATACATTAACTATAGTTGTTTTAGTGTTTGCTTTTTAGGGAAAGTGTGTTTTTGTCTGAAGCCAGAGGCCACACAGTCTGCAGGTCTTCCTCACCGTTGTGCAGCTCTTCATCAGAGCCATGTGGACACATATCACCTTTGCAGTTGTGAGGCTGGACCCAGATGGCCCTCGCAGATGGAGGCCGTGGTCTTAAAAGAGATTACCCTCCTCTATTCTGGCTCCCTAAGACTGCCGTAGCCCAATTAGCTCGCTAACTAGCCTAGCATTAGCATAGCATTAAGAATTTGATCAGGAGGTTGCCTCCCCCGTGATCAGGTTAGCTTAATCATCCAGAAGGGAAGCGTGCCGCCAAAGAGGAAGGTGGGAACAGTGGCCTGCTGCCCAGAAGAGGGAGAGGACGAGCCGGAAGCAGGCAGGAGCTTTGCCGAGCGCTAAGTGGTTTATCAGCAGCAGAATCCCCTGCTCCTCACATGAAGCGAGGCGCCGGGTCAACCCATGCTGTTTGCTCTTTGGCACTGCAGAAATCTGGAACGGATTAAAGCCCTCGAGGAGCGGCGGCAGCACCTGCACGCATTCATGCACACACACACACACACCTCCCCCCGCGTGGGAGGCCGCTATTATGACCGTCATTCATAATTTGTTGCGTCTACACTTCCAGTCATCCAGACTTGGGCAGATCCTGGTTATGATGGGTGCTGAGAAGATCTTTATAAACACCAACTTAATGCTTTTATCACATCTGTGCTGCAAAGGGGAAAGTTGACCCTGAAGGGTCATGAGGGCGTTCAGGCAGCAGAATCTACTTAAAGTAGGTGATAAAAATGTTTGTAGTTTTCAGCAATTTAATCATTTTTCAATCAGATTTACACATTATTTAAATTATTTAAACAAAGATTTATTTTGATCATTAAAGTTTACCCAAAAAATAAAGCAGAATGATTTATAAAGCTGCGTGATCAATTATTTCCAAGGTTTTTCTTTTTTTTTGTCAAAAATAAAATAAAAAAGAAACTACATGTCTACAGAATGGTGGTTTTTCTGAACAAATTAGAAAACTGGGGTGCTTTAGGTTGTGATGGTCAGTGCAAATGTCTAGCAGACTATAAAAGCACCTTATAAGCGCAGTCATTTATCATTTAGGGTCCTTAAAAGCACTTCCTGTCGGTCGCTCGCCCATGGAAAGCTGAGGTTGCTCCTGGCTTTGCTGGAACTGATCAATCTATTTCTATTTTATGAGAGAAATAAAAAGAGGAAATATACATTTTTGTGGTATAATTTTACAAAAAAATGTATATGTTTAAATGCCAAAAATGCTTACTATCATTCCTAATTTCTTGGTTAATGGCGCCTCTGGAGAGGTGAGGTGGTTACACCCCGCCCCCATTTCCAGCCTCATAAAGGAGGACATTAGGAGGATGACAGTGAGCCTCACATGTGGCTTTGAACAGACCTCTGGCTGAGGCGGAAACATGAAAGACTTTCAAAGCCTGTGTGTGTCTGCTCTCTAAAGACGGAGAGGGGAAAAGTCTCCACGCCGCCATGTGCAGTTTATTATTTATTATTCCTCGCATGTAAGTGGAATAAATCAGGAACAAAAACCACAAATGAAAAAGAAAGGGGGCTGAAACATTTACTGTGGTTTTATCAGCTGGAAAATACAGCGTTATCTCGTGGATGAATGCGCTCGCTGTGAGAGACACTGGACTTTATTGTAGAGTCGATGTAACGGGCGCTACAACTTTTATTACGTCTGAGGTTTGTTTGAAGCCCGTCTATAAACGGATGAATCCTTCAAACTAGAAATACTGTCTTTGAAAAATGTGGTCAATTCACCCCCTACACTTATTTACACACAACATACGTCTGTATGTTTGCAGTTTAGTGTTTTTTTTTGTTTCTTAATTCTGTCTCGTCTGATTTTTTTCCTTTCAGTTTCTTTCCCTTTTATGGATAAAGTTTTTGTTTCAAATTGTGATCGTAATCTTCATCCCATCACCATATTTTCCTTTTTCATTACAAGCCCTAAAGTCTAAATTGAGTTGGGGTTAAATAGAAGACCTAACATTAATTATTTAGCTCGAGACTTTATATTTTTTTCCTCCCAGTTGCTATTTTTCTTTTCTTTTTCTTCTCCACAGCAGTTGAATTTTAAGCACATTTCCTACCTGGTAACTGAGGCGTGTCTGTATCAATAAGATCACATGCTGACGAGGTTCTGCCCCCGAAGGAAATTCAGCGGAATGGTCAGATGAGGACAAAGACTATATTTAGTCAGGGTGAAGGAACGTTTCAAACTCTTGAGGCTCGCTCACGGTTTTTTCACAAACAGAACCTCCCTAGCTGTCGAGGGACACGCATCAGAGCTCCGTGTACGACCGCAGCACCTGTCGGTGACCACCTGCTCAACATCCCGGGAGATTTTCCACACCTCGCTGCCCTCAGGACGAATTCCTGGCGTCCTGGGGGAGCAGACAGGAAGCACATGGAGCTCCAAATGATCCCAACCTCGCTCAGAGATGCTTGTGGGATTAGGGGAATATTTTATTTGGGGGCTGAGCATAACAGGGGTCGATTAGAGAAGGCTTTTATGTAACGGTCCATGACAGTGCAAAAATGCAGTTACCAAACTACTGCCAGAGCTTTTATTTATTCAATTTAAAAAGTTTTGGAAAACTGTTAAGTCAATTATAAGAGGGAAGTTCATATTTTGCATTTGTTTTCGGTTGAGACGTTTTTATCCCCACCAACTTTTTCACAAATTGAAATTTTTTTCATCATGAAAGAGAAAAGATAGCTTAGAAAATAAAGTAAATATAGAAAGCATAATAATGAAGCGCCCAATTTGACCTTTGTAGTCGTGATACTGTTTGGAAAGTTTATATCGGCACATATTTACCTATTAAAATAACTTTTTTACTTTGAAACAGAATTTTCAAAGCCCACAAATCTCCTCATTTTTGGGGAATCCTCGATCAAAAATCTTCCCACCGTTAAAAAGCTGAGGAGTTTGTCCGTGCAGCTGGAGGTCGGCGGCGGCGGCGGCAGTAACGCAGAACACATGCAGGGCGAGAAGAGCCCCAGCGGCCTCCGTCAGTTCATCTGTAGAGGAATGTGTTTGTCGGGAGCGTCCCCCTCCTTCCTACTCTGGAATCCCGTAGGAAAAAGGAATGAAGGGAGTACGTCTCCTTCAGGACATGGGGGGGGAGATGTTTGTGCGCCTCCTCAGATGGACGTTTGTGTTTGCAAACAATAAAATGCAGGGCTAATTCCCACGAGGCCGGCGCCGCTCTTTCTCATTTGTTGTTTCTTGTCAAGTTAAAGCAGACAATTAAGCATTGAGATTTGTCCAAAATACTGTTTGATAAATGACTGAAGCTTGGAGAGTTTTCTGAGATTTTGTCTCCTCTCCTGCGCCTCCTTCAGGGACATCAAGCCGGACAACATTCTGCTGGATAAGAAGGGTCACATCCGCCTGGCAGACTTCGGCTCCTGCCTTAAACTCATGGAGGACGGAACTGTAAGTTTTTACCACACTGCTGCTGCTGCTGCTCGTTCCAGTCCAAAGCAAACATACCAGAGTTTTACTAACCCTTTTGTCCACCCCCCCACACACACAGCTGTCCCCTGAGGGCTGTGTGGTTCTGCTGCTCTCCTTGCAGATTGTGATCCCGATAGTTTTGCGGGATGAGATGAAAATGACAGGAATTCAAACAAAGACCGGTTTCAGGTGTTGAGGGTTCGATGGCTTTTGCCTGCAGGAAAACGGGGCCTTGTGGTCGCAGCTTTTTAGGTTTTCATCTGCAATGACGCGCTTTAGCATCGACATTCCAACATCTGCATTTCTCCTCCACTCTAGACTTTTGATATGTCAACAAGGTCCAAGAATTAATTATGAATGTAGGGCTGAAACGATGATCAATCTGATCCCCAAAATTAAATATTTGTGACATTTGAGCTCGCCGATTCACGATCTTTATAAATATAGTTATAAAAAATGTATTGCATTAAAATTGCAGAACAATGTTAGATTTTAACCAAACCAAATGCACTACTGTCACAGGAAGTAAATAAGCCTTTAAAATAAAATGTCAGGGAAGGTTTTCAAAATAAACGTATCAAGTATTTTTTGTAAGAAAAGTGAGATCGAATGGGTTTATTGAATTAACAATACATTGTATTGTATTTATATCAAAGCTTGTCATTTCAAAAGTGGGTTGCATGCTGAAAAAGTGTGACAACCCCTGGTTTAAAGAGATGAATACTTTTTTTTTTCCTTTCCACATTTTTGTGTTTTTATCTGTTATGTTTTATCTATTCTAATCTCCTGTTTTAAATATAAATGAGGGTATTTATATTATTTTAATTTTCAAAAATCCAGGAAAAGGCATAGACAGAAACCATTCAAATATCATTGATTAAATTGTAAGAATTGGGATTTTAATCTGTGAATTGTTGATCTAGGTAATGATCCATAGGTTGAATGTGCACTGTTGTTTGATGAAACCTAAAAAAACATTTTCACAGAAGCACATAAAGCTGTTTTTCTCACAGAATTGTGTCCTATAGGCTGTTTTTGCAGATATTTGGTGCTGATTTATTACCTTACTCTTGTCAGGTCCAGTCCTCGGTAGCAGTGGGAACTCCAGACTACATTTCCCCCGAGATCCTTCAGGCCATGGAGGATGGAAAAGGAAAGTACGGCCCTGAGTGCGACTGGTGGTCTCTGGGCGTCTGCATGTATGAAATGCTGTACGGCGAGACTCCTTTCTATGCAGAGTCCCTGGTGGAAACCTACGGGAAGATCATGAACCACAAGGTGAGCATGCGAAGCTTGAGAATGACGTTTCGCTTGAAGCCTGCTCACGCGTCTGCTTTAATAACGCCCCGTAGGAGCGATTCCAGTTCCCGCAGCAGCTAACCGACGTGTCAGAGGAAGCCAAGGATCTGATTCGCCGGCTCATTTGCAGTCGGGAGCACAGGCTGGGCCAGAACGGCATTGAGGACTTCAAGCAGCACCCCTTCTTCTCTGGTAGAGCTCAGAACTTCTCGTTTTCTGTTCAAATGTAAACAGGATTTTCCAACAGTGCAAAAACAAACTAGACTGAACGTTAGCAGCAGCTGTTTAGATTGTCTGATTTGATCTTGGTTAGGCTGTTTTTAGGATAAGACAGGTGGGATGTGCCAACTTGGTTCTGTTGGATTATTTACTGAACCTTACAGGCAAACTTCCTTTAGCAATTTGGGCCTGAACTGAAATAAAATCCCTATTTGAAAAAACATCGATGGGTATTTAATTAAAACTTCAAAAATATCCAGCCAAAGTCAAATGTTTTCATAAGTGTATTCGCAAATGTTATTTTCCCATAATTCCACTGTACTTCATCAGCGTTCTGCTTACAGGCATTGACTGGGACAACATCCGTACCTGTGAAGCCCCCTACATCCCAGAAGTCAGCAGTCCCACAGATACCTCCAACTTCGACGTCGATGACGACTGTCTAAAAAACTCTGTAAGTAAATTTAATAAATCTACATGTACATCAAAGAATTGACAGAAAATCTTTTTTTTTTTAATTTAATTTTAGCTCTTTTTAAACCACTGGATAAAATCCACAACAACAAATGTGCATTATTAGTATAAAATTTGAAACATTGAGTGATTTTTGCTCACAACAATGTTGGTTTCAGATGCAAAAATATTGACCAAAAAAGAAAAGTAGCTTATTTACTTACTGCAATGTGTATAAAGTATAACAGCCAGTCGGCCACCATAAAATAAAATAAAATAAGATAATAAAGTTCAAAATTATGTGAAAAAAGTCTTAAAAATATTAGAGGAAAGAGTCCAAACTTTATGAAAATTAATTAGGTAATTTATGATTTAAAAAGAAAAATGTCAAACTTTTGTACAAATAAAGTTTGCGTGAACAAAAATGTGTTGAGGTTCTTGAGCGGTGATGTCAATCCAGTTTCTCTGAATTTATAAATCAAATTAAACCGGCAATGTTCGACTATATTTGTTTAAACCTTTTTAAAGGTAAATATGATTCATTTTCAAAAAAGCATGGCTTGTTACAACTTTTTAAAGCATTAATTTACAACTTTATTCTCATAAGTTGTTGAATTTTTTTGTAATACGCATAATAAAGAAGAAAAAAGAAAATCTAAGTTGCACGTTCTTGGGAGAAATTTATTGAAAAAATACTGGAACAGCATTTTATCTTGAAAAGCGAATAATACTTAAATGGCTTTATAAAACAGACAGAATTAAACATCAATTAATTTGTCTCAATAAAGCAAGTGGTCATGTTTTAAAAAATTAATAGATGAGGTTTTTTTTGCTGTAAAATTTTGAAGATTAGCAAAACTTTTCCTGCCAAAAGCGTTTTTGAGATTTCACGGAAGCAGCCATTTTGAAATGATCAAGAAAAGGCCTTCTACTGCCCCTAGTGGAATGATGATGAACTACAGGACAAGAAAAATGGACCAAGTTGTATCCAACAAGTTTTTAAGGACAGTTTGGATCATGCCGATGAGGTAGAGGTCACAGAAATGCGTCTATTACATATGACATATACAATATTTTTAGGAGACCATGCCTCCTCCATCGCACACGGCCTTCTCCGGTCACCATCTGCCCTTTGTTGGTTTCACCTACACAAGTAAATGGTGAGTTTTTACTCCTGGATCCATATTAATCCAAGAAGGTTTATAGAACTAGTTCCTAATGGGAGTTTAAACTTCTTGTCCTTTCTGTTTTTTCTCGCAGCACCCTGTCAGACCGGGGTTGCCTGCGGCAGCTCTCGGGGGAGCGGGGTCAGACGGGGGAGGACCAGGTGGACCTGGCCATGCAGCGCAGCCTGGAGGACAGCCTGGCCACCGAGGCCTACGAGAGGAGGATACGGCGGCTGGAACAGGAGAAGACAGAGCTGAGCCGCAAGCTGCATGGTGGGGGGTCACAGAAATGCTTTGTAATTCATGTATTCACAATGTTTAGCATCGAAACGATTATTCACAACGTTTTGTTACAGAGTCGACGCAAACAGTTCAGGCGCTGCAGCATCCGGCCGCTGAGAGTCCCCTCAGCTCCACCAAGGAGGTGGAGATAAGAAGCCTAAAGACTGAGATCGAAATCCTCAAGAAACAGATTGCAGGTCAGAATTTGTCTCTTCAGACTATTCAACAATGAAATAAAAAGTATATAATGATGTGGAACCTTCTGACTTCCTCCTACATCAGAGTCAGGCCAACTGGAGAAGAAGCTGGAGGATGTGACGTCGACTCGCAGGGACCTGGAGGATTCATCTAAACACGTCAGGACTCTGGAGAAACAGCTGAAGAGCCTGACCCAAGAGAAGGACGAGCTGCAGAAGGTAGGAGCTCTTTCTTAAATTTGGAAGAACAGGTGCAGGACAGGCCTGAAATGTGGCTCTAAACTCGTTTGTGCCGTCCAGGACCTGGTGGAGGCCAGCGAGAGGCTGAAGTCTCAGTCCAAGGAGCTGAAGGAAGCTCACAGCCAGAGGAAGGTGGCCATGCAGGAGTTTTCTGAGCTCAACTCAACACTGACGGACCTGCGGTACAGACGCTTCCATTTTCCTCCCATCCAGCCTTTCTGTTTCTTTACATTTGAAGGGACGTTGGTGACTTTTATCTTCACAGGTCTGCAAAGCAGCGCCTCACTCGACAGCTGCGCGACAAAGAGGAGGAGATGGAAACGCAGAGTCAGAAGGTTGAGGCTCTCCGCCTTGAGGTGCGAAAGGCTGAGAGGGCTAAGAAGGAGGTAGAGTAGAATCCCCGTGGTTGGTAGCACATTCCTGCTCTTTCTTTCCTCTTTAGTGCACAGTTTAGAACTTTTTGGCCTTCTGTGTTTGGTTGGAATGCTGTAGATGTTGGTTTGTTTGCAGCAGGAGTTTGACTCCGTCTGTCCTCAGGTGGAGGTGCTGGCAGAGGAACATGCAGCCGAGGCTCAGAAGGAGAAGAAGATCAGGGAGCGGAATGAGCAGTACAGCAGGCAGCTGGAGGAGGAGCTGGAAGGCCTGAAGGTGACAATCCCATCTCTGAAAGTTTTCTGATGTAGGATCTCCACCCTTGACTCTGCTACCGTCTCTTCACTCCCATCCAGTCGAAGCAGTCCGGCTCCTCGGTCACGGCGGCCGCAGCGGACCAGACGCAGGAGGTGGGCCACCTGCGCGGAGAGATGGAGAAGAAAACGCTCCTATACGAGGAGGAGCTGGCTCGAAGGGAGGCGCAGCACAACGCCGAGCTGAAGGTCCTACGGAAGGAGCTGAGAGACGCCGAGAGCCAGCAGCTCACCCTGCAGAAGGAGATCCTGATGCTCAAAGACAAGCTGGACAAGGCTCGCCGCCAGAGGTACAGCGCCTGATCTTCTAGTCATGTGATCATGTCCAGAAAATGTGTCTGATCAGCATTTTGTCCTGTTCTGTTACAGTGATGACTCAGTGAGGTAATCACAGCTTTATAAACGTCTGTCTGATATAGAGAAGTGGTGTTTTTCCTCTGTCCCTCTCACTGTTTGAAAGTCTTTTCTGCAGATAGCTCCCTTCTTACTGTTTTTGTCCGTCTCCCAAAGATGTTTGCTAAGAAAATGAGGATGCAAATATCTTAAATCGGAGTTATAAGTTGTTCCCATTTGAAAGTGGATGAATATTTACATAAGTAAACAAAAATAAAATATGCATTTTCCTTCCTGGGCTGCACGTCAACCCTTTAACATCGGAGCTGTCTGGATGATTTGCCACCGAGGTGACGAACCACGAAGTTCTCTGTTATCATAAACCCCTGGATTCCCAGCAGTCCTTCTCACTTTTCTTGAGATGATTTCGATCGGCGCTCGTTTTTGCAGGAGGCTTTTGTTTTTGTAGCCTTCCCTTCCTGTCCACTCTGATGCATTTTTAAACGAGACACTGGATCAGGTTTTAACTGCATCAAAGTACTTCCAACTAAAAAATGAAAACGGCTCATTTTCTTTGATGATTTCCGTACCAGAAAAAAAAGTTCTCGGTTTTCACTTTTTATTTAAAGATGTTAATAAAAATGTGTTTTTCTTGCAGCCAAAATGAGCGAGAAGAGTACGAGAGAGAACGAGTTCTGCTCACGGAGGAGAACAAGAAGCTGTCCAGTGAACTAGACAAGGCACGTCCTATCTCCTCCTCACTGCATCAGCCCTGCTCTGGGATGAAATAAAAAAATCATCTTTACATAAACTGTAGTCCTGAACAGTAGATCAACCTCTTATTACACAGCTCAGGCTTCAAATGTCGTGTAATAACACCTTTGCTGACAGATTAACATTCATTTTTTATGGTTTCTCACATTTGCTCCTGTGCTTCCTTCAGCTGAGCACCATGTTTGAGAAAGTGAGCAGCTCCCACCGCAATCTGGAGGACGAGATGAAGGAGCAGACTGACAAAAATGAGAGCATGGCCCACTGGGAGGCGCAGATCACAGAAATCATCCAATGGTAATGTGCAGCGCAGCGAGCACGCCGCCGTCTCAAATGTTGTAAAGCAGCTGAGAAGCTGACAGACATATTCACACACGGGCGTGTGAGCGAGGTCCTGGTGGATCGAGTTCCTCCCTGCAGTAAAGGCGCGCTAGATCCTGCATACCTCTGAAGACACCCACCACCACCCCCCGGCCTCGCCTCCTCTGTGATCATTTCACTGCAGCTGCTCGGCCCGCCTCTGTCAGACGAGTCCACAGTCTTTACATGACGCACATACCGAACACACAACGAAGCTATGCAAAACACAAACCCAGGACTTGAACCACAAACCTTTTTTCCAACATCCTGTTCCAAAGATGCCCTGTAGGGATTTAGTGTTTACTGCTGTCCCCTGGTGGCAGTATTCCAGTACTGCAGCTCCACCATGGTTTAAAAGCAGCCTCAAATGTTTTTAAAACACCGTGGACATAAGAAATACACATTTGTGTCCATGAGAACTGGAGCTCCTCGTGTTCGAAATGGGAAGAACCTGCTGGCTCCAAGAAACCAAAATCCCATAGAGTTTAGCGGAAGTTATTTTCTATAGGCGACATCAAACTTACATGATCCAGTTGAACTCCACCAGGGTTAACTTTTGTTTAGAATTCTCTCTGGATCATTTATGAATGGATAGTTGCAGAGTTTGACTTCTAATCTGTTTTTTGGCTTCAGGGTGAGTGATGAGAAGGACGCTCGAGGTTACCTTCAAGCTCTGGCCACTAAGATGACGGAGGAACTGGAGGGGTTGAAGAACACCAGCCTTGGAGCCAGAGCCACAGTAAAAACCCACTCGGGCTTTTAAAAGAATGCTACAGTGAGAACTTGGTCTAAATTCCTATTTGTTTTTTTTCTTTTCAGGACATGCCTTGGAAGATGCGACGCTTAGCCAAGCTGGACATGTCGGCGCGGCTGGAGCTGCAGTCCGCTCTGGACGCCGAGATTAAAGCCAAACAAGCCATCCAGGACGAGCTGACCCAAGTCAAGGCCAACTGTTTTTCCACTGAAGGGTATGCGGCCTTCATCATCCTCATGGACTTGCGGTCAACTAGCTAAAAAATATATCTATGTCTGTGATCCTCCAGGAAACTGCAGGACCTGGAGAGTAAAAACAAGGAGCTCCTGACTGAGATCGAGCGTCTAAAGAAGGAGACGGAGGAGCTGCGGCTCAGAAGAGGTAAACTCCATGCTGGTTAGCGGAGATAAAACCTAGAGCTTCATGAAGCCAGCCCCTGTTCTCAGAATGGGTCCTGTGACCACCTTTGATGTTTGGTATTATTTGCTCTGTGTCTTTAGGTGTCAAGCACCAGGATTCCCAGAATTCCTTCTTGGCTTTTCTTAACGCCCCCACCTCGGCCCTCGACCAGTTCGATGTGAGTTCCCTGCGACTAAAGCTGATGTGATCTGCCTCATAAACCTGATTAGTCTGCTTTTGGTTTAGTCTCTTTCATACTTATGTTCACATGAATATTTCTTCATTTTCTTCTGGTCGTTTTTTTTTGTTTGTTTTCTGTTTGCTCCTCTGGTACATCAGGACTCTTATTCCTCATCCTCCTCTTCTTTAATTGAGTTTTGGGAAGATGTAAGTTCATTTAGGGTAAAACATCCTCTTGTGACTGTAGCTGTAGCTCCTGTGTGTCAGTCAAAATGTGACGATTTGGACCAAACTTCTTATTTATATATTTATCCCAAAAAAGTGTTGTATTCTGACCCTCATAAGCCCCGCCTCCTTCAGTTTTGTGTTTGTCTATCAGCATCCGCCCTTCACTTCCTGTCGTTGGTCCCCCACTTTGTAGAGAAACTGATTTAAAGCAGCGATTAACAACCCAGAAAGCTCGTTTTTGGTCCTGTTTGTTGTTCTCGGGGGTCCGCTGCCTGCCGTAGTGACGTCCCGCGTCCTCTCAGGTTTTCTCCTGTTGTCTGTGAGATCTGTGTCCACCTCTAACCACCACCTCTGTGTCTCTGCTGCTCTCCGCCTCTCTTCCTGAAGCGCTCGCCGTCCGTCGGTCCGGGTAGCAAAGGCAGACGTGTAAGCACCACCACCACTGCACCGTTTTGTTTGTTTCCCTTCCAGAGCTCTCCGCTCATCGTCACCTGGAGTTTTGTGGCTGTCTGATTGCATGGCAGGAGCTCTGAAGAGAAAAAGGATTTTAGCTTACTTTGGAGACTTGTTTTGATGGGAAATAGCTTTTGAGAATGGCTGTGCATGGTTTCTTGGGTTGCTATGGTGACGGATGGGTCTGTGTTTGGAAGAAAAGATGAATGAGCTCTGCTCTTTCCTGATCTTTGTTCCTTCTTCTCCTCAGGTGGACTCTGTGGACAATTTCACCCCGTCCAACACGCCGTCCCGGGACGATGACCCCAAGTCCCTCATCAAGTCCCGCTCGCGCTCACCCTCCATGGCCAGCGATATGGAGCCCATAGAGGTCAGACGACGGGCTGCTGGAAACGTCAGCAGAACAACTCTTCTGCTGACATTGTTCAGCAGATCATTCATTTTGAATTTGTCATAATGAAGTTATGGAGAAATGTTTGGAATGAGTCAGAACAAGATGGCTGCTCAGTCTGGGAATGTGCAACAAATCCAGATTGTTTTAGAATTCCATGTGAAAAAGTCAGGAAGTTTAATACTTTAGAATGACAAACGAACGGCTCAGCCGTCCAGTTTTAAGGCCAATTCTGCTGTTAATTTATCTTTCTTACCTAAATGAGGCTAATTAGAAACAGGATCCACTTGATCCAGGTCATAAATATGTAGGAGAGGGTTAAGTGGAGAGAAGAGAATCATCATAAGTTGCTTAAAAAGTTGCTTTACTTAGTTATTTTTATCTAAAAATATATCTCCTTAGCTCTATCATCTGTCTTACCAATCAACTAACTTTGTTTCTGCAGCTGATCGACCATCCGCCCCGCTCGGTGCAGACCCCCACCATGCGCTCGGGGGGTTATGGCAGCATAGGGCGCTGTTCGCCCAAGGTCAGCCCTTTCATTCAGATCACCGCTCTTTATTCCGGTCAGTCCCGTTTGTAAGTGCCATGTTTGTTGTTCACAGCCCAAAGCACATCAGTTTGTGGTGAAGTCCTTCAGCACCCCAACAAAGTGTAACCAGTGCACCTCGCTCATGGTGGGGCTCATCCGGCAAGGCTGCATGTGTGAAGGTAGGAGGAGGAGGAGCCACCGTCTTTAAAAGATCTTCATCCAGGCTGCAGAAAAACTAGACGCTCTCTTGTGTTTTCTTGTGTTTCAGTGTGTAACTTCTCCTGTCATGTGACCTGTGCGGACAAAGCTCCGGCCGTGTGTCCCGTCCCCCAGGACCAGACCAAGGGGTCGCTGGGAATCGACCCCCAAAGAGGCATCGGCACCGCCTACGAAGGCTACGTCAGGGTGAGAGATCCTGCACCAAAGAGGGCGTGGTTTTGCTGTTGGCTTGCACGCAGACGTTACTGTTTGCTCTGTGTTCCAGGTGCCCAAACCCACCGGGGTGAAGAAGGGCTGGCAGAGGGCGATGGCTGTGGTCTGTGACTTCAAGCTCTTTCTCTATGAACTGGGAGAAGGAAAGGCGGCGCAGCCGAGCGTCATCGTCAGCCAAGTCATTGATATGAGGTCCGTCCGCTCTCCCATGTGATGTCTCCACCACTTCTGTGATGTTTTTAAAACTTGCTGCTTCCTTTTCAGGGACGAAGAGTTTTCCGTCAGCTCTGTCTTGGCGTCAGACGTCATCCACGCCAGCCGCAAAGACATTCCCTGCATCTTCAGAGTGAGTTCTGCAGCAGAGGCTGGGTTTGTGCCTCCAGATTCTCAATGACGCCTCTATGCTCTCCTCCCAGGTGACCGCCTCGCACCTCACCGCCTCCAGCAGCCAAAAAACCTCCATCCTCATGCTGGCAGACAGTGACCAGGAGAGAACCAAGTGGGTGGGGCTCCTCAGTGAACTCCACCGCATCCTCAAGAAAAACAAGCTGAAGGACCGCTTCGTCTACGTCCCGAAGGAGGCCTACGACAGCACGCTGCCGCTCATCAAGGGGACCCAGTCTGCTGCTATCATAGGTGGGCGCCGTGTCAGCGTTTGGGTCCTAAAAGTCTTCTATTTTTAGTAATCAGATGAATCTTTTCCCTCAGATCACGAGCGAGTGGCATTGGGCAACGAGGAAGGCCTTTTCGTCATCCATGTCACCAAAGATGGTACGACCCACCAGAACATCTGGACTTGGATGGTTTTCCTCTTTGAAAATAAATGATTTTTTCTTTCATCTCTTCCCTCAGAAATCATACGGGTGGGCGACAACAAAAAGGTTTACCAGATTGACCCCATCCCCCAGGAGCACCTGCTGGCTGTCATCTCGGGCAAGAACCGCCACGTCCGCCTCATCCCCATGGTGGCCCTGGACGGACGCGAGACCGATTCCCAGAAACTGGTCGAAACCAAGGGCTGCCAGAGGATCGCGTCCGGTCCGGTCCGAAACAGCTCGCTTATGTGCCTCTGTGTGGCCATGAAGACTAAGATCATCTGCTATGAGGTGAGGGAGGAAGACCCACTGCCGCTAGGAAGCGTTTAGGAAAATGACCTTAAACGCGGGACTTCCTCCAATCTTTCAGGTGAATAGGAGTAAAGCGCATTACCGCCGGCTGCGAGACGTTCAAGCCCCTGCGCCCATTCAGTGGATGGGTCTGTTTGGAGATCGCCTCTATGTGGGGTACCAGTCAGGCTTCGTACGCTACAGGTACACAGCAAATTCCAGCAAACAGACGAGCGTCCCGCCGCAGAAACTGAACGTCTCGTTTCTGACAGCATCCCTGACAACATGGCCATGGTGAGCCTCCTCCACCCCGAGGACCACACGCTGGCCTTCATCCCGCAGCAGAACCTGGAGGCGCTGTGCGCCGTGGAGATCTCCAGCAAAGAGCTGTTGCTCTGCTTCAGCTCCATCGGGGTGTACGTGGACTCGCACGGTCACCGCTCACGCCAGCAGGAGCTCATGTGGCCGGCCACACCCAATGCTGCCTGTGAGTCCAACTCTGATTGACTCTCTTCAGTGGTGTCACACTTTATAAAAATAATAAATATCCTCCTTTTGTTTAGGCTACAACGCCCCCTACCTGTCAGTGTACAGCGAGAACGCTGTGGACGTGTTTGACGTCAACACCATGGAGTGGATCCAGACCATTCCTCTCAAAAAGGTCAGCAGTGAATGTTTCTCTTTGTCACCCCCTGGTGGACAGCACTAGAATAGTTATTTGAAAATCTGTTTTTGTGGCTAAAATCAAACCCACTTCATGCAGTGATGTGCTCCCTCTGCAGGTGCGACCTCTGAATGTGGACGGCTCCCTGAACCTGCTGGGCCTGGAAACTGTGCGCCTCATCTACTTCAGAAACAAGATGGCCGGTAAGACTCTGAGTGGTGTTACAGGAAAAGAATGAAAGCAGATGAACTGATGAAAAGGTCGAGGTGCAGCAGAGAGGTGATAATAATAATAATAATAAGTCTGTTGCCTAGCAACGTTTTAGCTGAGTGGTCATCCAGTTTTTCTGTGCTCGTAGTCGGAAGCATTTCATCAATGTTCCGTCTTTCAGAGGGCGATGAGCTGGTGGTTCCGGAGACGTCGGACCAGAGCAGGAAGCAGATGGTGCGGAGCAACAACAACAAGAGGAGATTCTCATTCCGAGTGCCTGAGGAGGAGCGCCTTCAACAGAGGAGGTGCAGGCCCTGAGCGCGCTCCACTTTGGACTCACTGTGAGAAGATTCTTCTTCATTTCTTTGTTTGCTCTTTGTCTCCGTCCAGAGAGATGCTGCGAGACCCAGAGATGAGGAACAAGCTGATCTCCAACCCCACCAACTTCAACCACGTGGCCCACATGGGACCAGGAGACGGGATCCAGATCCTCAAAGACCTGCCCATGGTACACAAACACCCCTCCTGCTACCTCCACCCTCTACCTGTGTAGCGACACCATCTTCATGTTTCTGTTGTTTGTGAGCATGCTCTGTAGCCGCGCGCCCTCCTCACTGCTCTCCCCCACACTGCACTCTGTTTTCTCCGCCGCCTGCATCTAAACCAGAACCTCCGTGTTCAGGAGAGCCGCCCGGGATTCAGCGGTTCCGCCAGCATCGCCTCCATCACCAAGAACCGGGGGGAGCCGGGCCGCTCCATGAGCGCCAGCAGCGGACTGGGCATACGTGAGTGTCACCGCCTCGCTCTTCTGCCTCCTCCTTCCTCTCTGCTCTTCTTTACTCCTTTCTGCTCCTCTCTGCTCAGGCTCGTCCTCCCAGAACGGCAGCGCTCTGCGGCGGGAGCTGTCGGGAGGAAGCTACGGGTCCAAACGGCAGACCATGACGTCTCCCTCGGAGAGCTCCCTGTCCTCTGGAGGAGGGATGGACTGCGGCGACGCTCCTCTCTCGCAGTTTGACAGAGAGGTGAGTGGAGGCGAGAGCGGTTGACTCCAAAAAATCTTTAGGTTTAACGTGCAAAGAGCTGGTCGAGTTAAAAGTTGGATGTAGAGTTTAGAGTCGACCAACATCAGCATAGCAACATCCGTACCCCCCCCACCACCACAACGTCTCACCAAACAGTTGTTTCCTTGGAAACAAGCCCCCCCAGTTCCCATCCGTCCTAAACAAGCCCCCCTTCATCCCACCGCTGGCTCTCATCTTCCTGTGGCTCCTGCTTTGGGTCAGAATAGTTCTCCCTCATGGATCACCTGAACCTGCATCAGTGACGAGTCAGTAGACGGTCCTACCCCCCCACCTCCCTGGATCTGCCTGCAACTTGTGCTGTGGCCCCCCCCATCCCCATCAGCTTTGGCTCATGTCCCTCCCCAGCATGTGGTCTGTGGGCTGGGAGCTGAGTGTGAACTCTCCTCTGCAGTGGCAGGCGGTCTCCCCGTCGGAGAAGACCCCCGATCTGAAAAGGGCTTTAAGGACCCTGCTTAGTAAGATGAAGGTAACGTGTGCAGCCAGACACGCACACACGCACACACACAGGAACACGCCATGTGTTTGCCGTGAGAGCACAGACATGCCCCACCCCCTCCCTGCAGCATCGGTCAGCCTCATCATGATCTCTGGCAGCTGATTGGTCGAGGCTTCACATCACAGCCAATCACGGCGCACGACTGCCTTCATGCCCCTCCCAGACAGGAAATGTCCATCAGCAGGAGTGGTTGTGAATGAAACTGGTTGGAATAAAGTTTGCATGTTTTGAACCAGGATGACTGGAGGGGGGGGATCACAGACGATTCATGAATCTGATGACATCATCACCTACCAGGAGATTCATGTGTCCCTGAATGCAGCAGCTTCCACCCCCCCGCATGATTGATCTCTGGGTAGTCGAGCTGCTCGCCCGCCGCCGACAGACGAGGGGGGGGGGGGATTATTTATTTTAAAGCCAATAAATAACCTTAACCCCCGCCCCTCCCTGACTCCCACTCTCCTAAACTTCATCTCTTCTTCTTCTTCCGCAGGACTCGGACTCCCCCCGCCACTCCACAGCCTCCAACAGCTCTACCTTCAGCAGCCCCCCCAGCCCAGCGTCCCCACATAAGACCAAGTCCCTCTCCCTGGAGAGCACGGACAGAACCGGGTGGGACACATGAGCCCCCCCTTTCCCTGATCCCCTAAACTCCTCCCACCCATCCAGCCCAGCAGCTCAGGACTCCACCCCCCCTCCACAGTCCTCACAGCCCACAGAACTGCACCTTCCACCTCCTTCCTGCTCCACCCAAATGCGTTCTTCCACGAACACCGCCAGCGGGCGGTCTCTATGAGGGCGGGGCCATCGTAAAGCAGAGGTGTCGCAACCCCCCCCCTCTCCACCCTGATGCAAAAGAAGAGGATTTATACTTGTATATAGGACCATTCGGGGCTTCGGGGGACGATTTTAATTTATTTCCCAGAAGGGGAGGCAGAAGGGTGGACCTCCACCCCCCTCCCTCACTTCCTCCAGTTGCTTTTTTCGGGGTGCAGCAAAAAAAAGGAGTGCTTCAAAAAAAAAAAAAAAAAAGATTTTTATTTGTATTTTGCTCATAAGTGCAGTGACTTTATAATATTTTTAATTTTCTCCGTCAAACTGACATCACAGCTCTGCTCGGTCATGGGGGGTCACCGCCCTCCGTCGTAGCGTTCTACTATGCTGTACAACCAAACCCACACTCCTCCCATCACCAGTGTACATAGGTTCAAAGTAGAGAGTAATATATGATAAGGAAAATACTATAGAGAGCGACACGATGAATCCTCCTTCTGTTTGTGGAGATTTTGTTTTCAGACACAAAAGCCATTTTTAACCACTTGTGTGTTTTTGTTGTTCCTCTCTTTTTTTTTTTTTAAGATGTGTTTTTTATTTCTCCCTCACGTCTTTGTTTGAAAGAAGCTCCGCCTCCTTTTTGTGCAGAATGTTTGCTCACTACAAGAAGACACTAAAACCAGAATGTAAACCACTCGATGGAAGCAGACGAAGCCTCTTCATCCTGATCAAGCCGCTGAGTCGAAGCAGAATCGCTGATCGTAACATCAGGGGAAAAAATAAAAACTAAAAAAAGAAAAAGCACATTCTGCTCCGTGTTGTTGCACTTTTAAACCCAGGCCCGGTTCATTCCTCTGTAACCAACATATTAAGGGAAGCAACTGTAAACCCATTCCAATTGATGCTTTTTTAAAATGGATTTCTAAGCTGATTTTTACTCCAACTTTTATCCCCTTGGATGGAACGGTTCAGATGTTTGGAGTGTGAGGGCCTTGAAGCTGGCTGTGACGAAGGGCGACGGCTGAAGTGCCACAAGATCCGAACTTCAAACGCCTTTACATTTCAGTGAGGTCTTATCTACAGTACCTTCTATATTATTTTTGCTCTTTCATATCACTACACCTGTGTTTTTTTTTAGAATTGCTTTGTAATAATTTGTACAGTTTTGCATGTTATAGTTGTAATCATCGTTTTTTGTTTTGTTTTTTTCGGTTTTACTTTATGGGCGTTTATTTGTTTTTTGAGGATAACCCACTACAGGCGATGTAGATTCTTTTGCACAAAAAATATTTAAGGTGTAAGGTCAAAACAAACAAAAAAAACAATGTATGAAACTGGTTGCCACGGCGATGTGGAGAACTCATTATATTAACCCAACTCCGGTGTATTTCAATAAAGCGGAGGGCTGTTACAAACACGACGCGAGTGTCCGTGTGGTTATTTCTCCATAGAAAACATCTTTATTAGAAAAGAGATTTTCTTTTACAGCAGCTACAAGATCAAACGTTCAGACGGAAAAGCTACGTTAAATGTCTTTTAATCCTTTAGTTTTATCTAAATGTAAAACAAGAGTTTGAATTTCAACTTTTCCCTTTTTCGCATCAATGCCAGATGGTGCTGCGGTTTACTACGGTGGCCCTGAAGTCCAAAATCACTTCCACAGATTTCTAAGCGCAAAATCATAAAAAAAATTTAGAAATCAAAACAAAAATCTAGAAACTAAAAAAATAATTAATAAATGATAATAAATGAGACAAACTAAAAATGAAACTAAAAGTAACTTCCTGAAATCAATATGAATTGTGACAAAATGAATTTCTGGAAATTACTTGTTTTCTGAAATATTTGTTTTGGTTTCTAAAATGTAATGTTTTTAGTCATTTTAAATATTTTTTTTGCATTAAGTGATTTGAGGTTGTAATTTGGACTTCAGGGCTACCATATTTTACAGCTCATTAAAAGAAGCAAATAAAAAAAACAAACTGGACAGAAAAGTCCTCAAAAGGGAAACTCATACTTCAGGTCTGCAGGAGTGCAGGTTCAGAGTCCTTCACATTTTGTTCTTCACCGGCTCAGACGCGTCCGTCTTCATGTCTCAGAGTCTGTTTGTCCAAACAAAAAAGTCCGATTTGGGTTTTTGGTCTCAACGCTTCACAAACCTCCACCTGTTCAGCTGGAGGCGGGGCTTAGGCTCCGTCCTCCTCCATCACTCTGCGTATTCCGTTTCCGGACAGCACCGCCTGTGCGGCGGCGCTCAGGTCCCTGATGCTGCTGTGCTGCGACTGACTCTCCAGCCTCAGGGTGGAGCCGTGCCTGGAGAGGCCGTCCAGCCGGTTGGTGCTGCAGTTTCTGGACTGGTCGTTGAGGCGCGGCAGGCTTCCAAAGGGCGGCCGCTCATCCAGCGCCCGGAAGCTGGAGCCCGTGTACCTGCGGTGAGGAGACAGGTGAGCTTCAGCGGAGGGTGGCTCGGCGGGGGCCGTTCGGGAGCTACGACCTACCTGCCGTCCCGGGAGCGGTGCAGGCTGCCGTGGTAACTGCTCATCTTGGAGCGAGCGCTGCGCACCGAACCGGCCCGGCTGGTGCTGCCGCTGGGCGGCTCGTCCAGCATGGCCAGGTGGGTGGAGGAGGCGTGGGTGGAGGTCCCCTGAGTAGACGTGCCCCTCGACTTCCTCACGATGGGGGTGTTGGGGTCTCTGTAGAGCAGCTGGGCAAAGTCTGGCTCCTGGAGCACCTGTCTGCTGTCGTTGACCATCCCACTACAGCGGGAGGAGGACGAGGAGGAGGAAGAGGGGAGTGTGGGCAGGGAGAGACGGAGGAGGGTGGGGAGGGACAGGGGGAAGGTGGTGGGGAGATGGGTGTGGTAGGAGAGGATGGAGGAGTGGGTGGAGCAGGCAGCGGGAGAGGGGGTTAATGCGCTGAGTTTGGAGGGGAGGGGGAGTGATCGCAAAGAGGGGGCGGGTTTCACACCATAGACCATTTATAGATGGACAGCGTGAGTGTGAGGTCTCTGCTTTGAGCAACATGACACCACCATTTTTTCAGGGGCGGAGTCAGACACGCTCACTGGAACAGTTCTGATTTGACCTTCAACTGTCAGTCAAAATCCAGCAGGTACTTCCTGTTTGAGTCCAGTTCTCATATGCAATGGATGAAAAGTTTCTCACTTTTATTTGTTTTAATAATATTTGATCCAAGTGAACAACTTGATAGATGCCATGCAGTTCCAGCTTTGAAAGAGAGGGGGTGCTGTTTCCTTAAACATGGAAGATTTGCACACCTCCTCCCTTTACCTTTCTAGTAACTTTTTAAAATTTTGTTTTTGATTTGCACATGTGGATTTGCTGCTTTTAATTTTCTCTGCATTCTAGAACATGGGAGTGAAAAAAATAAACACTGCTGTGGAGACGAGCGTCCTCACATCACTTAATTTATTTACTCTTTTTGAACTGTGTTTTAGTTTTCTGTAAAAAGTGCGTCTCCTTACTGTTTGCGTCTTTTCCCGTTGAAGAAGCTCGCCCACTCGAAGCAGGTCTTCTTGCTGCCGACCCAGAACACGGACGGGATTCCCACCACCAGCATCATCAGGTACTTGATGAGGAAGAGCACCAGGTCAGGATGGCTCGTGTGCTCAACCTAAAAAAAAAAAAAAAGTTGTAAGGGTCATGTGACCTGGTGGTCTCCGTTTACCCATCAGTGTGAGACTGTCTGGATGTTTCTTTCTGTGTGGTCTAAACGACAGACTGACGCCTCCCTCCCTCTCCAGCAGCACGATGACAGCTGGGACCAGCTCATCCATCCACCCTGAGGTGGTGTGGAAAATAAACGGTCTAAAATAAGAAACCCGATCAATTTGAGTCAGAGAGGAACAAAAATGGACTGAAAGAACTTTGCATTTGGTTTGATCCATTTCTCTGCTGAACTGGAGTCAGAAGAGACGTTCATGACAGACTGGATGACCTGCAGCAGCTTCCTAACTGCAGACAGGAAGTCCCACCTCTGATGCTCCATTAAACCTGAATGCAGATATGGCTGCAGGCTGCTCCCACTTTCTGGAGCTCTGCAGAGGAGGCGCTGCAGCTTTCAGGATGCATATAGTCAGACTCGGCGTGAACGATGAGTGTTTTCAGCGGGGTTGAAGCGCCGGCGGCAGTTCTACTGTGCTTTGTCTGTGAAGCGCGGCAGCTTGACCCCTGCGACCTCCTCCTGTCTTTGCAGAAATGCGCGCACACAGTGGATTAGTGCAGCGTCTGCTGGACAGATTTAGAGCTTCTCCTGCTGCATCTGTATCAGTTTGCAGCAAATCAGAGCAGAAACAATTGTCTGTATATGTGAGAACTGGACAGAGTGAGTGTCGTTTGTAAAAAATGGCTTATATCTGGCTCTAAACTATTTTTTGAGATGAGGTTAGTCAAAAGACAGAGCTAAAGCTTTGATGTTTAAGGGCTAAACTCTGTTCTTAGCACCGCTACGAATGGAATCAGCAGAAACCAGCATGTTCCTTCAATGACCTGGTAAGGGCAGGGTATGTGGTAGCGCCGGCACTCCCGCTGCACCCAGGTGGTCTCCCAGAGAGCGCGGTAGCTGCTCTCGTAGAGGTAGCAGGCCAGAACGGTCAGCAGGGGAACCAGGTAGAGCACGGAGAAGACGCCGATCCGGATCATGAACTTCACCAGCTTCTCCTGGTTCTCCTTCTCCAGCGGGATTTCCATGCGGACGCGGTTGAGCGCCGCGATGCCTGCCAGCAGCAGCACAACGCCCACCTGTGACGACAAGAGATGCTTTGGATGAAGGGCTGCAAGTGTCAGGAAGAAGAGGAGAAAGCAGTGAGATTATTTAACACCTGATCATTTTCATTACAGGTCAATCTTAGTATTGTTCACAGGCACTTCCTTGCCACCCCCTTTGGACCCACCCTCACTGGCTGCAACACCCCCATCATTCTGTCCCTCTGCTCTGCCACCCTGGTCAGAGCTGCCCATAATACCCCCCCAGTTTTTTCAAAATGGTGGCTTCTCTGTTGGCTTTTTCTCCATAGCAACCATTTATTTTTTTGTCTGCCTGGGGGTGACGAACAAGTCCATGTAATTTTTAGAAGAATTGGCAAAAGTCAAATTTTGGATTTCCTTAGCAACTGAGGTTTTTTGTTCACCACACCCACATACCTCATGTGTTCTTCATCGTAAGTGTGCACACAATAGACAAATATCACTTTTGCAAGCTTGACAGAGTAACACTGTTTTAAATCAAAATACTTAAAAACCAACATTTTTATCAAAGTATCTTCTCACTGTTGTTTGGAGGCGACTAAACTAAAG
>NC_050535.1:13032645-13039674 GCF_002922805.2 Oryzias melastigma | reverse complement strand
AAAAAAAAAAAAAAAAAAAAAAAGAACACTTTGGTTAAAGACTTGAGCCTTGTGTGAAACCATGTAACAAATTTTCTTTTCCCATATTGTTGGAAAATGTGAAAATTGCCACATTTCACACTTTGCCACAAAATGTTATTTCATGTGGCCATCCCATAATAATTTTCCTTTAGATATCCCAGACATTTGAGTTTCATTAGTAGACCCCAAAAGAGGTTTTTGCCAGATATGTTTTTTCAATGGTTTTGCCAAGCGTGATGTCATCATTTGGCGGTGGCGGGGGATGGGGGGTTGTCAAAGGCACAATTACTCATCACTCAACTGTTCAAGTAAATGAAAAGAAAAAACATAGTCACTAGTTTTTCCTTTAAGTAGTGGCAGGAATTTTTGGGGATCCTCAATTAGTAAACCCTAACCATGACGTATCCCCCTCCGTGCTTCACAATCAGTGAACTTTTGATAGTACGGTGAATGTAGTATAGAGCTGATCCCAAACATGTCTTCTGTTCTGGATAAAACATTCTGGTGTTCATTTCTATCCTCAGCCTGACTCTGATGACTTTCCCTCAAAATAAAATCTCTAAAATGTCATTTTTCAGCTTTCTTTCAGCTTTTAGTTGCTAGTTTAGGATGTTAGGGTGTCTTTTGTGTCTTTGTCCCTTTTCTTGTAAACCAATTTTTTTGTGGTGTAAACTATTTAGAGAATTTCTGTTCAGCTGCTACATTCTATAAGCTCAAATAAAGCTTTTTTAAAGGGAACAGATGTGAAGTTTATTTTAGTTCTTTAGATATTTTCATAAAATTAATTTTTCAGGTAAGTTACTTTAACCTTAAAGGAGAATAAGAAGAAGAATCCTGTGTATTTCTACTACAGCTCTCCTCACCACAACATCCAGTCCCAGCGGCGCCAGAAGGAACCAGCGCAGGGCCGTCAGGTCGTAAAGCCCCACAAAGCAGACGCCGCTCACGCCGTCCCCCTCGATCTTGTTCATGGCGAGCAGCGTGACGGTGAGGACGCCGGGGACACCCCAGGCGCAGGCGTGGAAGAGCAGAGCCTTCTTCTCTATGGCCTCGCTGCCCCACTTGGGGACGGCAGCCAGGAACCAGGTGATGGTGAGGATGACCCACCAGACGCTGCCCGCCATGGTGAAGAAGTACAGAACCATGAAGAGGAGGGTGCAGGCCTGAGGTGGAAGGTCAAGGTCAGATTTCCAGATTTCAGAAAAAAAAAAACAATTCAGGAGCAAACCTTGTTGTGGGAGCCTTGAGTTATCGTGGAGGCCCGGAACTTCCCGGGACTCGCCGCGTTACAGGAAACTGTGTTCTCCAGCAGGAAGCCCAGGAAGAAGACCAGGGACACCATCATATAGCACACGGCGTAGAAGATGATGGGCCGCTCCGGGTAACGGAAGCGCGACACGTCGATCAGGAACGTCAGGAATGTGAAGAGGGTGGCGGACAGGCAGACGATGGACACCACGCCGATGAAGTAGCGGGCGAAAGCCAGCTCCTCCCGGGTGAAGTACATGTTGGGACACGGGGGGGAGCAGTCTCGCACCCCCATGAAGGAGTAGCCGAGCTCCGGGCCGATCTTCAGCTCGCGAGGACACCAGAAACCGTAGTCCCTCTGCACGGAGATGGGGGAATCTGTGGTGTCGGCGCTGGACAGGAGGTCAGCGGGACGGGGGTACGGGTCGTCGCAGTCTGGGAACCTGTCGAGGGGGGCAAGAAGGTCCGAGTCATGTCAAACTTCTACAGAAAAATACGACAAACCTCTGATAAATGGAGGAGGAGCAGCTGCAGCTGCTCACCAACCTGGTGCAATCCATCTCCTCCGGCCAGCCGACCCCAAACATCTCCATCAGCTTGTAGCAGTCGCTCTTGGCCTGCAGGCAGAGGCGGCGGCACGGTAGCGTCATGCGGCCATACTCGGTGCAGACGGGGGTGTAGAGCGCACAGAGGAACATGCGCAGGTCCGGAGAGCACCGCAGGTTCACCATGGGATGGAACGGCTGCAAGAGGACACACGGGGAAAGTTTAACTTCTTAGTTCTCAAACAGCAAAAAAGACTATAAGTGTGACAGCATTCACACTATAGTGATTCTCCTGCTCCTTTCCGTACATGTTTTGGCACATGCTTGTACTTTTGGTATACATAAACTTGATAGTTTTTTAAAATATGAAAATGAATGGGAAATTGCTCAAATCCTTCAAAAACTTTCTGCACTTTGAAACTTGTGAACTTCCGCATTTACTTTCACCTAAAGACACCATTCAAACCTTTATTTGTTCAACAACCACTGTGTTTGTACGTTAATCTGGCATTTAGCTTTTATTTTAACAACATGCTAGCTGTTTTTGGCTAATTTAGACATGTTTCCAGTTTTTGGCTAATTTGGACTTTAGTTAACATTTTAGCATTATGCTAGCGTTTTTTTTTGGCTAAGGTGCTTCAAATAAAATGTACTATTATTATTAATTTAGAAATATTTCCAGTTTTTTTTTGGTGAATTTAGAAATAAGCTATAATTTTAGCATTATGCTAGCTTTTTTTTGGGCCAATCTAGACATGTTTCCAGTTTTTTGCCTAGTTTGGAGTTAAGCTGACATTATAGCATTATGCTAGCTGTTTTGGCTAATTTAGACATGTTTCCATTTTTTTTGGCTAATTTGGACTTTAGCTAACATTTTAGCATTATGCTAGCTTTGTTTTTGGCAATTTAGACATGTTTCCTTTTTTTGCCCAATTTGGAGGTAAGCTAACATTTTAACAATCTTTCAGCTTCAGCATTTTCAGCTTACTGCTCCAGCGTCTTTAGCGGCCACGTTCAGCTTACAGCATTCAGACTTGCATTATCGTAGATAATGTTATATATCTAGTTATTTTATTTTTTATTTTTTTAGCTGGCCCCCTTTTCTATAAATGTCCCTCTTTCTCCCCTTTTCTGTTGTTGAGTCACATGGACACATGCAGAGATTTGCCTCCGCTGGTGCAGACTGAGCCTTTGTGCTGCAGTCAGGATCACGCTGCGACGGACTGACACTGTCACATCACGCAGCCCCTCCCCAATACACACACCAGCGAACGTTAATTCTTCACGCCCACAAACTGCTGCTTCTCTCTGCCTCCTTCGAAGCACAGAAACCACACCCCGGTCAATCAACCACCCTCCCCCAAAACTGAGGGACATCACGCCGTTAGCACCAATGGCAAGTTTCTATGACGATGACGGCTGCTCCGCCACGTTTCAACACTCATGATGATTAAGGTTAGCTCGTGGTTTTGAGCTAACATGCTCCAAAATCCACAGACATGATTATCTATTGTTAAAACATTTTCTGACACGTGCATAGGAGCTTTGCACAAAGTCAACACAATCTTTTGTTTCTGCTGTCACATCACTTCATTTAAAACTCACAAGTGTGCTGTTACGTTTCCACAAACTGGTTCTGACTTGGCCCTAAATGCTTCCTTACCAAAACTAACATCGGAGATGTAGCAGGTGACATCAAAATGACATATATAGTAACTCTTAGACTGTTTATGGAATTAATGCAATTCCAGCAGATTCTAAAAGAGGAGAACAGCATCTTTGTGCTGATATGCAACAGTAATATGCTATAGCAGTCAACGTAAATCAGCTGATTCTGTTGTTTAGAAAAGCGGCGTTTCATATTATCTTTGCACCAATATGCAACACTTAACGCTTTGCTTCGCTTCAGAATTTGACAGAATTGCATTGATTCTGTAAATGGTGGATGAGTCACAGTAGTTGAAAGAATGTAAACACTGGAGCTAAAGCTGTGGCATTAAAGAATTAAAGCACATTTCTACTAGTGCAGACTTTGCTCAGCTCAGTCTGGCTGTATTTGGATTTAAGACCGTTCCACCAGGTGATGTACAACACTGTAGTCTGGATTTTTATTATCCACACCTGTGGTTTCAAGTGCAGGTGGATGCAATTTACAGCTCCGCCTTTAAAAGAGCAGGAAGACTGTGCTCGTCTGTGCTCTTCCTCATAGGCAGAAATGGAGCCAGACAGCGCTAGCTGTTTATGTTTTGTCTCAATCGCAACAAAAACCTGCCAATTCTTCAAATTTTTATAAAGGTTCTTTGAAAAAGATTGTAAATCAACGGCATAATGGAGAGTCAAGATGTACAAAACACCTACTGGAAGTGCTATATTCTTGAATTGCGCCCAACTTTGATTGTTTTTTGTTTTTAAATGTGCTTCATTCAGGAAGTCAAAGGGTTTTAAGCTGAAATAGAAACATATTAGTTTATCAAAAACTAATTGGAAATGAAAACTATTTCAATCCACTTCTCAAGCATCCAAACATAAAAAAATAAATATAAATAATCATGTTTTTTTTCTCTGAAGGAAAGCTCTTCAGACAGATAGGCGAGTTGAGAAAGACGTTTTCCGGACAAACCAAGTGAAGCAGCAAGAATGAGTGAGTTCATTTTGCTAACAGGGAGATGACTCCTCCAACTCTGTGACATCTATTACTGGATCAGAGATGCTCCTCAAACATGAACTAATGCGGTTTAAACAAGCTTACATCCTCTCTCTTTCACTTGATCCCTGCAGGCTGCAGATCCAAACTGTAGAGCCCACTGCACTGAAATCTAGTGAGCAGGAAACGCTTGAGTAAATACGTAGGCTATGAGGAGCGATGATCCACTATTTTTTTTTTTTTTTATTGTGCAGCTTTCTATTTTTATCTTTCCTCATCGGGCCTTTCTTTCCTCCGTCTCTCCAGGCTGGGCGGCTGTGTGGGAAGTGCTGATCTTTTGATAAATTCTCTGCTTAAAATCTGCGCTGGAAACATCTGGTGGATTTCTGGATCAGGGAGCGGATCCGAGCAGGTCATAGGGATAAAACGGTGCAGTTCTGTCAGACGGTGCAGGGCTGGAAGACGAGGGTGGGTGGAGCTAATATAATTTGTGTGCGTTTCCCGTAGTGTAACTCATGAAGTATTCATGCAGAGATTTCTGATCTAAACTGGGGACAAACACGCCCCTCTGGAAACTGCAGCCCTGCATGCTTTCAGCTCATTCCGTTTGATAAATGCCTGTTTGATCCACACCACAGTTTGTCCACTAAGTGTGAAAGCTCATGTGGACAAAACAAGACCAAAAACAAGGTTCTTAGGTCTGATTCAAGTGAACCCTGGTGTGGTTTACTACAGTGGGAATCAAGACGGACCATACAGAGAACCAGGGAGTGGAAGTGAACCAAACAGTAAATGATGTATTAGTTCAAAAAATATATATTTTAAAGTGAGAATAAAGAAGTAAGAGTCTGTTACGGGTTGTTAGTGTTGGGAGATATGACAATAAAAAAGTGTCTAATATGCAATTTCTCTTCCAGCGTTTCTTCTGTTCCAAACCTAATTTTATCAATTAAAGCCTGAGATGATTGTATTAATGCTGTCTCGTCAATACGCATAGTCAAAATTTACAGAGGTGAAAAAGAAGAAGGATCAGGAAAGAGAGTTTTTGCAAAGAAACTGTATTGTGGTTTTGCAAAAACCAACTGGGCCAATTTTCTTCTTTTTTCCACATTTCTGCTTCTGTTTCAGACTATTCTGCTCTGAAACTAAAAAAGTTGACAGATCTGTATGATTGGAAATACTAAACAGTGAATTGAGAAGACAAATAAAACCAGATTATGGTGTAGAACTTTTCTGAATGTAACCAATTGTAATGTGAATACACCCCAAAAAATGATGTAACCTTTTGAACCTTTACCAGATTTTCTACCTAATGGACAACTATCCATCTATTGATCCATCTATCCATCCATCCATAAATCCAACCATCCATCTATCCATAGATCCATCAATCCATCCAGAGATCAATTATTCCATCCATCCATCCATCCATAGATCCATCCATCCATCTATCCATCCATCCATAGATCCATCCATCCACTAGTCAAAGATCCCCAAACTTTCCTGTCCTTGTCTACTTTCTTCAGTTCCTTTGGGGTAAACTTCAGGCGTTTCCAGGTCAGCTGAAAGACAAACACAGACTCCAAGTTCCTTCCGTACCTCTATGGCTACTAAATGCAAGTAATGACTTCTTAAAGTTATAAAATCGATGTTATATATTTTCTGAGAGCTGGCCGTTGCATCTTAACCGGCGACTACTGATGACATCATCGAGGAATAGTAACTTCCCGGTTTGAAGACACTATTTTGCCATATTTCTCCCTTTTGAGTGTAGGGGTAAGGAGAAGACGTCTAAAAACAAACTTCCCAGATTAAGTGGTGACCCAACTCAACTCATTGTACCCAAGTATGTCGTTGTCCAACAGTTGGTGGATAGGCTCCAGCAACTCCATGACCCTGAAGGGGATTTAGCAGATTCTGAGGATGCATGGGTGGATGATAAAAACTTGAGAACAAATGAAAGTAAGAATAGCGGATTTTCAAAATTATATATGAAATTTCCTGCAACCCTAGAACCAGAGATCAGCAAATAAAAAAATAGGAGGAGCCTGCTGTGTTTTGCTTTTTCTATAAACAGGTTTAAAATGTTGCCAAAAAATATATATTTTTATGCTAAACAGCCAAGAAAAATGAAATACTCAATCATCTGAATACAAACAGTCTTGACCTGGATTTAACCTCATGCAGCTGTAAGATTTTGGAATCAGATGAGTGAGCTCCTCCTCATTAGGCGAGTGTAATTATGTGCACCCAGCGGTGTGAGCGTGCACCTTAAACGCTGCAATCATTCGTTTTTAATGAACGTTCAGAGTCTGCAGCTACAACGCGGCGACTGATGAATGGCTCACAAAGAAGCCCGCCGCGGCCAAATGGTCTGTGATGAATTGTTCTTTTGGACATACCTCTCTTCCCAGCGCACCCCCCACCTTCCAACACTTTCTGCCCCCTCCTCTTCCCTCTGCTGATCTCCACATTTCCAAGCTCAGCACCATGGTGACCAGCGGTGCACCAACGGTGGATGAGGAGGGGCTGGAAGAGGTCAGGGTGCGGCGTGGAGAAGATCACCTCCCG
>NC_050535.1:12996734-13032570 GCF_002922805.2 Oryzias melastigma | reverse complement strand
GTTTCCTGGGAAACGGGTGAGCCCCGCGCTGAGGGGCGGAGGACAAAGGAGGCGCAGGAGGCGGGTGGGAGTGGGGGCGCGCGCAGGCCCGGGCTGACCGATCAGCCGTGTCATTCACTGCCAAGAAAGTGTTGGAGAAGCTCCGGCGGTTCTGGAGCCCCAGATGAGCTGCATTCACAACGACCCATAAACACGCTGTCGGACATTAGCAAAAACAAGAGGCTCCTTTATGGGCCGGGTCACGCCGGCTAGGATTCATCGCAGCACGTCTGCACACACACAAGATCTTTTGTACACTGCTGTGTGTTTTCACTCGGTGTTAGCATCAAACAGGTATCACTGTCCCTTACAAACACACACACACACAGTGGGTGGAGTGTGTGCTGTAACATGACACAGTTATCTGCTGTAAACCCCAGACAAGAGGGTTGATTTACCAACCTCAAAAAGGAGGAGGAGGAGGAGGAGGAAGAGGGGGAGGAGGGTAAGCAGATTAAAAAACAGGCCTTTATTAGTCTTTGTGTTCCTGTGTGATCGAGAGAACCATCCTCACCAGATTGTTATCTCTTCATCAAGCTCCATTAGAACGATCTGTGAGCTTTTCCAACACACATCTACAAATCCAGTTCTTGGGTGATTTGATTCACATTTTGGGCTGTTTTTTTAGTCAATTCCTAAATATTTTTTTCTTTTTGGCAGCTCAAAACAAAGAATTACAAAGAATTACAAAAAACAAAAAAATAATGTTTAGAAACGATCGTATCTGTTGACCGACAGGTCACAAGCTCCATTCTGATGAATCCACTTGCAGACAAATAGATCCACGAACGTCTTCGTTTTCCTCGTCCGACCTGGAATCTGGATAGTTGGATAATTCCAAAATTGCTCGCCAATTTTATTTCACCTGTAATGTTAGGCTGGAGATATAATAGGCTGTAAGCTAGCAGAAGAGAGTGTAAGCTTTTAGCAACGGGAAGGGGAAGAGGGGGCGGAGTTGCTTACAGGACAACATTTAAAGTCTTAGTTGGGAAGATAATTTAAATATATCAAAATATGTGTCACAACAGGACTTTTAGCACAAATTCTTCTTCTATTCTTACTAAATAAGTTGTTTTATTTTGTCAAAAGTGTAAATTAAAAATAAAAATGTCTAAAGGATTTATTTTTTGTTAAACTATCCGTCTCGATTTACATATTTTTAAAAACGTAGGCCATGAATGTCACTGCAAAATAGACATTTTTTTAAGCAAAATGTGTTCTTAACACTATAAGGATAAGTTGTCGCCACTTTTTCCACATTTTAAACAAAAGACGAGTAAAAAAAGGAGCAGTTTTTTGGCTGGACGCTGCACCTCCTGCTCAGGTGTCCACCCTTTTACTCTACTGCTTGGAGCGCTGATGTCTAAATAAGAGGATTTGAGCCCATTTCTTTGAGCTCTCTTTTGTGATGCCACTTAGATCTGCCACGCTCCCACATCCCTAACCAGAATGTGGCACACCATCACCGGGCATCATAATAGCCCGATCCCAAGCCCCCGAGCTCCCATCCCATTTCAGCTGCGAGGTCATACGACGGTCAGAGACAGACTGAAAGAGGATAATCACCAGAAGGAGCTGCAAAAAAATATGGTTTTGCTTTGATTTAGATCCACATTCATGCACAAGGAGACTCATTTAAATCTCATTAGAGTGTAGTTTAACAAGTTTTTACAGATCTCTAATGATGTGATGATAAATCACCTCCTAAACTCAAAGCCTGACGAAGAGCTGGAGAATCTGGTAAAAACCTGATGAGGTTTGGACTGGAACAGCAGGATCTGGACGCGGTCCAGCTCTTGGTTTCTCTCGGCATTCATCATCACGGTCATGGCTGTTAAGCAGACCAAATTCCCTTTTAAGAATCAACTGTCAATTCTCTCTTGGCTGCCCTCGGCGCCTCGCAGGCTTGGAGTTCTGCTCCAGAAGCTGGATCTGAGCAGGAAGCTGCTGAAAGAGACCTGATGGTGCATCCATGACCGATCCAAGTGAGCACCACGATTATTCCGGAAAGAGGAGTCTGCGTGACTAAATGAGGAAGATGAGGCCGTGGTGAAGCGATGGCGCAGCTGTGGCGATGCTCTCACAGCTGGCCGCGTTCGGAGGTTACGTAACCGCAGCGACGCTGATCCTTCTACCCTCCACCTCGTCCCCCTCTATTACAGCAAGCGGGCACAGATGGCTAGCATATCCCCGCGGGAAGGGGAGGGGTGGGGTCAGGTCGAAGGGTAAACACAACCTTCACCAGAGCCACGACAAACAGCAGCAGGATGCAAACAAACGTACACAATAAAACAAACCATGAACACAAGCGTGCAGATGGACTGGCGGCGAAGCGTCCACTCTGATGTTCAAGTCTGACCTTCCTGACTGATGGGTGAGATTGTTTCAACACAGCAGTCCATGTTGTTAAGAGGATGACACAACTACAGCAGTGCACTGATGCAGCCGGGTGAAACAGGTTTGATAAGATGATTTCAAGCTGGTGATTTGGCCGTAGATTATTATTCTAGACGCGTATGAGGGCGGGGCAAACAAGCAGGTAGATTAGATGTTTAGGTCTTCAGAAACTAGTCAGATTATCATGAATCTTATCATAAAAAAGATTTAAAAAACAACAAAAATCATTAACACGCATAAAATATTACATCCATTTACAGAGATGAAAATGTTTTTCTTTTTTTTAACTAAATCATATATGTTGGTTGTAAATTTTCTAAAATTCTCACTCCGATCACCATCTTAAAAGATTTTCTTAATTACAGTTACACAATTTTTATCCAAAATCAAGAAACCTGTGTCGTTTTCTAAGACATAGTTTCTTCAAAATAGTTCATTAGAAATTCACCTCTGAGTTGTGGGCGGGACCACTGGTGCAGAGCAACCCCGCTCCCTCTTCCCAGCGAAGTGGAGCAGGTGGCTTATAGCCTGCCCAGCTCTTTTTTAAACTATTTCTCTTAATTTAGAACAATTTAAATAGAAAAATACACAGAAATTGAATTTTTAGCTTAATTTACTTTATACATGTCCTCCATTATTAGAAAAATGCTGATGAAAACACAATTTAAGTAAATGGGGACTGAAATTATTTTGCTTAATTACATTTTTTCAAACAGGAAGTTTCCATTTTTTGCAAGTTTTTGTTTTTTGTAACCTAGAATGGATAAATGCAGTGGATGTTCTTAAAATAGGGAAGAAAAATTAAAAGTACAAGAGTACAAACTTGGATAAAGAATATAAACCAGAGAGTATGAGGGGTTAAAATAAAGGAAGGTTTGTTTTCCTCATCGCCCCCATACCTGAATCTTAACAAGTGAGGACGTAAAACAAAGGCACCGTACCTCCATGGCGAGGGCGGCGGTCTGCTGGTCGTAATGGTTCATTATGTTGGGCATGAAGGTGGAGTTGTACGGCAGCTCCTGACACATGCGCAGGGTGATGGGCTCGCAGGTGAAGAGGCTGTGGCTGCCGGCTGCCGCATCCATGGGGATGGCGACGCACGCCGTCAGCATGGACACGGCGAGCACCCACAGCGCGTCCATGCTGATCCACGCACGGATGAGGCGCATTCACAGGGAGGACGGACCGCTAAAGAGGCAGATCTGCTCCGTTCATGGGGAAAGCGCCCCGGTCGGGCCGCATAATCCAACACGGGCGGAGCTGAGGCCGGATGCATCCATCGCCGTCCAGATTCCAGAACATCCAAGTGTTTTAGTCCTCCTTCAGCTTCCTTACTGGACGACCAGGATGCAAACTGCCACTGATGGGTCTCTGAATGTGAAAACAACAGAAATAATGATGAAAAATTAAAATTCGCACCAAAAAATGAATTGCAAATAGTCTAAAACTGTTCAGATGGCTTCAGTAAAATGTATTTATTTATGATGTGTCATAAATAAATATTAAAATTCACATGTAAAAAAAAACAACATATTTTGTGTATAATAGACTTTTTTTCGATCTGTAAGATCTCAGTGATAATTAAAAAACAAAAATTCAGTGATCATAATACCAAAATATTTTGGGGGGAAATTTTTAATTTATGCTTGTGCATCATTTTAAACAGTTTGTTATGTATAAAGCTGTATATTTTTCTGCTAAGCCCCTGTTTATTTTGTTATTATTCGTGTTTTATTATTTATTTTCCGGTGTATATACATGTCAGTACACACCCATGACAGCAGGTCCTTTATTTTACTTCGAAAAAACAATAAAAAATAATTGTTCACAAAGAAATAAAACTGAGTTTATGGAAATATTTTTTATTATTGCAAAATTAGTATCATAGTTTCTAAATTAGCGACTTCCGGAGTATACGGATTCATTGTTGAAATGATAGATTTTCAAAACAATGTAACACGGTTAATTACATTTTATTTTACATTAATATTGTGGTTTTAAATAGGAAAATAAAAAGAAGTTTAAAACATGGAAAGATGTCAGGCGGCGCGTGCAGACAAAAGACGACAGTTCGGATCATCCTGACTGATAGTAAAGGTTCCCTGCTCGCCCCGCGCGCCGGTAATCACCGGGGGCGAGGCGCGCGCGCGCCCACGAAACCACCGACATCGACTAACTTTACCTGAACGGGTTTCCTGAAGCAGACGAGCAGCTGCGAGGTCCGAGCCGGTCCTCGAGGTGGTAACAATGACTGAGTGGCCCTCCTCACCTCACCTCCTTCTGTCCTCCTCCTCCTCCTTTCACTGCTCCCTCCTCCCCCTCCCTGTCTCTCTCCCCCTCCCTGTCTCTCTCCCCCCAAAGGAGCCACACCGTCAGATTTGAACGGGCTTTTAAGCCTACTTCCTGCATGAACTACCAAAACAAAAGCTTCCTC
This sequence comes from Oryzias melastigma, assembly GCF_002922805.2. NCBI lineage: Eukaryota > Metazoa > Chordata > Actinopteri > Beloniformes > Adrianichthyidae > Oryzias > Oryzias melastigma. Next base: position 13,027,700 of record NC_050535.1, on the reverse strand, counting down.
AACAAGTCTATTGAATCTTTTAGTAGTTTGGGCAACAAAAAATACTGACCAAAAAGATTAGATGGATTTAATACATAATTGAAAAAAATATTATAAATATGTGTAATTAAAATAAAATAAATAAAGGTTCATTATTTTACAAAATTTTGACATAATGTGACATAACATCAGAGCAGAGAAAAAAAAAAGTTTTACCACTAAAATAAATGGAAAAAGTTTACTTTAATTTTGTGCAAATACAATAAGTAATGTTTACAGCAAATATAATTTCTGACAATCCGTTTTGTTTATATCTAAAACATTACAGATTCTAGGGAACTCTAAGACTTTTATTGTATTGTGTTTAAAGAGATAATAAGATATAAAAAAATCATAACTCAAACAGATGGGTGCAGATAACAAACAGGCAAATGTGTCTCCAGATTTAATTAAATTAAGCCGGAATTAAACCAGCAATGCACTAACTGATAATTTGACTTCCTATAGGTAACATTTTAAACACAATTTTAAATTCTTAAAATGCAAATAAATAAATACATAGATAGATTTCCAATATTAGATTAGCACATTTATTGGTCAGTTGAAAGATTTTGTTAAAACAACTCCAAAGCATGATTGGGTTGGTGATGTAATGAATCATTTAAGGTGTCATATTAAATTATGAGTCTTTAAAACACAGCTCAAAATATGTCATTTTTTAAATTAAAGTTTTATGGTTTTACATTTGTTTTGTTTTGTTTTCACCATGGGCATGGGAACTTTACGCTGAAGGTTTTATGCCTCAATTTCCGGTTTGCTGCTCGTGTGAGCGGAACTTGATTGTTCTTCTACCATCATCAGCACAGCAGGTTCACCGGCTAAAGCTGCGCGCATCCGCCCACCCCAGACCAACAACCACGAAATGAAAACTTCTGTCTGCCACAGAATACATTCACAAATAAAAACACTTAAAAAAATATGGACAGTAATGTGTACTGACATTAATGCACCCTTGGCATTTTCAAAATAAGACGTAAAACATAATTTTTGAAAGGTGAACAATTACCTATGTTGTCTTTTGAGCAAAAAAAAAAAAAAAAAAAAAAAAAATCAAGAATCATTGAAGCAAAGAGATATCTTTAACCTTTTAAATAATAAATATTTTGCTCACTATAAATCAAAATCAATGAGAAATTCCAAAACTTCCGGATTGAAGCACTTTAATAAAACAAGCAGAATATTCATCAGTTTATTATACAACCACTAGGAGGCTTTCTTCTCAAGTGAGTCAGTTTAGAGGAGCATCATCTTGTTACTTCTTCACAGGGTTTGGTTTGAAACCTTTGATGGAATCAAGTAACTTTACTTTGTGGCCACTAGGGGGCAGGTTTTGTTGTAAAATGGTAAAAATAAACTAAACAAAATTAACATTTTGGCTATGACATTTGTTTATTTTTTTTTAGTTTGTTCCAATAAATGTTCTTGCATTTTTCCATTTTTTTTAAGAAAATAAAGTATAATAAATATTTCCAATATGAAACAAGTGAACTATTTCACCTTTTTTTAAATGGTCATTAATGATGTTCTTGGTTCCTTTATGATCACATTAAGTCAAAATAGGTCTCCACTTCTTGTTTGCTCTTTAGGACTTCACCACCTCTGGGGTGTAACGGACCGTGGCAGCCCGCATTTGTGGTGGACTCACCGTCTCCATGGCAACGAGTCAACCGAGCACAAGGAAGTAAAGAGTCGAGGGAGCTGGATGCACAAACACAAGAGGCTAAACACAGCATGCACGTTTATGCACGTTTTCTTCAGCTGGACCCATTTCATCTATGGGTGAGTCGGAAAAACCAAAATGGTGAACTATATCACTTTTCATTAACCAGGAAAATACAACATTTCAGTCAGAGTGCTGAGCTACAATGCAGACCAAGCGCAGCGCATGGACTCCAATGAACCATCTGCTGGCCAACACACAGGTTCAGAATATTTATTTAAAAATGATATTTTAATCTTATTTTGAAAGAATGACAAGTAAGAAATGGGTGTCACAATTATTACAACTATCCATTTTTTTTAGATATTTGAAGAGAGGAGAAAGCTAGTGGCAAAGTGGGTGAGTTGGGCATGTGACAAACGTTAACCAGAAGTCTTAGGACGGGCTGTTTATCCCAAAAGGTGTTCCAGTTCAATAGGTGGTCTGACAGTCAGAGGAAGGCGGTGCTGCAGGACTTGCTGCTGAGCTGTGCTGAGGAGCAGCTCAGGTTTCTGAGCCTGACCGTGAGCAGACGGCTCCCCCTGCAGGCCGCAGACTTCACTTGTCTGCTGCCCCGAGTGATCTGCCTCTACATCTTCTCCTTCCTGGACCCACGCAGTCTCTGCCGATGCGCCCGGGTACACGCGTTGAAGTCCTCCGGTGGGGTTTGTTGGACCGGCCTGCTCATCGGGGATCTCTATCTCGGTTAAACAGGTGAGCTGAAACTGGAGGAGCATCGTGGAGCTGGACCAGCTGTGGATGCCCAAGTGTTTGAAGCTTGGATGGTGCGTCGACTTCTCCCCAACTGCCTTTGAGCAAGGCGTCTGGAAGAGGCATTACATCCAAACTGCCCAGGACCTGCAACGCCCCCTGTTGAAGGTCAGTTTGAATCACTTTTGCTCTAAAACATTTTTAAAAACTCCAAAATAAAGTTATTTTGGTTTCCAGCCGTTGATTATTCCAGATCCTCCTGTTGTAAGCGAGGGTCCAGAACTGGCCACCGAAGGAACCACCACTAAGACCAGATCTAGAACCAGATTGAAGCAGGAGACACCGGTACCTGCTCTGCCACCATGGAGGGACTCCGACAGATGTCCCAAAGATATCGTCCGCTTCAACTACCTGAACAACCTGGACCCCATGGAGCAGGCGCTGAGAGCGTGAGCCTGCAGGACATGACCCCTGAGTTGACCTTTAGGGTTAAACTAAAGCAGGCCGAATCCAGAACACAATTTATTTACATGAACCCAATTTGATTTAAAAAAAAAAATAATTTCAAGAATTTAAACCAAGCTTTCCAGACCAAATATTTACAGGAAATTTATTTTTTTGCACAAAAAATGCAATATTTTTTTTTGTAAATTTCATAAATAATGTTTGCATAAATAGAGACCAATTTGGATTAAATTATTTTCTTGTCCAGAAAAGTAAGCAGAACGATGCAGAATTTGGAAAACAAAAATGGAAGATATTTAAGATATTTTATTCCAAATGTTAAAGGTTATTATGCATTGTTAAACCTATTATTTTTACAGTAAATGGAGTAAAAATACATTTGAAGGGGTCGGGTTTTGTCGGGTTGCTCAGCCAGAGCCACTCTGAGGTGATCTGTGTCAGCAGGCGGAGGAGAAGCAGAGCCTCCACCTCCAGCAGCAGCAAGAAGGATGATGGTGGGAGGAAGACTCTGTCTGAGAGCGCTTACAAACTGCGCAAAGCCAAGTCTTTGGTAAACGCTGTTCCATTACTTATCTCTGCCACAGAGCCACAGTAATGGTGCTGCTTGTCTGGGGGGTGATAAATGCCGGGCACCTCCATCTCCCAGGAGAGGTTTAGGAACAGGTTCTCATCATGAATGATGGTGAAGGTTTTTTATTTTGAAAGATTTCTTATTTTTCTCTGTTTTTAGATGTTCCTGAGCTCCAGCAGCAGACCCCACTCCTCCCCTGCTCCTCCTCCTCCTCCTCCTCCTCCTCCTCAAACCCACAGCCATCCCAGCTGGGCTTCACGAGACCCCGGGAGTTGGCTCAGGCTGGCCCAGTGGAATGCTGGGATCCGTCCGAGGCCGGTGCGGACCGCGGTGCCTCAGCTGGGAGTGGAAGCGCTCCGGGCCCTCCGGCGCTCGCACAGAAGCATCCCCAGTTAGTCATCCCACTTCCTGTGAGGCTCCAGGCCTGATGTGATGCAACCACGCAGCAAGAAGAGAACAAACCAACCTAAAAAGTCTGGTTCTGCATAAAAAAAGTGTCTTTGTTGTCTGTGAACTAAACCGTTCTTGTTTGAGTGACCCAAAAGCCTCACATACAATCCCCATTCTATTCCCAAAACTACACAAAAACAAGAAGTTAAAGAGAAAAATAGCTTTATATTTATGCTTACATGCTCACTTAATGTGAGGAAATTGTTCTGATGTATACTTTTAAAAATATGCCATTAAACATGCAATTAGAAAGATGCTGACAACTTATTATCCTGCTGTGAACAGAAATTATGCATTTACTTCTGAATTCTAGAGTCTTTGTTGCAAAAATGTTCAGAAATACAACAAATGCCATAAGATGACTGAGTTTGTACAGCAGTATTTGAGTATTTTAGTATTGATGTGCCAATACATACAAACTCAAATAATACACAAGCTAGAATCACACACACACGTTTAATTCACACATGTAAAACTGAATGTAAAGTTGCAGGAAAAAGAGGAACATGTGAGAAAAATGTATATTTGTGGAATTTAATGTGAGAACTTGCTTGACAAAAACCTTAACTTGTGTGTTAAAAATGTTACACTCACACACGATTTAACTTGAGGTTGAAAAACTGTGTTGAAAAAAAAAATTACTTTAGTTTTCTTCTGTGGAAGAGTTTCACACAAACACTTTGAGAGTCTCAGAGTGTTTTTGACTTTTGAGACACCCACATGCCAAAGATATGTGACAAAACTGACTTGCAGGGAGGAGGGGTCAGGCAGGGGGAGCTCCTTGATGTTCGCAAACTCAGCATAAAGTATCAAATACCACACGTGCGGAAAAATTATAGAATAATTAGAAGCATGTTGTAAAAATAAACCCATTATCTGCAACTTACAAGCTAAGACACAAATTGATGCTTCTGAACAGCAGTGAATAAACATCAGGAAAACAGCTGAAAGTGTTCTTCTGATGAAATATAGCTCCACACATCTAATTTCAAAGTTATACTATTAAAAAATTGATCACTTTTAGATTGGAAATGTTGATTAAATCTGAAAAAAAAAAACACAAAACAACATCAAACATTTTCACTTAGGTGTCACAGCACTTTGAGTCTCTGACTCCTTGTTCACAGCCATCCAAAACCCCTCCATCCAACATAGACATAAATAGGTGGTCCCTTTAATACAATGTTTGTTTTTTATTCAGATGTTTTCCAACATTTTTTTACGGATTTGTTATGCACGTGTCGGATTTGAAGCTTTACTCTGCGATTGCGCATGTCGGGTCTCGAACTCGCGATCTTCTGAACGACCGTTACCACGACGGCTGCTGCCCTCTTGGGGCCTCTTGCTACCGTTCAGAAGGTCGTGAGTTCGAGGCCCGCCTTGGATAAAAAAAAAAAAAAAATCAGATGGTATCATTCTTTACAGAAAAATCTGAAAGATATTTATAAAGGTGTCTGAAATGACTTAGGTGAAAAAAAAACGTTTGTTTAGTGCATTAAGGGTTGTTTTGTGCTTCCTCTCCAGGCTAAATGAACAGCCTGAAGCTAAAAAGGACCAATTTTTTGAAAAGTGTAAGCTCTGAGAGATGTGTGGAGCTGCAACTCACCCTGAAGACTTTTGGACTGTTTTCCAGATGTTTTCATTATTTCTTAGATCTAATGGTATGTTGAAAATGAGCAACGTTCAGCGTAAAGAGGGTTAAAGAGCTATCCTCACTCAGTTTTTCTATACAACAAATATCTTCTTCTAAGTGTACTTTTTCATTTGTGATTTGAGTAAATTTTAACATTAACCTTTATTCATGTTTTCCATCAGAAATATACCACTAAAACATGTTAAAAAAACAAAAAAAGATCATTTCATGGGAACGAGTCTTTAAGTTCCGATGTAAGCAGAACTTCCTGTGACCGGTAAGTTTAGTTAGTTTGCATTAAACCAATTCAACACTAGTGTTTTAGTAGCCGTCTTTGGTTGGATTAGACATTAAAAGAAACTTCAAATGTGACAAAAACTCATCTCATGGCCCCATTAGTGAACAATTTACATTTAATTTACTTAAAGACAATAAAACATTAAATAAAAATATTTGCATGTATTTATTTAAGCTTCAAGTTTCTTGAACTTACCCGAGTGTATTTATAGTTTCAAACAGGAACAGAAAACAAATACCTGATTTTGCCTTTTGATCAAAATTGCTCCCACTCACAATTATCAGTCATGATTGATGACTAAAAGACAAAAATAAACGTAGTTGTTCCCCAAAAAAGTATTCAACTAGGAAGCTTTATTTTCAAAATAAGATGATATTCCTGCATAGAAAGTTATAAATGATGCAAGAACTCAAACTTTTATTTGCATTTTTTTAAGAACTGTACCAATTTTATTTTCCAATTCACACATCCCATTCAGTATGCAAAAAACAAAGCCAGAGCATTTCATATCAACAGTGACTCTAAACTCCATGAGGATTCAAACAATGACTGTCAGTTCATTTTAGGCCAAAAGAAAAAGTCGTGTTTGATCAGTAGCATCAGTTCGGCGCAGAAGAAAGCGTGGAGAACATCCGTCCAGACGACAATTCCGTTTTAATCGACACTTCAGTCACGATGCATACTCCTGATCTCAAGTCTCAGCACTTTGTGTGGTGTTTGGATCAAACTGCATCCGTAGTCGGGCTTACAGATTCACTTTTAGGTTACAGACAATTAAAAAAAGAAAAACCTTTAAAAGTACAAAATCATTTGGAGCTGAGGACTTAAGGTTATGGCTTCAATAAAAGTCCATCTTTCACAGGATAAGACCAGCTTATTTCAGGCAGTGAGCTGCTCTGTGATTGGCCACACTCCCATTCAATAAAAACAGAGGGGTTAAGCCCCTCCCATCCAATAAAAAGACTTGACATGTCTACTGCATCCATTATACACTCTACAGAGACTAGAATTATAAAAAGAACCTGATTGTCTGTTTGAACTGAACAAATTAGAACGTTTAGAAGGGAATATTTTTAAAGTGATCCTATGAGGCAACTTTAAAAAAAAATGTAAGGCATTTTTTATGTTTAACACAATTTAAGCAAAAATAATTAAAAAAAATAAATCAAGAAATGAGGTGAATTTGATCAGGAAATGAATCAAAAATGATCATTAAAATTTGAAACAAATCTCAAATATGAAAAGAAGTTTTTATTTTCTGGGCATTTTATTTACCAAAGAAAATTAAGGAGTAGGATAAGAAATCTACACAAAAAAAAAACAAAAAAAAAAACAGCCAAATGACCAAATCCCTTATGTTTTCCACGATTAACTTTTCACCTCAGCGTCCGGGCTGCTTCTGTTTTCGGCTGATTTAGTAGTTTTTTGGTGACAAAAATAAGAAAAGAACATTTTATGTTAAAAAGAAAACAATTTAAAGCTGTATTTTTTTGGGATAAATTCCTCTTTCAATAATAAAAAAAAAAAGTGAAATGATATTTGTCTGCTTAAAGCTCAGCTCTCTGGGTGAGGATGAGTCGACGTCCTTCGTTTGTGCTTTGAACAGCAGAGGCTGGTTCAGCTCGGAACAAGCAGGCGGGAATGACCATCCAAATACACACAAGTATTAACAGTCTTAAATAATGTAAACATATACATCTTATTTAAGGTCAGCGCAATGATCCTCTTCATATTTGTTTATAGATTTTGACAAAATATTACTGAAGCATCGTCCGGATGTTCTTGGGAGTGGACTCGTCGTTCAGGTGTTTGGTGGTGAATCTGAAGACAGAAAAAAAACAATCTTTTGAAGTCTTTCTTAAGCAGGAATTGTCCCACTCCGATCATCTTTTGATCAATTTTAAAAGGATTCCTTTTAATTGTGATTATGACGTTTTTAGACACAATCTGTGACATGAAGCAGCCCCCAGCATCCTCCATCATCCGTAAAATGCCCCAAGTACATATTTGTCATCGGATTTGTTCTTTAAAAGGCCTAATTGCGTCTGAGGTAACATTAGGAGAGTGAATTTGTGGCTGAACCTACTTGAGTGCGTTCAGGAGGCCTTCCACGTTGTCCGCCGGCTGGTCCTTCAAGACTTTTATGCAGCCTTTCATCTGAGGAGAAACAAGGACTTTCTTCCAAAATCGGTATTGTAGCATAAAGTATTCATAATTTATTAAAAGAGCCTGATTCTGAATATCTAGCAAACTTCATATGCACCGTTTTCCTGCTCAGCCTAGTGTCGTATTCTGTTGGGTTTTACAGTAATAAAATATTGTAATACTTGAAATATAAATCACTAATGAGAATAAAAAATCTGATACAGCATCTGATTCAGATTGGGGCATTTCCAAATCAAATCCTGGGCATAGCTCCCTCTACAGGACCGCAGAGGCAGCGCTCTTACATCGATCTTGGAGGACTTGTTAAAGGCACCGTTGGGGTGGACGTGGTCGTAGAGAATGATGACCCCCACCATCACCCTCATGCAAAACAGAAGCGTGTCCTCGCTGTTGAAGCGACTCGAATATTCACTAGAGAGACGGGTAGAACGGGTGGTTTATTTGGTTATTCGTTTTAGCACTAGAAGAGCTTTACTGTGATTGTATGAATGCTTTAACTCACGGAGTCTCGAGCATAACCTTACAGACGCTGGCCATGGTGCTGAGACAGTCTGTGGTGTTCTCCAGTGGAAGAGTTTTGTTCTGAAATGACATAACTGCTGTTAGATTATCCACAGAACATTTTCTGTGTATTCAAATTTAGCCTCAGAACGCTACACCATTACAGTGTTCCTTTGCGGTATTGAAGATTTTCTTGGTGCGATTTTTCATGATTTTTTAAGTTTTTTTTTTTTTATTTTACAGCCCAGTGTGTTCCTGCATCCTGATTGGCTGATGATCTTGATGTCCTCCCTCTTGTGCAGAATGGACTCAGCTTGACAGAGTCGAAAAATCTGTAATACTGGACTTAGTTTTTAACTTTGAGAGTTTAAACAAGTGTGAAAATGTTTATGTTTATATGAGAAAAGTGTAGAAAGTGTTTTGTCAGGAGTTTTACTGCCTTAAAACATCTGGAGTTCTACTTTTCAGATCTCCCCTATTGCAGGGCATTTCAATATAAGAACCCTGACGATCAACAAGGCAAACACAATTTGTTTTGGTTTCACACTGCACTTTTGAGAGTGGACGTAAACGGTGAAAACTCTGGTATAACTTTTTGTTTAAAGGCTGTTTGGTCTTAAAGCATCTTAAAATGAAACTGAAGCAACTCCAGTCCTCTGACTGTAAAAAAGTCCTATGATTCTCAAGGTTACAACCTGAAAGCTTTGTTTTTTTCACCTTAAACAAACTCACCATCACTTTTCTCCTTTGCTTTACTAATATAATTTGACTTATCCTTTTTTTGTTTCCAGATTGTCTAAAGAAAAAGTATTTTCCAAAAGAAAACAGATTATAACATAAAGTTAACCTAAACAAAAACAAAGAATCAGATCAGTTTAAACGTGTAAGTGTTTCAGAATAAAAGCCATCAAAGCTGAAACAGGGCGTAGGTGCAATTTCAGTTGGAAAAAATATTTTTTTCCTCCATCAGGTAAAAGCAGCTCAGTCACAAAAAACAGCTGAAGACCAACAAACTAATACAAGAATATTCTTAAAATTTTAAGTGGATTTAGTCAGAGCCCGCTCACCTCTGCCACAAAGTTGGTGGTGGCGGTGCTGAGCGTCTTCAGCATGGGCGTGGCTTCGGCGTAGAATAGAGACATCCTGTTGGCCATCTCGTTGTTGACTTCGTTCTCAATGTCCAGCTGTAGGTTGAGAAGAAACATCATTGGGTGGAAGCTTCAGAGTAAAAATGACAACAGCTTTCCATCTTATTCTGAGGCCAAGTGGAGGAGCGTCTGCCCTGAGACTGGGAGGTCGTTGGTTCAAACCCACTTTGAGGTCATATCAAAGACTCGTGACGTACATTCATGTTGTTTAGCCGGTTCCGGCTGATGGTGCGTCTGTAGTAGCTGAAGTCGTTCTGGATGGCGGGGATCCTCATCTGGAGACACACAGACGCACACCTTCAGGAAAAGCGCACACAAAAACGGGCGAGCTGTATTTCCCCTTCAGACCTTAAGCTCGTCAAAGCGCAGCGTAAAGTGCAGGATCTCTGCGAACTGTTTGGCCAATGCCTGCTCACGCTCCAGATGCTGAGTGGGGGTGAGCGGCGGGCACGTCAGCGACGTCAGCAGACTCCTCAGAGCTTCCTCTGCACACAGATGACATGATTTCAGCAGGAGATCCATTTTACACTAACTAAATTTGTAGCGGAGGTCTGCCGACTCACCTAATCTCAGGGAGAAGCTGTAGAACTTCTTGAGTTTGATGACGAGCGGGCAGACGGAGTTCCACGCTCGCTCCTGCAGCGTCATGTCGTTTGGGTTTTGAATCGCCTGCAGAAATAGGAAAAAAAATTGAGGCTTTTTCTCATTTACAATATATACAATGTACAATATAATGTATATGATCGCTTGGTTTTCTCACATCTCGGATCTCCTGGCCCGCTCCTTTGTACGCCTGCAGGCCGCTCAGGATGCTCTCAGAGTCCTGGAGGACGGTGTTCACCTGATCCCACACTTCACGCTCACCTTCTGTCGGTTGTGCATCTGCCACACAGAAAATAATGTAAGAGAATAATCCTAATCTGCAAAAGCATAAAAACATTCAACGTTTTGGCATTTAATCATTCAGTTTAGAGGAAGAATATAAAGGGATGAGATGTCTGAAGATTTCAAATTTGCTGAATTTTTCTGTCAATTTAAAACCTTTTGATTTCAGAAATAATCCTAATTATACTGATTAGCTTCTCACTCATTTGATAAATCTTCAACAAATGTGATTTCTGGTATTTCTGCACATCTGAGCTGCAGCTCTGCATGAATTGAGAGATGTAACTTGACTGATGCCTCTCTTTAAGGTCTGGTTAATGCATCAATATTTCATCTACAAGTAAAAGTGACAATTAAAACATTTGACTCACTAAAATCAAAGTCGTAAACCTTATAATTGATGCTTTTTAGAGCAGATTTTTTTAATTTTTTGCTTATTATGTCTACAGACTTCAACAAAAAGCTGAAGCCACTTCTGACAATAGAATAAAAGCAATTATTGATCACTGAAGTAACTTAGAAATATTTTAAAAAATGCTGAAAACTAGAAAGTTCCTGTTTAAAGTTACTGTTTTGAACAAATCAAAATATACATCTGATTTTCTTTATTTTAATATTTACTGATGAAGCATTACATTCCTCTGATTTACTAAATCTGTTTATATTAAATAATTTTCGAGCTCGACTGAACTGTGAGAGCAGCTTCTGTCGAGCTCAGGTTTTTGTTTCAAAAACTCTCCCATCATCCCCTCAAATGAAGCAGGAGGAGACACACAAAAGGAGGCGTTTTTGTTTTGCAGAATACAGGGAGGATAAATGACACTTTTAAAAAACAGTGAAGCAGAAATAAATGAAAGTTGTCAAAAGGAAGGAGAAAATGACACGTTTTCACTGATGAAGAAGTGTTAGGAGGACGTTGTAAAGGAGCATGCAACAAAACACAGCGCAGGCCGAGGGGTCAGGCTCATTCTTTCACTTGAAACAAAGGGAATTGTTCAAAGCAGACGCAAATCAATCATGAAATACAACCTACGCCTTCTGAGGGACAACATTAGAAATTCAAAAGGAGCAGCAGTTGAATGGGCTGACCCCTGACCCGCCGAGAGAAAGGACAATGAGACAGGTGGTCTGAAGGAGGGACAGGCAGGAGCTCACTTTCAAAGTCAAGGAAAAAGTTTGGCCCCTGTTCGAGCTCTGTGCAAGTGAGCACTTTTAACAGATTCCCCATTTGGTTTCTGCAAGAAAAAAAAGAAGAGGAAGAGGAGGAGAATAGTGACGTTAGAGTCTAGACGGAGGAGGAGGAGGAAGAAGGTGGCGGAGAGAGGAAGGAAAGGAGGAGAGAAGCCGCCTCCTTGGAGACATCTCTGCACGGACGAGCTGACGGGAGGAGGAAACAGCTGAGCGGGAGGCACCTCCTTAGCGTTGCCAGACGCACTTACTTTCAAAGTCCAGGAAAAAGCTTGGATAGTTCTCTATTTCCCTTGTTAGGACTTTTAGCAGGTTACCCATTCCAGCAAACCTGATGGTGGAAATGCAGCGGAAAAACACAACGCATGAGAACCTGCTCTAGTTTTTACACACACAGTCATAACCATAAATGCTCAAATTTATGCTAAGCTAGCATGTAAACAGAGAGCTCTTAGAGTTCCCGCCCACAATTTAGAGGCAAATTTCTAATCAACTCCTGCCGCTCTGCAGAAACTATGACAGATTTTTTTTACTTAAAAAAACTGCTAAAAATAGCATAAATATAATTAAAAGACACTGAAAATAGATCAAAAAATGATAGGAGTGAGTCCCAAATTAAACTAAAAATTAAATTAAAATGATGGTTTGGCAAATATGATAGATTCATAGATCTAGCTTTACTTTAAAGCATTTTTTTTTTTTTTTTACAACTGTAGCACAAAGTGCTTTACAAGTAATATATCCAACCTTCCTTAATCACACTTATAGATCAAGTGTGTCCAGCCAATCAGAAATCTACGGAGCAACTACACACAAGACTATAGGTTCTACAACAGGGGTCTCAAACTGGCGGCCTGTAGGCCATTTGCCGCCCCCAAGTCGATATTTCGCAGCCTCCGCCTTAATACGAAAGTTCAATGTCTACTAAGCAAAATCTCCTGCATGTCCACACTTCTTTGATGATAGCTTTGTATTTGCTTTGTAATGTTTCAGCTTTCTTTATGCTTAAAACTTTACATTTTCTATTGTTGTTGGATCTGGTTGTCAGAAAAGTCCTTAGCAACAGTTGCTAGCTTCGATAGCTGTTGTTTCACAGGACACGCAGAAGATATTGCTTAGTAGATCATAGACAAGAGCAAATGTTAAATAAACTTGTTCAATGGACATAGACAGTGGATTAAAAACAATATTTTTGGCACAAATGGAACCCCATACGGCCCAGCCTCAGCCATACTCTGCCTTCAGTGGCCCCAAGATAAACTGAGTTTGAGAACCCTGTTCTAGAACAAGTTCAGACAGGAAAACTCAACCTAAACTCTATATAAGAATGTTAGAATGTCCCTTTAGTAGCAGCTCTGTGCTGCAGAGAAGCACATAAATAATAAACTGTCGGCTTTGTGATAACACAAACCTGCTCCGGCATGCATGTGTCAGTGGACAGACACATTTCCATTCCAAACAGAGCCAAAAAGATTCCAGAGAATCTGATCTTTTGAACCAAATCCTCTCTAAACTACACGTGGATGCGGCTTTAAACCAGAAACCTTCCTCTGGAGGTAGGTAGTAATTTTCAGGCCAAACTGGACCTCCCTCCCATAGAGGGCTATAAATTCTATAATCACAGCGTGGCTCAAACGTAGACATAACATGAAGCCATGATTATAGAGAAAGGCTGCGCGTCCACGTCTATAACATGGAAGAATAATGCCTGAAAATCGGCTTGTTAGACTCGGCTGTGAAAGAGACGTTTCTAGTCTGGACTTATGAGTCAACTCCAAGTTTCACACAGAGCTCGAACTTTACTCGACTGAAATCGGAGTGAGGCGGCAACAAAAGAGACACTGTGCTGCAGCGTACACATGATCATCACACTGTCCAGCCTCCAGGGGGATGGAAACTATTTTTCCACTGCGGTACTCATTCCTCAACTTGTGCTAAACTCACAGCAACAGTCTCAGAAGTGTTTGTATTTAGGAGTTAATATCAGCGATTCTCAGAGAAATCTGCTAATTTGCTGTTTGGCTTCACATCAATGAAAATGTAGATCGGCCAGCAGAGAGCAGTGTTGAGTTGAAGTTGCAATAACAAGAATTCGGGTTGTGATGCAGGACTGACATGTTCATACATGTGCAGTGGTACACTTTCTTCAGACAAATCCTAACCTGCGGCTAAAGCTTCCTCATGAGTCACACCTGGCACGCTTTCAAGCTGAACGCCAAACTCTAGCACAAGATTTGACTCTGGAAGTGAGATCAGTTCATTAAGTGTTTCCCAAAAGGAATTTTCACTTTGGAACATTGTAGAAAACAACATTTTCCAGATTCTAGAGCAACATTGTCTCAGCTTTGGCTTCTAAAATCTAAAAAAAACAATCTCAGAGGAAAGTTATGTGCTTCTTCTTGCAAAATAACAGTAATTGTCAGGTTAGATGTTCAATTTTGACTCCATACTTTTGGCATTTTGGAACTAAGATTTTACACAACAGCAGGGATTCAAGTGTTTCACCATTTAACACTGGAACCTTCATCAGTGATAAGAAAATAGCACACGCTCTTTAAAGAACCGGAGATAAACCTTTATGTTGGATGTGTAAACATCTTACACCTCAAAGTGTTGCATATCAGCACAAAGCGGTTTTACTCCATGTCAGAGTCAGCTGGAATTATGTAAATTTGAAAAAAACAGTTGAAAAGGCACCTTAAAGAAAGTCAACAAAAGGGTTAATGTTCCTAATGTTCTGGTAAAAATCAATCTTTTGGCAACAAGAAATCCAAAAATGTTTAATAGCCAAGGCGTCCAACTCCAGGCACGAGGGCCACCATACTGCTACAGTAGAGCTACTTTTTCATAGTCATAGAAGCTTCCTGGTGGCCATAAACACCTCCTCCAGGTAATCAGCAGTTGGTAGGGCAGTCCCCTTAGGGTCCTGGGGTTGGACACCCCTGCTTTTGAGTCCACTTTGTTGCCGTGGTGATTTCTCACTCATTAGTTGCTCTTCATAACAAGTCTCTCACTGGTCCTAAAGCCATGTTTACATTCTCTCAACTAACATAACTCTTGAACTGTTTATGCAATCAACGTAATTCCAACTGGTTGTGGAGAAAAGCAGCTTTTCACTGACGTGCAACACTTTATGTCCGTAAAGCGTTGCACGTCGGTGCGAAAGCAACACGAAAAACCACTTTTCTCTATGTTAGAATCAACCAATTCATGCGGATCACATAAACGGTCAAAGATTTACAGTAAGTTAAAGAGCGTGTGTTATTTTGGTGTCCATCACCGGTGTCAAAGAGTTAAAGGAAAAGTTTACAAAATGTTTAATTATAACAAAGTGAGACAATGACTTCCCTAGCAATCATAGAAAAAATATTTAATGTTTGAGTGTAAAAGATACACACAAAGATGTAGATTAAAATAAAGCTCCCATGTATGTAACACAGGTATTACTCCTGTGAGGAAACATTTAAAGGCTGAGTGATCAGGCTGACAGTGTTTAATTCTAAAAGCCAACAGGATAAACAGCAGTCGGAGGGAAAAAAAAAGGATGAGATTAATAAAAGAGCAGGCTAATCCTGACTATGATCATCTAAACCGCTGCACTGTTAACTGGCTGATGTGGCTTAGCATCAGCTTAGACAAAAGTTTAGATCAAACACAACTGTGTGTGTGTTATTCAGAATACACATGTACCTTCTCCTGTGGAGGACTGCAGCCTGCTGTCTATATCATCCGCTTTGTCGTCTCTGAAACAAGACAAAAAAGAAAAAACACGCATTACAAACAAACAAACAGGAATTCTCTCTGACTCAAACAGAACAGGTGAAGTATCACCTTTCAAACGTCCTCGTTTTACACACAAACCTCCATAAACAAAGGCTTTCAATTATTCAGCGGTGAAATCTACACTCCTGTCTATTATCTCCATATAAGCGGCGAGGGCTGTGAGGTCTGCGGCGTGTTTGCTGGACTGGTAAATCTCCTGTGACAAGCTGTTGCTGCTGATGGTCACTGAGATACAATGAACTGACACCTCCTCCAGGATGGGAATAGAGCACAAATATGTACAAGCAACTCACCAATAAAAGCAGGCAAAAAGCTTACTTAAACCTTTTCTTGTTATTAATACAATAAAAACTTCCCAAAGGGATTAAAAAAAAGTGAATTGTTTGTCAGCAAACTAGTTTGAATTACTTTAGGACATAAAGATCTAATGTAAATCTAACACATCCAGTGGGAGATAATCAACACAACAAAATCACTTTCACTTTCTCTTTAAAGAAAGATTTTCCCCTAACTTTCAAGAGTGTAAACATATATTTACTATACCACTCAGCTAGCCAATTGTATTCCAAATGAATTTGAACTTAAGTACAGAGGTAGCCAGGTCAGTATTAACTCAGTGTATCTGTCAGTCATCCCAGCAGGGGTGGAGCCAGACGCTGCAGAGGAAGATCAACTAAAAGAAAAAAACGTGTTTTTCAGGAAACTGAGAGACAAAATAGAATTTCCCAAAAACTCCAGTAGAGTAATACAGAAATGTGACATAATATGTTAAACCGCAACTAAACACTGACAAAGATATTAAGCTCCTTTAAAAAAACAAATCATGAAAATAGAAATATTACTCATTGATTGTTTGCTGACCAAATAAATTGGTTTGGATGGGCTGTTGATGAGGCTTTTACAGTAAATCGGTTCATTTACTTAGCAGCAGTTGAATCTTGATGGGTTTTGCCTTATCAGATCCAGACCTCTAATGTGGTTTGGTGAAAGAAACCATCTTTGTAGTGAAAAATTACACAGAAACTATGAATTTAGAGACTGAAAACAGTGAAAACACTGAAAACGTCACAATGATGTAGGTTTTTAGGGATAAGGTTTGATTCATAATCTTTCAGCTGGATCTTCTTTAAATAGAGCAGCAAGTACTGAATGGAGCAGCAGAAAGCTAGCCATTTACTTTGAGCTGAACAGAACCATAATAGTTCCTCCTCCGTGTTTGACAGTGGATGCCAGACATTCTACTTTTTGTTCCATAAAAAGAGTAAACTACTTTTAAGTTTTTGGAATTTTATCTTTTTTTTAACTGTGGTACATTCATCCTTAATTTTATAACCTTTGAAAGTGATTATCTATGAAGTGTTTACCCTTATATAGAAAGAAAAAACAGTAAAATCGCTGTTTTTTTTTTTTACTTTTACCTGATTGTTTAGTTATTATCCAGAATTCATGAAACAATCTATAGAGGAATTCTCTAAAATACCTCATGGCTCATTTTCCAATGTCTTTAACCATGTTGGCAACATCACGGATCAAATTGGAGATTTCAAAGTGCATTTAAAAAAATAGAAATTATACTTTACTGCAGCTGTGTAAACAACGAAACAGCAGATGTGACGTCACTCTAAGCTGAACTAAATATGAACAAAAAGCACACGTACAGCTACAAACATGTAATCCTGGAAAACACAACAAACATACCGTTGCATCTGAATAGGTAAGAATCATTTCATAAGATTGTTTTTTTTATGCTTGTTGTTTCCAAGTTTAACTAGAATCTAGAAACTGTTAAAGCTTTTTACAAGTTGGTTCGTGTCCCTTTGATGCTTCCATGCATCTCGAATTTCATCAAAAACAATCGTCTTTCGCTTTGCTTTCACTGTTGTGACCGCAAAGAACTGTGGGATAAGATTATCATGTGTTCTTTCAGAAAGGATAGCCAGGTGTTTTCTATGCTAAAGAAGACACTAAAGCACTTTTTCTTTTCAATTTGCCGAATTTGACTTCCCTTTGAAATCTGACACTGTCACTTCTGAGGCGATTTACTCGGTTTCTCTTCAAAAACAAGAATCTAGTCATATCCAGTTGGTGGTGATGCATCGTTTTGTAAACTTGTAATGTGGCTGAAAGGTGTTTTATCAAATGTGGAATAGCTGGCAGTGGAGCGTTCACCTGGAACGTGCGTTCCACCAATCAGAAGCGGCAAAAACAGGATTGTTTATGAAGAACAGCAGTGCTCAAGCTTGCAGTTTGACACCCCTCATCCACTTGGTAGAGAGAGAGTATGAAGGTGTGATGAAGATGAAGATAAAATGAATACTAGAGAGAAGCCTCAAATCCCAAAGGAAGAAAAAACAAGAAGCAGGAAACGTCTGCAGCAAAAAAACCTGAAGAAGCTTCATGCCAACCACAGAAAATCGGTTAATTTGATAGCTCTGATCTTGTTATGAGGGAATTGCTACAGATGTGTGTGATTTTAAAGAAAAGGAGGGAGGAAAAAAATCCCACAATTCATAGCGCTAAATGTCCCATAACAGCAAACAGTTCTTATCTGGCTCTGAGATCGGCTGTTTTCACAGAGCGCCCTACAATAACATAGAACAAATCAGTATGTTCGCATGCACTGTAAAGTCAATTTATATAAGAGTGTTGGCAGACTTCCACACTGGAGGCTGATGGTATTAACGTCACATAATGCTTTTCCAAACACACAAGCTTGTTTATTAAGATAACAAAAACTAGCTTTAAAAATATTTCTAAATATAAATCCGCTTGAGCTGCCGTCACATTTTTTGCTCCAAAAACCTGGCGACAGGAATCTCAGACAGGCAGCTGCTGGTGTTGATTGAACCATAAAAATATGATCTACATGAACGAGCATCACAACCGCAGCTCCAAATCACAAGCTGGCAGCATGACTCCAGGTCAGGAGGAGGTGCAAACACTGTTCAAGTCAGGATGGAGTACTTGGGTGAGAAAACGTCTGCTTCAGATTTTTAGATATTTTTATAGAAAATCTCTCTCCATTCCGCCCCAGAGGTTCACAGACAGGTTGACCTTAAACAGGGTTCAATGAGCTGGAAGACTACAAATATCTCATCGTCTTTCTTCCTGCTGGGCAACGACTGCTTAAGCCTTAGTCACATGCACTCGTACCAAAGGTTGACTCGAGCGGGTGCAGCAGGTTTTGGGTAATCTGGGGCAGCGGAGGGTGGTAGAGAGGAGCATCTTAGAGAAAACAGAAACATAAGACTGTCATGCGTGTGGTAAGTGTATCGAAGTATTCGTAAGGTTAATGGAAGTTGCAAGCAATTGTGACGTAAAACGGAGACGGGGGATACCAAATGGCCACGCAAATGGTGTGAATGCTGCATAAGGCTTTAAGGAAGGGGTGGGCAATCTGCGGCCCGTTAAACTATTTAATCTGGTCCACCCAACTAAAAAAAATAATTTGGATTACACTTTTTGTTTCATTTCCCTTGTAGTTCAGGTGTCTCCCCACAGATGGCGCACTACAAATACATTCCCCATTGTTCAGGCCAGAAAGTTATTCTGAATTCATGTAGTGTTTGAAGATTTGTTGTTTTTCCCAATATTCATATGGTATTTCCAAGTCGGACAATCATTTTTCCGATTATTCCAACACTACATGAACGCAACATTTCCCTGAGTTTTAGTTTTTCTCTGACAGACATCAACCCATTGGTTAAAATGAGAACAAAAACTACAATTTTGAAATAAAAACTCCCAAAGTATCGGATTTAAATTAATTTTCAATCAAGCTTAAGACATGTTTTTATCCAGATACCATGTTACTTCTTTCTCATACAAGGTGAATTACCAAAACACACCAGGAATCTGCTGCTGGTCCGGCCCTTCTTTCAAATTTTAGAATCCTTGTGGCCCACAAGTAAGAAAGCTTTCCCATCACTGCTTTAAGGGTTTCAAAAAAGCTCTACAAACAGAACTTTGGTTGAATTTTATCCTCATATATAACATCAATAAATTTCAAAGCTCTAAAAAAGTCCTCAAAGTCACTTGGTGACTCTTTCACAACAGAAAAGGCTTCTGCATAGAGCTAAAGGAAGGAAGCATCATCATGTGAGCAAATCAATAAAACAATAAAATGTTAGGAATGAAACATGTCATTCTTAAAATGCTAACAACTGCAGAGGAAACACAGCCTACCTTCATAAACCCTTTATGATCTAGAGCTGAAATTGTGCGACAGCTGTTGTTATGTTTTCCAGCTTCCTGTGTGTAACTGCACAATCACTTCACAGTTACTATTCTGGTCGACAGGAACGCTCCTCTTCAACGACTTTTTCCTCACACCTCGGCGTAGTTTTTTGACATGCTCGTATAAAACGATCAAAGTTCAGACGCTTTATCAGATCGCCTCACGTGAGAACTGAACTGTTCATGTAGGATTGGCTTTTGCTGTCAAATAACTCAAAGCACAGAAAAAAAACATGCAGAACACCATGGAAAACTTTTAGATAAACTCAAATAACCTCAAAACGAAGCTTTTCAAACTGCATGGCAACCAGGAAACCTTTTAATTTGATGTTTATCTCCTGGAGATGAGAAAGTACAAACTAGCAGCCTGTTACAGTCAAATGAACCCTTGCCCAACAATGCAGTAAAGGAACAAGGAAGCCTGAGAGTCTTTCTGGGCCAACCTTCAGGTTCGAGTGTCTTGCTATGTTCGTCCTTCCCCTCTGAAATGGATTTTGTGTAAACTCCAGGAAGCCAAAATGAACACGGATGACCAAAATAGCTTCTGTTTGGAAGCTTTTAGGGGAAAAAGAACAAGCGGTTGTTTGACTGTTATGTCTCACACCGGTGGCGTTTAAATCACCTGTACCGTTCCAATCATAACAAGAAGAGCTTTTTTTCCCTCATGTTCATGCTCTTGTAGAAGGGAATTCACACACAAAGGCTGCAGCTGGTAACACAGATGAAAAGCAAGAATCTTATTTCTTAAAGAAAACTCGAGGGCAATAGAATTTTTTTTCCACCAAAGTCAGATTAAATAGAGATCCAACGAAACAGGCCTTGAATATTTTTGAATTCATTTTTAAAACCACTCTGCTGTTTTTGGCTGGCCAGGACAGCAAGCTTTTAAACTGGGTTAGGGGAGCTGCGTCTCCTTCAGGCTCCCTGTGCAGGAGCAAATGTGACAGCAGGGTGCGTTGGAGGGGGTCCATGTGGCTTGAGCTCAGCTTGCTGGGAGGTTGGCTGAGTTTTGCCCTAATATGGACACTGAAAGGGGCTGGGCTTGGTGGAGAAGGGGAGACCTGCCTAGCACCACCACAATGGCAGCCTGGCTAAACACTGCTGTATCATTGAGACTTTAAACCCATATAATTCACACGCAAACACAGGATCTACAGCAGAGCCGAGATGTTCTGCTACAGCTCCTCAGGAACTGCTAAGATCTGAAAGCAGCAAATTAGTTTATTCTAAAATGACAACAATGACATTAGCCAGATTTTTTAATCATAGGGGATCAAAGTCGGTTGAAAGACAAATGTACAGTAGCCCTGAAGTGCAAATCACATCAACAAAATCAATGAAACCAAAACACAATTCCAAATAAATTAGATCAAAATGAAACATTAAGGAAAAAAAGCAATTTCCAGAAATCAAAATGAAATGTTAAAAAATGAAAAAAAAAAGAAACCGGGAATGGTATGCATTATGGGACATCACTGATTGGATGACAATTGATTTAGGATTTTTGATGTTTTTCCAAATGCGGCTTATAAAGTTCCTCAAACGGTGGATTCACAATTCTGATTATATTTAGAAAATACCAGTTTTAGTGAATGATTTTTTTTTTGTATTTATCTGTCGCATCTTAAAAGTCAGATTAGCCTGAAGTTGGAGTCTGATTTATTTTAGCCTCTTCTTTTATGAGAAAATCTATATAACATTTTAGTGGTTCCTTCACCAAATCTAGAGTAGAAAGTGAGTAGCTGGAGATATTTTAATCGAGGATGAAGATAAACTTTACCCTCAAAAGTAGAGGAAAATTGCATACCAACTTTAGTCTGGTACACATCAGTCCATGAAAATAAGGTCTGACAATAAACTAGTCAATGGCCTTAAAAAGGTTGGAGACCACTGATTTAGACCCAAAGTCCTTATTTTATCCGAAAACAGAGTAAAAATCCATAAATTATCCATGAAAGCCACCAAAAAGCTTTAGGAAAACACCCAAAAATGTTTCCAGATTTAAAGCCGAACAAGCTAGCACCACCGTCTGCAGTGTTTGGCCATTTTTTTGGACATTTAGCCTAGCTAGACTTCATGTCAGTCACACAACAAGCTGCATCAAGCTTTATTTAAACTGACAAGCTACACTGTACAAACCTAAAACAGTGAAATAGATAAACAAACAAAGTTTCAATGTAAAAAAACAATAATAAGGTAAAGTTTTGATTAAAAAATAATGTGCCATAACTTGTTAATTTGCCCAAATAGTGGAAAACTGGTCATATTTTAGCACCAAGAGAACTAATAATGAATGTCTAGCTTATAAAACCGTGTAAAAACAGTAATATTCTGTCCTTCACTCTGGCCAAGAAAGCAGTGTACTTTTATTGATACTGGTACCCTGTTTCTGAACAGTAAAAATGTACGCTTTAAGAAATAAAAGCCAAAGCATCAAATTTAAAACAAAAAAGGAAAAAAACATAATTTGCAGCATCAAACTAACTTTGAGACTTAAGAACTCTTCAGAGGTCACTGCCAGGTTACTTCAAGTGCTCCTTTTCTTTAAATGACTCTCACTACTAAACCGTGACTCACAATCGTCACACAAACACACACACAGCTACATTTAAAGTGTGACTGAGCCTCCTCCTCTGCAGCTCACTTGAGCTGTTTACCCCACAGCTCAGCCAGCTGCTGCCTAATCTCACACTTGTTCAATACAAACTCTCTACTATCCCGTCTACACATCTGTCCTCTGTTGCAGAGGGAGAGCGGAGTTGATAAACCAACAAAGACAAAACCTCATTGAGGACATTTTTTTTTTTTTTTGGTGTCGTTGGAAGCAGTGAGAGCCTTCTGTCAATGCTGGGAGAGAAAGTGGGATAAAGGGAGAAACTGCCAAGCCGGGTTAGAGGAGAACAATGGATGGAGGAAAAATAAGCATGGCTAAATGCAAGTCGGAAAGTCAGGGAGGGAGATTGGTATTTGCAAAGGAGGAGGCGCAGTGGCCGTCTGGCTATCGCCAACTTTAGCTGCGCGGAGTGGGACTCCAGGCGTAGAAATTCCTCCTACGTCTCTGTTCAATGACACTTCTGTTCTGCCAAACCCAGCATCTCAGCAGCGCTGCAGATACAAAGAGAGCCATGTCTGCATGTGACTCCTCCTTGTGTGAAAAACCAGTGTGCGATTGTATTCAGCGGTCATCCCCAAAACAGACTCGTTCTCTGATGATCCGAAAAGTTACACTAAACCAACAGGTCCCTGTACTGTTCCCCCGAGGGCTCCAAAAACCACGCTACTGCTGTAGACCAACTTTTAATTACTAACAGGAGTATGATCTGCACATGCATAACTTTGTTTTGTTCCAATAACTTGATTTATTAGTCAAATACAAATGTCACCACTTGGCAAGCACTAAAGAATGTGATAAGTGACCTCATTAACTTTAACTCTTTAACACAGGAGATTGCTCTACGACATACCGTAAACAATCAACGTGAATCCATTGATTCTGATATGGAGAATGTGGCTTTGCCCCGAAATGCAACACATTTCTAACGTAAAGTGTTGTATATCTGTGCAAAGCCACTTTTTTCTGCGACAGAACCAGCTGATTAATTGCAAAAGCACTTCACTAATGTAAAGTATTGCATATCAATGAAAAGATGTTTTTCTCCGCTTCCGTTGAAGAGTTAGATTCGTCAAAAGAATGTCTCTAAAAAGTTAATTATGCAACTCCATGAGGGGTAAGGGACTATCTGCAAAGCGCTACACCTACAAGACGGAACAAGTGTTTCCTAACATAAAGGGCAAATGCTTAAGAAATCACCCAATCATTTGATCGTCTTTGTTTTCAGAAATTGAAATGAAAGTGTCTGAAATAGACTCGATCAGACTGGCTTCTGCAAGCGTGTTGCACCAAGAAAACGTCATGGTTTCCATTTCAACCGGAAAGCACCTCTGCAACACTGAATCACAGCTCAACATGGGTGGTAACAACCACTTTGACACTTCCACCCTTGTAGATACCCTTAAAAAAAAAGTGTATTAATCAAAACAGAAGATGTGTCACTACATTAGCCCGGACCTTGGCCTTCCAATGGCATGCAACAGCCTTCACTTTCAAAATCAACTACATAAACGCTTTATGCTGGTGTCCATTACAAGGGCGTGGATTGTAAAAGGTCACTCGCATTTGTTTAATTAAAGATAAGTCCAAAGTTTGAGCTTTTTATTTGCTTTAAATAAAAGCCTTCTCAACATTTAGACTTTAAGCTGCTGGAGCTCTATTTAAACACTTTGACTTATTCAGCAAATGTTTGAAGAAAAAGAAGCGAATTACCTGAACCAGGTTAAAACTCTGCACTGCAAACAAAGAAATACTCCACCAGTTTGAGCTAAAGCGGTGAGTTGGAACCCCAGAGGTGTTTTTTATGAAAACAAGCAGATCCGTGGTGGTTTTCCATAAACAGCGGCTCTAAGCAGGACCACTGCAAACAGTGTTCTTCAGGGAGACGGCTTTGACTCTCCTGTCATTAACCGGGTCAAAGTCATTTTTTTATTCTTGCTAAGCCTATATTTATTCTTTAACACAACATGAAGAAAAAAAGGAACCAAATGTGATGTTTTTTTTTAACATGTCAGTTATTTCAACACCAACATTTCAGGAACTACTTTTTCTTCAAATACATTTATCTGGAGCTGGACAGAAAAAAAAAGTTAAGTTATATTACTTAAAAACTCAATGTGAGGGCTGAAAATCACCTTTAATCATTTGGTAAAAGGTTCAATTTGTGGATTTCTAATGCATAACATCACAGTCATCTGCTAATCTACATTTCGGCAGGTTCCATCAGTGTTTGGGTTTTTAGGTATTTCATAAATAACCAAATGTTTCAGTTTCTGTCAAACAGGCTCAGTTTCAAAACTGGAACAGAGAAACACTGGTTTATCTCTTACTTCTTTACCAAAGAACACTTCTGTATTTCAGCTTTCAAATGTCTTTAAACAGCTGGTGTGTAAATGGTAAACACTAGGCAGAACTGGCTGTATTAAAATAAACCAAAACATTGGCAGCTTGTAGAGATCACTTGATTGTTGAAGTCCCAACTCCAATGAAAATACATTTTTTGTGTGTTTTTGACATGTTCTTGTACTATTTTTCTCATAACAGAGGACATGCAGTGAGAAATATTAAGATTAAAACTGAGTTTCTAAATATTTCTTTGTTAAATTCCTTGTGCATCAGGAGCAGAAAAAAAGCTTATTTGTGATGTGGAAAATATGCCGAGCGGGACCACTTCATTCAGATGCATCAACTCACAGACAACTAGATCCAGGCAAGTCTTTGTTTTCCTTGTCAACGCAATTCCAACAGATTCTGAAAGCTGCGAAAAGCATTTTTTGGCTAATATGCAACACTTTCTAGTACTAAATAGTGCAAAGCTGCTTTTCTCAGCTTTCAGAATCTGTTGGATTAACATCACGTAAACGGTCGAAGGGTTGTGACGTGTTATTTTCTGTTGCTGGCAATGGCTGCGGAGTTAAAGGGTTAATAAAGATAGCTAGTTTTAAACAAAACAAACAAACAAACAAAAAAAAAACAACTTCTGTAACAGAGATGTGTGTACATTTATTTGTGGATTTTCTAAGATGAACGCAGCAGGAAACTACTTTTTTCAGAAGCCAGCCCCTGGTGGTCTTTTTAGGGACTGGAACATTTGCTACTTCCTGGTTGGATTGTCCTATTTATTGATATGTAGAAGCTTACCAAAACTGAAGCTGCAATGCTTTAAACATTTTTTTTTTCAGTCTAAAATGGAATTGAAGGCAATGCAGCTTCTGGACTTTATTCTTATGATGGGTTTGCTTTCCAATAAATATTTTTCTTCTAGAAAAACAGCAACTTTTCTCTTTTCTGTGTATTTTTTCCATGTTTCTGGGTTCCAAAAAAACAATAGTGTATTTTTGATGTTATTAAAGATGAGTAAACACAGGTACCTAAAACTAACAGTCCTTTCAGGAAAAAAAAGTAAATACTGGCTCTTCCTGAGGCCTGATGGGTGCACAGCTCAGTCATTTGATATAACTGCCCTCACTGACCATTAGACTGTAATGTACAACTATCATTTCTAGCTTCCTGAACCTGCAGTTAACAACGGATGAGCAGCCAAGTTACAAAAAAACAGTCAGTCGGAGAGCAAGATGCTCCTGCCAGATGTGAAAATTTCTAAGAGGTGGAGGATTTTTCAGTATTACTGTTTGTCTACATTAACTTAAATAGGCTTTAAAGTCTGACCAAAAAAAGACAAATAACTTGTAGATAATATAACTTCATTGATCCATAAAGTGGAAGTCACAGAGCAGAAGTGAGACTGTAGCTGCTTAAATTCCAACCAGTTTTAGGAAACGGAGCCACTGACCACAACCTGCACAAAAATTATGCATTTTAGATCAATAGTGGCACAAATTTCCACCTTTCCTCAATTATTTAACCAGAAAACACGATAATGATTTGGGCTTTTTTGCATGAAACTGTCAAAACAGGGAGGTGCAAGTCCTCCCTGTAAAATCTTTTCTCACTTGATGAGGCAATAGGACACTAAATCAATTGAGAAGTTAATTTATCCTCAAAAAAATAAAAGCTAAAATGCTTAAATTAGGAACACCAGAAAGCGGCAACTTCAGTCAAATAAATGCAATGACGATAAACAAAATAAACTGTGGCGGATTTGCCGAATACAGGACAAAAACAGACCAGAGTAGCCGATGTCGCCGGAAAAGAGGCTGAGTTTGACGCAAGAGCACAGCAAACAGCCTCAGTCAGAGCCGCTGACAGGATGTGAGCATAAAAAGTGAAACGTGAGTGGGAAGTGTGCAGGGTCATACGCCACATAGCTGCACACACATTTGTTCTCAGGCAAATAAAGCGACTGCTGGACTTCTAGTTTGAGATAAAACAGGAACTTGTTATTTAACAGTCGTGGTGTAGGAGTAATAAAAAAAAAAAAGAAAAAGAGGGGGTTGGGAAACTTTGAGATCACTGAACTTTGACTGTGTTACAACATTTTAATCTCTGGAGATGTTTGGCAGTTGTGTTGCCTGAATGCGGTGCCTTATGTGTGGGCTTAGCTGCACCAGAGTTAACCTTGATCCAGCAGACGTGCTGTAAGAAAAGCAAAACTAAGCTGTAGGGAGGGCTTAAAAAAAAATCATTGTAGTCTTGCAGCAACTGGAGGACGTCCTTCAGTCATCAGCTACCGTTTTCTTACAATAGAAAGTCTATTATCAAAGGGGATCACATTTCTGGGAGTCTCTCGGCCCACCTACCGGGGTGAAAAGCTACCTCTTCATTTATGGTCCCTTCGTCTCATGCAAACACCCTCAAAGTCTGCCAGCTGAGCGTGGACGCTTGGAGACAAGTGAGAAGTCTCTAGTGTTTTCTGTTCCAGCCCAGATGGCAGCCCTGGCTGAGTCAGCAGGGACCAGTGGGCTACACTAAAGCGGATGATTAGTCGCTGATAGGCAAAGGAGAGACGGTACAAAGAGCTGCAGGCGTAGGGCTCAGGGTCATATTCACCAGTTTGTTCTCCTGCTTTTAGACACTTCAGAAACTCTCTATGAAACTCAAAAATGTTAATTTAAAACATTTATATACAAGACTTAATTTAAATTGAATGTTTTAAATACCCAGTCTCACGAAAATTAATCTTTAAACATGTTCTTATGGTATATAAGAGGAAAATTAAGCTTAAAATTGCATTTCTGAGTATTTTTTTTTTTATTCAAATTGTGCAGAACTATATTACATGGATTCAGTCAACTTTTTTTCTCCTCAAGTGCTGCAGTCTCAAAGGTTCACTCCACTTAGCGTCAAAAGTGATACAAATCGACTTCCCAAAAGATAAACTTTCCACAGCTTCCTCATTGTCCGTTTTAGGATTCTATTTCATAAAGCCGCCACAATAAAAGCATTCAACTTGACAAACCCAAACTGATGCTTTTGAAAGTGTTGAATTACTTTTTCCGGTCTAAAGCAGTGCATTTCAGTAGCACTTTTGTAATGTGACCTGGGTAGCTGCAGCTCTAACCACATCACAGAGACTGTCACAACCGGCTTTACCTTTCTTTCAGACTTGCATCGATCTCATCTTCACATCTGAAACAAAGCTAAAAACTGGACTCGTTTGTGATACTGTCATCCAAATTAAAATTATTACTAATGTAAATTCAGCTGTAGCCCTAAACAAGATAAAAACACAACGGCTTCCTTCATGTTTGCTTGAGGCAAACTGTCACAACAGAGGGTTGCACGAGCGTACAAAAAAAAA
This sequence comes from Oryzias melastigma, assembly GCF_002922805.2. Taxonomy (NCBI): domain Eukaryota; kingdom Metazoa; phylum Chordata; class Actinopteri; order Beloniformes; family Adrianichthyidae; genus Oryzias; species Oryzias melastigma. Next base: position 12,999,615 of record NC_050535.1, on the reverse strand, counting down.
AAAAAAAAATCCCACTCATCACCAGGGTGTTGGACACCATTTCCTGTTTTTGTGTAAAAAAAAAAAAAAAAAACCTGCACAGTGAAAGCAAAGAAAGTATGTTCTGGAACAACAACAGCCCCGCTCAAGGGTAAGTGTATGATTTTTGGGGGAGATATGCCTTTTGGCTGCACTCCGTCAATAAGAAAATTATTTGCATCCTTCATCTACAAACTCACAGGCCCCAACAAGCGCAGCTTTAACTCAGAAAATGTATCCCAACCTGGAAAAACAGCTGAAAAGCAACACTCAGTTATTGTTTAAAGAAATAGCACGCAATAGCATGCACTTCTCCTCCATACAGCAGCACTGTTGTGTTCTGTCTCGTGAATTTAAACAAATTATCCTCCACAAAAACCATGCATGCAACGAACATGCAATGCAGACCCTGGCTCCCCTTAATAGGCAGTTATTGTCAAGCATGCTTTAAGTGAGAGAATTTAGCCAGCATCCCAGGAATGCTGCAACTACACCCTGGCATACGGACCGAAACAGAACAAATACACACATGTGCTGACACATACACACACTGTGGGGCGTGCAGCTGCTGCTGTATGTCCTCCTGAAACAAAAGAGCGCCATTTCAATGCACTAAGAGGTTGCAACCTTTTACATGTCACCATAAGAAGCTCATATTATAGAGGGAAAAAGTGAACCAAGCTTATGCTATAATTAAGATGAATGGACAAAATGATGTGCAACCACTGTTTTTAGGGATATGAAGTCAAAATTTGAACAAAATTACAGGATTAACAACTTATTTATTTATTGAAGTCACAAAACCTGCACAGTTTTAAGAGCAAACACAACAGCAATAAGCTGTGTAACCTGCTGCAGTATCATGGTTGGGGTCATGTTTCTCCTAAAAACACAGCAAACGTCAACACATGTACTTTTAAAGTAACGAGGAGGGTCCTCGAGGATTTTCAGCCCCTAAACTTTTTGGTTCAAACCAAACAAACCATTTAAGACGCACTTTGTAAAGAGAAATGGAATGTTAAAGTGTGGCTCGTGCCATCAACTTTGCATGCTAGCAAAACCGCCGGCTAACCAGAGCTGCCGCCAAACAAAACTACAAAAAAAACGGGGTCCAATAAAGTTCTCAGAAGACGTCTAAAAATGTCTAAAAGTTTATTTACAACTGCACGGCGGCATAGCGACTCAGCTAATTCTTCCGCGAGACAAAGTAGAAAAAAAGCCGGCTAGCAAGTTAGCACTTCCTCTTGTGCACCTCTTCTATCAGAAGTCGAATGACAGGCGATGATTTGATGTGGACACATAATCTGGCACCACACCAAATGAAGTTATTTGGATGTCGCATCCGCTTAAAAGTCATTTCTGTAGATTAAAAGTAAGATCTTACGGGTAGTTTGTTGTGGTAGTGGTTCCTTAGAGGTAGGCGAGGAGCAAAGTGTAGTCTGGACAATACTTTCGCCGACCTTGGCAGCTCTGTCTATCCCCGGCAGCTACAAACAACTACACTACCTGCCCCTCCCGCTGCTCCGCCGCTACAAGGCAACCAAGGATGAAAAAAGTGAAGGCTCCACCCTCTTAAATTCTGATTGGTCAATTTTAGGGACAGGGCAGAATCAACCAATCGGCTTAGCGTTGGGGTTTCTGACTTTTCCAATGCAATGTTGGCTCTAAATGTCCTCAAAATAGTCAGTTTAATAAGCATTTAACAAATTAAAGACATATAATGTTAAATGTTTACCTTAGTACGGCGCCCTGGATGCGACATTAAGATCAATATGGATAAATTGTTTTCTCAAATTAATAATTTGTGCTAATTGTGGGCACACATTCAGATTTTTTTTCGCATAAACATTAGTATTTTAGTATCTTCGATTCCTACTACTAATTTGTGACCACAAAATACTGTTTTGTGTGCACACAATGTTAAATTGTGGCCACAAACTATATATTTTTGTGGACAAAATGCTAATTTGTGTGTACAAAATATGAATTAGTGTGTACAAAACATTAAATTGTTGCCACAAAAGGCTAATTTGTCATTTTAATAGCAATAAAAAACTTTTTTTTTGTTTTTTGCATTAATCTTACAATAATAAACATATTTATTCTAGTTTAATTTAAAACATTCATGCAACCTTTACTACTTGCACCAAAATACGCATTCTCTGTTCTGTTTTTACTGTTGTTTAAATTAAATCTAAGACTCAAACATTTGAGCATGCAACACTAATTCGTTTGTCTTTTCAGGAGCTACAGTAGTTGATTTTTCACCATGCTGAGAACCAGGAAAAACACACACATGTTTACAGAGTTGCTAAAAAAATTGCCAAGGATGTTCCCTCAAAGCAGTCATTCTTTTCGGAACAAGGACACATTAAGCCGCCTGCTGCTTCACCGTCTCTCCACAATGGAGCCTTGAGATGGGATGCAGTGGTTTTGCAGCATGCATGCATGCAGCTTTGCACAGGCCAAACGTTCACCGTGTGGACCAAATGCCTCTGATGATAAGGGTGGATCAGCAAACACCCACTTCTTCCTCTGCCACAAGCAATTGTTGTCTCAGAATTATATTTCCTCTAGAGTAACTGAACTCACACCCACACAAGCTGAGCTTTGGGGTGTTTCCTCACAGTGGGTTACAATGTGCCGCAGCTCAGAAACTGAATAATTAAAGATCTTCAAAGACCCTTGAAAAGTTAGTCTTCAAATGAATAAAAAAACAAAAAAAATATTAATTTATTTGTAACTTTTTTAAATCAAGTTTTTCAAATCTGCTACCACAGACATCAATTTGGTCCATTTCTTTAATTTTTTTGTTGCTGTGGAAATTTTTTATGACTTTTTTGTTCAAACATAAAGAAGCATG
>NC_050535.1:12987902-12996640 GCF_002922805.2 Oryzias melastigma | reverse complement strand
ACACCGTTCAAGTGCAACATCTGGTGGTCACTTTTTAGCAGAACTCTTTTTTTTTCTGCAGCAAGTGGAATGTTTGATTGATAGCAATCTAATGCAGCATTTTAGGGAATAAACCACATTTATATTAGATTTTTTTTTTAGAAAACTGAAATAAATATAAAAAGTAAAAACAAACTTTAGCTCTAATTAAAAAGAAAGTCAGTTAATAGAAACAGTTCAAATTTGACATAAAATTTAAGCTTTTTACCACTGTAAAATACCATTCAAGATGAGTGAATATTTTAATGTTTTCATACATTTTTAAAGCAACATTTTAGTTTGTGACGCATTAGTCCTGGACTTCCAATATTGACCACTGGGTGGCAGCAGCTCACCATCGCAGGGAACTCTTTCCCATTTCATTGATGTATGTTCCCTGATGCCAACATGATATATTACACATATGTTATATCATTCATATTAGTTATATTTATCATTATTTGTAAAAAGCATACTGTAATAAAATTTTAAATTAAAAACTTTATCACTATGTTTAGTTAAATTTTGTCTTGGAATTTCCTGAGCTGCATCATCAGGAAATGCTTACCCACAATGCCATACTTTAAAATAAGAATGTAAGTGAAGCTTTATGAAGCAACAAATAGGAAATGCTGAAACTGAGAAACCTTGTTGGGATTGAGATGAGCAACTTCCAGTTTGAAGCACATTCAACAAGTAATCTGTGGACAAGAAAGCCCCATTTCCCCCTCCAATATGAAACAGAGCTACTTCACAACAGAAATAGATATAGATTATTCATAGTTAATATTAATTTTCACAAATGAACTTGAAGGTAATTTTTGCAACATTTATTTTTATTTAGGATTTGACTTAGGCTCAAAGAGAGCTTCAACTTTTTTTAAAAATGGAGCCTCAGAACAATAATTAGGCTTGTTAGCCCAGTCAAATAGGTTATATTTATTTTCTAAGGAGGCTTAAAATGTATTTTTATCATTATTATTATTATTATTATTTAAGATGCTCATTTGGATTTCAAACTTTTTTCTTTTACTGTTGTCTTAGAATTTTAATTGAAACATAATTTTGTCTTTTTCTCCATGAAATAATAAATTAGATGTAACTTGTTGGTTTTCATTCCACTTTCCTCAATAAGTCATCTTATTTGAGTATATAGGTGTGTTTGACAGCCATTTTTTTTGTCCAAAATGTCGTTCCGCAAATCACAAAGAAATTCAGAAGTCAAAGACAGAGCAAAACAACAAACTACATTAATGTGTGGTTTCATTTTTGTCACAGAATCAAACCTGAAATTAGTTTACTGTCACTAAATTCTGTTGTTATCTGATGGTCAAAACTTAGACGTTAGCATTCAAACCCTGGAGGTGAAATCAAATGCAAGGCTGTGTTGGTGTGTGAGTTTGCCCTTGGTGTTCAGCAGAGCAGAACAACACTCTTTCATCTTCTGACGCTCGTTCTTGGCTGAGCGCCGGGAAGCTGATGCTAATGGTTGCATGGATTTGTTTGGATGACATTGGCTATTCAACAATAGTCATACATGGAGATCTATTTGATCTGCTGCACAACAGATAGGAAGAAGCATGGAACAATCGCCTCTAGAGGATGCTAAGAAAGCAGATTTAAAATTGGTAAAATTGAAAATAAAAAAAATAGGAAGACACAGACCAAACAGACAAACAAAAAACAAAGGTTTCATTTAATGTTAATCTTAAAAAAATCAGGAATAGACAAAAAATGCTGTTTGATAAAGACTGTAGTTCTGATGGGAAGGGCGACGGGGTTGCTCGATGCCAATGGAACTACTGCCGCTCTGCAGAAATTCTATCCTAGAAAGCAACACAGATACTTTTTTTTAATTATGGCTAAGAACGGCATATTCCTAGTCAAGAAACAATTGGAAACACTTTTATATTAGATTAAAAAATTATTAGAGTAGGTTTGTTCAAATGTACACCTCAGAGCCGAGCGAATAAAAACATCTAGGGATGGCGAGGCTGTTCCACCGAAGCAATTAGAGTGAATTCTTGTGTGGTTTCCAGGTCAAATCCAGCTGAACTTCCAGTGAAAAAAAACATCAGCTTGACCCAAACCCCACACAGACGCTTAAAGATGATTCTGGTGGGCGCTACAGCTCATTTAACGAGGGCATACATAGCTGGAAATCCTTCTCACAGGGCACAACCCTGCTGATTTAGGTCAAAACTGTTATCCTGCTAGCTTATGTCACCTAAGGAAAATGCGGTTTTGAGATTAATAACTTAAATGAAAAAAAGGCAACAAAAAACGTTTTGTTTTTTTTAAATATAAGATTAACAACATAAAAAAGCTGGTAAAACAGGATTTCAGTTTTCTTACCATTTGAAAATTCAGTAAAGAAGCAAAACAGACAAAAGGAATGTCAAGCTTCCTTATGGTGTTGCAAAAAGATTGTGGGTCCCAGTCAAGTACCATGTGGAACACCACAATTAACCCCCTAATAAAAAGAACTACAATCTGTAAGGGGTGACTTCAAGACACACAAAAAACCCAGAATCAATCATTCATTAAAAGTGAAATTAATATCAATTCATTTAAGTTAGCAAATTTTTCAAATAACGACTTTTAGATGATCTAATGTCTAAAGTCAATTAGCAAATATATGATTAGAAACGGGTCTTTGTGTAAATTAAAACAGGCTTATTGATTGCAATGGGAGGTAAAAGTCCAGCTTAAAAGATTCAACTTTTGGCTGCCATTTAAGAAAAACGAGCTTCCAGTTGGGGATAGACAAGTGTCTGCTAAACTCTAAGGTTTTCAGGTGGCTGACGCTTGACTAAGATGCAATTTAAATAAAGGGTATAGGAATGCAAATGAGGAAATTTATGATCTAATGTCACATATTTGCTTGGGTCAGAATAATTTAAATTTAAAGAATACAACCCAGTTTTTCCACAAAAGTAAACACTGTTCTTTTGTGCCACATGTGAATCAGCACCACTGACTCTGTTGTGGGCAGCATGGCTCCTCCCTCCTGCGCTGGCTGGCCCCAGTGAGAACTTGATGGCGTGCTCTTATGCAATCAGCCGAGGCTTTGGAGCGTAGCCGTCAAAGAGGTGCCTGTGGATGTCAAGATGGAGTGAGACGTCACGGTCCTGTGAGAAAGCAAAAGGAAATAAATAATATAAAAAAAATAAAAAAAAGAGGTGAGGGGTTACAACACATGAAAATCACAGAAAAAGGAGGACAGACTGATGAGTGGAGGGAGTCTCTGCAGCTCAGTGCAGATGTCTGACCGGGCGGGAGAGCATCCCCTTCTGTTTCTTCCAATCTTGTTTTGTCCAGCTTTGATTTATGCTTCAATTACAAGACTGTTCGGAACACAAAACTGCAGTCTTCAACAATTTAAGATATTTCACTTAACTGTGTCCTATTAAAAATGCACAAAAACATTAAAACTTAACCCTATGTCACTGTTAGTCATATTTTATACACACATTTCTGAGACCTCTATCTCATTAGCATAATCAACACTTTCCTTAAAACCCATTAGATATAATTTGGTCCATGTTTTCTGCCCTGTAGTTCATCATCCTTCCACTGGGGGCAGTAGCAGGGCTTTTCCTACATTCAAAATGATTGCTTCCATGAAATCAGGGGTCCAAAAACTACGATATGCGGGTCAGATTAGGCCCACCTCCACATTCTACCCGGAAACGCCAATCTGAACTATGGCGGAAGAGGATAGACTATTTATTGGTTTAATAGTGATTCACCTTTTCTCTATTTCTTTATTATTATTATATTTCTTTGATACATTTTTTTAACGTCCATAGCTCATTAACTATGTAGCTCATTCAACTTTTAAAATATTCAGTTCTTTTTTTGCTGCCTTGTTCGACTGTTTTGGTAGTTACCAAAGATTTCTAGGCTATTTTGGGGTTTAGCTAAAATTTTTGCCCCATGCTAGCTGTTTTGGCTAATTTAGGAATTTTTCAGTTTTTTAGGCTAATGGAATCTCAAAAACACTTTTGGCGGGAGAAATTTTGTTAATTTTTCAAAACGTTTTGGTGAGAAATATCGGCACCAAAGCCTTGAGGCCACTATTGAGGAAAATAAATAAATATAGTAGAATAAAATTGTGAAATATTAGGAAAATATTATAAAATAGTTCTAAATAAAGAGGTCAAGATTTTACAAGATTATAATTGTAAATCTATAAATTAAAAATTCATAACTTTACAAAAAGTCACGCTTTAAAAAAAATAAAATACATTTGCTACATTTACAAAATTAATTAAAAAAATGAAAGCTGATTCAATGAGATTCTTGAGCATTTATTTACAATTCTCTTTGTAAATTAAGGATTTTTTTCAGTATTTTACAACTTTTTCTCACATTTTTGTCAATTTCTGTCTGTTTTGGTGGCCCAAATACTCAAAAAAGTAACTCAATTGTTATAATCTTTATTTAGTAACAACTTGCAATATTAATAAAAAAAGGAAATGTGTTGATTATTAATTCTTTAAACAACATTTACACAGTGTTAAAAATGTGTGGATGAAATTTGAGACAGTGGATAAATCAGGTCCATTATATGTCAATTTTGGAAAAAAAAATAAAACCAAAACTTACCAAATTACTTTTGAGTCATAATTGATATCTAATTAAAAATCTGTAATGCTTTTTTGTAGATTTCATCAAAGGGTTTAAAAATCTCTTATTTAAAAATGAATTTCTGTTAATTCTTTGAAGCTTTCCAGAGTTGAGAAAACATATTCCCTAAATAAATGATGTCAGACACTTTCAGAGCCTGCAGATTTAGGGGAATATTAAGGACAAATAAATCAAAGAAAATGCTGGATTTTAGGATTATCGTTGTAGAGAAATCCCCTTTTGTCCTTCTGTCTGAAATTTCTTCTGAATGAAGGCGAGTCTTTTTCTTAGTGATGAAACATTTCCTCCTTTCTATTCCCGTTTGAGGCTGGTTCTTTGGGCAGAGCCTCCCCTCACTATAAGCCTCAGAAGTCGACCAAAATGCTTGACTCTCAGTTAAGCTACTCCTCTTTCTTTACTTTGTTCAAGACTTTTGGCATCCTCTGGATTCACCCGATGAAATAAAAACTCAGTTAGAGGCAGAAACAGTATCAATGCTAACTGAAAAGCCTCTATGAAATTACGTAGCATCAACATGTTTGCAGGATTCAGATCTTCATTTTGCTTCCTCTGTTTATCCCGTCTGTCTCCTCCGGTAAGACAAACCATATTTAAAATAATTAAAGCAAGAAAGGCTTGAATATAAATCTATAAAGGCCAGCATGAGAGCAGAGGAAGAGGACACACTTCAATATAGAGGAATAAATGTTGCAAAAAGCCTTTTAAACGCTTTAATGCTTTATGCATGCGCACATCTTTCATGCTGCATTTTGCTGCAGGGCCTTGGTTGCCTGCCTGTGTTTTCAATGAATAAACTGTTGTGTGTTAAAAAAGCTCCCATCTCCAAACTGAAAGACGTTTAATTGGTTCAAAATTTATTACAATTTATTTTATAAAATCGTTCTGATTTAGATTTTTCTTTCACTTGTCCTGTCCAGCAGCTGAAAATTACATTTGCATGCTGAAATATGGCAGACTAGTAGAATACGTTTGTTTTAGTAGAGAACATTTACAAATATTCTTATTAATGTTCTGCTCCTCTAGCTGAGAGGCATTATACCAGAGGAATCATAGTGACCTTGCTGCAGTTTCACCTTTATGTGTGGGAGTTTTCATCCAACCTGCAGCTGCAAAGAAAGAAAGAAAGTAAGAAAGAAAGAGAGAAAGAAAGAAAGCCATGTCAGAGCAGCTTATTATTCTACTGTGAAGGACTCTTTAAGGAGGACCTGTTGCGTTGTTTTTATTTAAAATGATTTTTCTCTTTAAACATCTTACTGTTGCATCTGCTTCTTAGATACAGCCTAAAGCTTAAATTCCAAGCTGTTTCTACCTCATTTGAATTTCTATTGATCTTCTCTTGTGATGTCAGAAAGCTGTGAGTAGCCAACCACTTGGGACCAATGGGTGGACTTAAAAACTTCTATATTTCCCAAAAATCTACAACTCTGGTTGTGTTTACAGACCTGGAGCCAGGCATTAAAACAATTCAGTTCATTTTTATTGTAAGAATTTATCAGTTTTATGACTAAAAGTTGCCCCTTTGTTGAATTATTCTAACTAGTTATTTGTGTTTATAATAAAACACAGCTGGTTTTGGATGATAATTTGACAAATCAAATTGAATCCTATGTAAATGCATTGACACTGGATGGACTCAGTGATACAGAGCCCTAAAACTGGCAAATAGTGATTTATCCAACAAAGCTTTGGTTTTTTTTCTCTCAGGACAAAGCTTGTTCTAAGACTGGCATCTGCATTGGTTCATTGATTGGAACAGAAAACATTTGCCTCCTTTGTGTCATGCTGAGATAATCTGGAGAAAAAGAGTAAATCTTATAGCAATCTTGATTAACAGAAGTTTATCTTTTTGTTAGACTGTTCGACATTGAAATTTTGATAAAAGTACTTTAGTAAATGGGTACTAAGATGGTTCCCCTACCAATCTTTCTTTTATGTTTTCTTTGGACTCTTTAACTTCATGATTTATTCTCTTTCTGGGCTTTTGCAGCTTTTTTCCTTCTTTCCAGCTCACATCTTTGAGTTAAAATCCGTCCAGCCCAGTTGCATCTTTGCAGTGCATTTTAAGACTGTTTAAAAACACAGACGCGTTCTGAAATATGGATTTCTCCTGTGTTCTCTTGTGCTGCTGCTTTGTTATTGGGATCTTAGTGTTCTCCACCAACCGCATCTACATTTTCGATCAGAAAAGAACTCTGATCTTCAGACTGCAGCCCTGACAGCAGCTGAGTTTGCCTTCGCTCACACATGCAGAACTATTCCCAAAGTGCCGCGGGGCAAATTCTGCATTTCTGACGATATGTTCTCCTCATTACCCTATCCAAAAAAGAAAAAAAAATCAGGATGAGAGAAAAAAGGAGACGTTCCTTCACTAAATAATAAATAATCTCTAAAATATACATGAAAGTCTCCATTCGGCACAGGAATTATGTAATGTGGAGCTCACGGAGCAACCAAAAACCTTCTCTTCGTTGCGTAACGCTCAAGATGGAAGTCAAAGACCTTGTGGCGCCTTCATTATTTCTGCCTAAAGCAAAGTGTGTTTCCCCACTGAGAACAGCAGCAGCTGCTCTGGTTTTATAGAAAAACTGATAATTGTGTCTCGATGTCTCGTGTTCCCTCCTGCACGCTTCACTGCAGCTCCAGCACGTTGACTCCTCCGCCAGCTTTGTGAGCTGATAAGGCTTGTCGTGGGAGCACTTCCTGTTTCTCTGTGAGGGTTTACCTCCTGTCTGCACTGGCGTGATGTGGAGAAGCTTAAGAAGACGGACAGACCGTCAATGACTGACCTTTTTTTGAACTTGTGCCATATATAAGGTGCATCGAGTCCATCAGTCAGAGTTAAATGGGTTAACAGTAACTCTAGAACTTGTACACAAAAAACATGCTATGTTCTAATTCCCTCCTATTCCCTTCCTACTAAAAATGTAAAAAAAAAATGTAAACTAAACAGACAAAATGTAAACTATAAAAACTATGTACATGATTATCTAGTGTTCTGGATTTTAAAAGTAACTCGATCACAATGCTTTTTTCCTTTTTTAAAACGGCAAATATGACTTTGGGAAAAAAAATTCAAATTAAAAGACTAATTAATCTTAACATTTTACGAAGACTACTTATGAATCCACTGATGATAAAAAAAAATGTAAAAAATTATTAAAATATGTTTTTTTCTCATGAATAATAATTCCAACACAATCCCTTGTGGTCCATATTTGCAGATACATTTAGCATCAACACACGTTTTTCACAGAAACTTCTTAGAAAATTCCATCGCAATGGATTTTGAAATTGTTATGATAGAATATTAGGGCCACCAAAAAAATAAATAAATAAACAAAATTTTGAGTTTTTTTTCTTGTAAAGTTACCACTTTTTATCACATAAGTTTAATACTTTAAATCTAGTACATTTACAAGAAAAAAGTAAAAAATGTACAAGCTTTTTTCTCGTAAATTCATGACTTTATATCTTGTAAATCTATGACTTTAAATCTCATAAATTTATGACTTTTAATCTAGTAAATTTAGTACTTTAAATCTTGTAAATTTAAAACTTTAAATCTTGTAAATATACGACTTTAAATCTTATAAATGTATTACTTTAAATTAAGTAAATTTATTACTTTTAATCTTGTAAATTTACAACTTTAAATCTTATAAATTATGACTTTAAATCTGGTAAATTTATGACTTTAATTCTCAAATATTTATCACTTTTATTCTTGTAAATTTATGACTTTCAATCTCGTAAATGTATTACTTTCATTCTCATTTATTTATCACTTTTAATCTTGTTAATTTATGACCTTTAATCCCGCAAATGTATTACTTTAAATCTTGTATATTCATGACTTTTAATCTTGTAAATTTACGACTTTAAATCTCATAAATTTAAGGAAAAAAAGTCATAAATTTAGCCTATGACTTTTTTTTTTTTTTTATACTTTTTATTTTCCTTTTAAAACACATTTAAGACAAACATACAGAAAAAGACAAACCTTGTAAGCAAATTATTGTGGTAGTAAATAAAACAAATACCATAAAAATACATAACCCCAACCAATA
>NC_050535.1:12917568-12987505 GCF_002922805.2 Oryzias melastigma | reverse complement strand
TACTAAATTATAGATTCAGACAGCACTATAAAATGCTCAACACACTATATTGTGCTTCAAATAGTACGGAAGGAAACCAAAGTCCAACACATTTAAACATTAGCCACGTTAGCGTATTTTCAATAACCTTGTTTGGTACTTGTAAATCAGACTGTTACAGTGAAAACAAATGCAATTATTTGCATTTCTGCAATTATGTTAAGTCCAAACCTTAAAAACAACTCAGTCCGACGCCGTTAAATGTTATCTAGGTTGGCGTTTTCACAATAACACCCAAACTTGTTTGCAACTCGTAAAAATTTAAGGCTTTTAAATGCACCTTTCTGTGTAGAATGAAAAATATTTTTTTCTGCTGGATTTTTATGATTGACAGTTTTAGATTTGTTCTGTTTCACCAACTGTAAATTTGATTCACAAAAAACTAGAGGCAGCTGCTTTTTTGCATTCTAAAATTGCCAGGGGCTCACTGCCAAGGTACTTAGAATTAATTTGCCCTCCATCTCAGTCTGACTTGGTAGATTTACTGGTGTGCAGCAAGAAAACAAGCATGAAATAACACAGGTCTGTCTTCCACTGTGTGCATCAGAAGCACAACAGATGTGCACCCTTCCTGGATGCAGGATCCTACAGAGGCTGCAGGCTTTTACAGTGAAGAAGGACTGCTGCATCCCAGAAACCACCACTTTTCATGTCTCACAGTGATGACTATACTTATTTAAGTTGGGGCAACATCATTTTTTTCTATTAAATGTATTCAAGCTTGAAAACCTAGAAAGGGACCCTCTATTTGTGGTGTTAGGAACTTATTCAAAAGGTGGATATGGACTTTCTGTAGGTGAAAAATGGGCACTGTGACGTCATCCCTGCTAACCTCTGTGTTCATTGATGAGGAAGAAAGGGACAAAAAAACTAAATTGGAATTTAGTCTGTTTAATAAAAAGTTGAAGAGTATTCTGATCGTCACCAAGACAGACAACGCCTAGTAAAATGGACCTCAAGGATATATCCCTAGGGGTGTGGCCTATGTAGCTCAGGCCAATGTTTGGCAGGACAAAAAAAGCTTCTCATAGGCCTTAATGCCTTATATGGTCGTCTTCACCAAATTGATGTTTAGAGAGGTCAGTGTCAGTGAGCCTTGCTTCTGCCAGCAATACAATTTATAGCATTGTTTTTCAGTGGAGAAGGACTGATTAGGGTCTTGAAGAACCCCCTAACTGGCTTCAACTGGATTGCAGTTCTTTAGGAGTCAATAAGTGAGTTAATGTAAGCAATAATCAATATTTGCATAATAGTATGAAAAGCCTTCATTTAGTATAGGAAACCCTTGAGCACACAGGTGACCTATACAAAATATCAATAACCTCGATCGCTAAGTGAGCCTATTGCAAAAACTTTCATGTATATTTCTTTCCATGATTATGCTGAGGGCAATAGATCGTAATGGGCGCTTGTGCAACACTTAAGGGTAAGTAAGGTTGAAATAGGTGAGACGCAGGATTTTTCCATTTTTGATCCAGCCAAATCCTGCGCAAGGACCCCTCAGAGGCAAGTACTCACACTGTACTAATGATGTAAGCTTTGCAGTACCATACAAAAGCATCACCTGTATGTCATAACTTACATTAGTCTTAAGAATACTTCACTCACACTCAGTACTTACCACATGCACAAGTAGACGTACCTGTGCTCCCCTTGACAGCAGGTCTGAACAACCCAATAATCCACAGAACTCGTTCAGATCAACAGGTGTATGCGACTAGCTTTTGGTTTGGTTTATTCTTCGATTGCAGGAAATCACCAAAAATTGAGATACAAATGCTCCAGTGGTGTGACATGGACCATGGTGACAACAATACCCATGGTGATGCCAGGCAGCAAGAATAAAGCTTCCTAGATATCAACAAAAGCTCCTGACTACAGGTTTGCTGCTGGGACACTTTCCAGCTTTTTTGTGATTGACAGTTATGCTACGTTCACATCGTTTTGGGGAACACGCGTCCCTCCAATGAGGAGTGTATGACAGCGTTTTGGGCTCTTGCACCCATCCTTCGCTAATCAAGTTTTTAATACTGTTTCCAGGCTCTGTGTATAAAAGTGCAGCAATGAAAGTTAATCTGGTTGAACATACTGTCAGGGACTTGTATTTGGTAGTGACGAATAGGTAGCATCCTTTTCAACACATGGAACTCCCTATTGGTTGAAAATTAATCATGGAAGAAAATTAAATTATTGCGGTTTGTGCTCGTCCAAGTCTTTCACACATCAGAATAGAGATATGAACGAAAAACAGCAAGATCTAAGAGATTTGCTCCATTAACATATTTCGCGCCAAGCCTCTTCCAACTGTGAGTAAATGCACGTATGCGTCTGACCTATGTGAACACCGTCTGCAAGAAGCATGTTCAGATACCCACACTCAGCCTGTTCCTCCTTATAGTGTACATTGATAGTAAACATTTTAGTGAGTCCTTTTTAGTAGACACTGCAGTAAACCAAATCAGTTCTCTTGTCATCAAATCAAAATGTTCATTTTCTTCTTAACCGTAGAGCACTATTGCTGGGTGAGCTAAAGTATTTACATGATTTCCAATATATTGCATTTTTCTGAGTGTCTCTGGGTAAAGTCATACATGTCTCAGGAATGGATGGACCAAAGACCAAGTCTCCAGTATAATAATTCTTTTAGGAATTTTTTGTTCTCAAATTCCTTTTCTGTTATTTTCAAGCATGTTTTTAGGATCTTCCTATGCTTATATTTTCCATTTTCTTACATAAACCACAGTTAAAAATAAAAAAAAACATACCTTAATTCATAATTTGTTGTCATATTTGGATCTATTTTTTATGACAAATACTTTTTTATTGGGTATATTATATCACGTAAAAATTACCCAGCAAAAGGGGTGGTGTAACTTTTTATAGCGAAAGTGTTCTAGGGTTAAATAAAAGTTTAAATCATCTTAGCAGGGCAAGGCAACAGACTCAAAACAAAGTTTTGTCTTCATATATTTTATTAAAAAAAAAAGTTTCAGTGTGAAGGCAAAGTTTTAGTATGTATTTTTCCCCATTAAAACTATAATTACAGTTGGTTTGAATTCCGTTTTTTCCTTCGGCTCAAACTTCCTCCTTACAGGAATAAAGACGTCAGATCTGTGGGTTTCTGCACTCACAGTTGATCTCTGTTGATGCTAAGAAGACGGTAATCAGTTAGGTCAAAAGTGAAGTTATGCCCCAATAATTGAGGCTTGCTGATCGGTATTGTGCTATTCCTTGATTTTTCTGTATTACAGAAATGTCAACCATTTCCAAAGAATAGGTGGTAATGAAATGAAATCAGGTGGGACTTAAGCCTGTATTTTAAAGCAGCGGGAGGGAATTTCTTTCACTTTTACGTCAACAGGAAAGAAGTATATAAAACTCTAAATCTAAATAAATAAATAATTTTCTGTAAAAGCTTTTGATACATTGTATAACACATCTTTTTTGAATTTAACAACATGTAATTGAATTTTATCATTTATGAAACCTTATTTTGTATTTTTTAAAATAAAAATTCAACAAGCGTTTTCATGAAATACTTTTTGTTCATTTGCTGTTTTTAACAAACCATTTTTAAAAAGACATTATACTCAATGTCAATCAACATACTGAAAACCTGTTTCTGATAAACTCTTTTTCTCCTTTTTCCAATCCAAAAAACATCTAAAAGTGAACTACAAATATGTTTATCGTTTTTGAACAACACATATTTTGTTGTAATGCAGAAAACTTACAAAATTTAAAAAGTCAACCCTACGATCTGACAGGCTGTGATAAATGCCTTCAGTAAAAACAGTAATGAGTTAATACAAAACAACACATCCTTCTATATTGATTTCATCCATTCATACATATTTTTGTGATAATAGTAAAATTAATAGCTATTTTTTTCTTTTAAATCTGTAAATATGAATCTAAAATTTGTGGGGGTTTTTTAAGTAAAAATTGAGTTTAGTAAAACTAATATCATTGAAAAGAAAAAAGTTAAATTATATTTCCTATATTTTGGGCTTCAATGTTCTTTTTTATTTCTCCTTTAGCCATGAAAGTAAGCCCACCCCCCCTTACCTTCATCCATATCTTGTCCCTTACAGCCCCTCACAACCCCCAACCTAACATTATTACAGTTGCAAGATTTTTCCAACAGCATTTTCACTACTTGGTCTCATTCTGGTTCAGAAAGATTTGAATAAAGAAATGTTCAGAAATGCAATTTTAAGATTGTTTCTCTTTATATATGTCCTCCATCATCAGAAAAACACCACGACAACATGTAAAAAATACCCAAATTACCATTGGAGTTGGCCTTGAAATACAGCACACAGAACAAAATAAAATATATAAATAGTTTGAAAATTCTTACTTCTCGCATTGTCACTTATTTGAAAATCATAATAATTTGATACAATGTCTGCTGTAACTGAAACAAGACAATGATGGCAAAGGAGACCTTAATCTGATTGACAAAATGGCACAACTCAATACTCCAGTAATGGGATACAGAAGATAAGAGCTGAGATTTAGGATCTAATTTAAGATGGTGGTTTCTTTTTTATCATCATTTTTTGACCATAATGAACACCAGATTATAAGGGCAAATCTAAACAGTCAAATATTAAATATGACTACATTACCCAGAATGCCTTGAGGAACCAAGAGGCAGGTGATCAGAGTTTTTCTTAGTGAACTATTTTTTTTTCATGTTTGCCTCTTTTCTAAATAATCAGCCTTTTCAGATAATGCAAAACGACAGATTTTAAGTACACCATGTAGTCCAAAAATAGTATTTAAATACTTCACATTGTAGTAAACTGCACTAGGGTTCACTTGCAAGAGAACCCTGACTGGTTAGATCAAACAACATGAAAGCAGCCAACTGTATTCTGCATGCACTGTCGCAGTAATACAAAACTTTTGAATAATCTTTATTTAAAATGACTAAACAGACAGCTGCAGCTTTCAGATGCTGGCTAATATCAGGAGTCCCTCCCTTTTTCAAATCACAGGACAAGCAAAGCTTATAATCAAACAGGACATGGACTTCCAGAACATTCATTCTGTCAGATCTGAAGCTTTTGTGGTCTAAAAAATCTTCCTTTTGAGCACGAAAGATGTGAATCTACCTTCTCTACTTTTTATTTAGCAAACAGATGAAGAAATATATGCTACAATTCAAGCTGCAGTTTACACTCGACTGATAATTGTTCAAGTCTTTTCGAGCATTCATAACTACTGGATATGAAATGTCAACAACCATCCCCTTCTGCTAACAAGCCCTTTTGTTACATACGGTTTAACCCTGATGCTGACTGCACAGACCGCCCTCATTTCACCAACTCTGCTCTCAAACAGCCAAACGAAGTCAAAAATATTCTTTGGTTTGGTTTCCAGTCCCTATCCAAGCTCAGGGAGCTTCATTCAGTGAGGATTCCAGTTCTATAGGTGATGAATATTTTATTAAGACAAAGCAGAGTCTTTCTTCTACCCCCTGACGTCTGCGGCTACCTACCCCCGCCCCCCTCCCCCTTTTCTATTACACGGGAAAACCTGCAGAGGAGAATCCCTTTGTATGAGCTGCAGAGCTGCTATCAGCCCTGCGAGGCATGACAAGCTTTCTGCAGAGGTGAACAGGAGGAGAAGCAGTGAGAGGAGGAGGAAAAAAAGAGGGGTACTTTATTTTTTTCAATCTCTATACTTTTCCTCCCTCCATCTTACCCTCTCTCCATCTGTGATTGGTATGCAGGCCCAAGCCCGCTCTGTTCTGCAGTGTGCGTTTGTGAGCGCTGCTGCATGTCAGGGAGTGAGGGGGGAATCGCACTGCAGTGGCGGGTGGAGCGAGCGTCCATGGCGCACATACACACTCATGAAGCATCCCCCCTGCGCTGCACCAGAAAAACCCTTCCTGACCGACTGAGTCACTGGTTTCATTCAATCTGAAGGTCTGACTCCTCTGTTGTCCACACAGACAGAGCGGGGCTCGCATGCGTCAGTGGGTCGTGTGTCTGAGAAAAGAAGACGGTTTCATTCACAAATGGTAGAGCGTCTGACCAAAAAAAAAAGGATTTAATGTTAATTAGGTGTGGCAGAGGCCTTTATATACAAATTTAACCAATTAATATCCAACAAATATTTGTTTATTTTTCAAATTCAGGTGTTTGAAGCTTTGGAACCTCTTATAAGTGATTTTAAAGACCCATTGCGATCATCTTTTGATCTATTTCCAAAGCGTCTCTAGGACATAGTTTCTGCAGAGTGCCAGTCATTCATCAGATATTTGCGTCTGACTTGTGGGCGGGTCCGTTGGCACAGACGTAAGCCTGTGCTCATTTCCCATGATCCCTTTGCTTACACTTTTTACTGGTTGCTTACATCCACTATTTCTTCATCTTCTCCCAATTTAGTACAATTTGACTCAAGTAATACTCAGATATTAATATAATAATATTAATGTTAAAAACACCAAAAACATAATTTTTCCAAGAGAGGATCTTTAAACTCGCCGTATTTTATAGGAGGCACCGGATTAATAGGCGCAATGACCCGATCAGTGGGTGGAGTCCAAAACAAAAATCAAGGAGAACCTAATCGTTCCTCTCCTTCATAATATTTTTCTTTTACCCATCAAGAGAACAACAAAAAGATCTTTTACTTTCTTCTAATTTAGTCTCACTTTTATTTTGTCCCTCGTCTGACTAATGCTGAACAGTGAGACAGGAACGAAAACGGATGGAAGTTCCTGTTGTCCACAATTTCTACGTGCACCTTCCTTCATTGGCTGCACTCATTTTAAGTACATCTAACACTAAATGTTGCTGTTATGTTTGTATTTACCTTAATCCTAACCCTTCCTCCAGGTCTGTGTGGTCAAAAGAGTTCAGCACTGGCTGCACGTATTTAGAAAATTACGTACAAATAGTCACTTTCTATGACTTTTTGATACAATTTTGCAACATAAACTTAAGATGTATGTCAAAATTGATTATAAAATCTTTTTTTTTATAGAAGTTTAAATGACATAATTACAGTATACATCAGGATAAGAAGTCCCCAGACTACCTTAAAAAATCTGATAATTTTTCTTATCATTGAATGGGATTTGTGTGCACATCTTATTTAGGACCCACTCCAATGAAAGGGGTTTTTTAACATGATCGTGCTGCATTTTTAATGATGGAGCAAATATATAAAGAAAATTATGACTAAAAACTCAGTTTCTAAGATTTATTTTTATTTATGGTAAATGAGGAGCAGACAAAAAAATGCAATTTGAAAGATATTGTAATTGTTACAAAGAAACAACAACTGGTAAGTCCAGTTCCACAAGCAGAAAAATATATGCATTAACGTCTTTATTTTTCTTGTTCAAGGTGAAATCTGGCACAAAACTGTACGTCTGGATAGCTCTAATATTGCTCACCATTTCTGTTGCACTGCTAATGTTAGATTGGGGCAGTAAGATAGCAGAGGAGAGTGTAAACAAAAGGCATGATGTGAAGAAACATACATCAACTCAAAGGTAAATTCTGATTAACTACTGCTGCTCTGCAGAAACGATGACCTTGAAAATGACAGGTTTTTTGTGTGATTTTTTTAGCTAAAATCCTTATTAAAAAACCACTGGGAACATTTTTAAAACAGATCAAAAGATGAACTTCCAAATTAACCTTAAACAAAAGACAATCACTCGCCAACAATGGTGAACGGAGCCGTTAAAGGATCAAATGACGAATCTTTCTCTGAGCCACTCCCTCATCAGCTATTTAGGTGTGCTCATTTCAGGGTTGATGGTAGGGCTGCTGTAAAACCCTCACAGAGGGGGGGTCTGGGGGCTGCAGATGAACAGTCTGCTCTTCACTGCAGCAGAGAGGAGACTTCAGTGGATTTCCTCTCCTGGCGCTGGTTGAACCCAATTACACTTGAAGCAATAAATCCTTAGCAATGCAATTTCCCTGCTAGACGAGATCTGCAGGGCTTCCCCCCACTCACTCTCTCCCGCCATCCCTCCCCTCTGCACAGTGCACTGTCTCTTTTTGTCTGCAGTCACGCTCTTTATGTTCTTTCTGTCTTTTCCTTCGGTTTTTGTCTTTTTCTACCTCTCCTCTCTTCCACCTGCCACATATCCATCCCACGTCTTACATCATTCTCTGTTTGTTCTCTCCATAACCTTCATCACCTTGTCCTCCGTCTTCTTCTTTATCTTCCGTCTTCCTGTCACTATAACACGCCGAACCTCTGTAACAGCTTTGGGTTTTATTCCCTCCTATATCCATTTGAATTCACACATTTCTTATCACATTCTTAAAAAGAAGACTTCCCAGAGCAAATGTTTAACCTGCTGCATATCTACAGAATGGAATTACTTCCAAATTGGTTATGCAGCAGTTTTTATAGTTTCAAGGCTATCTGATATGAGCTAGTAGAAAAAAAGAGATCCTTTTTTTGTCAATCTATTCGCTATTTTATCATTCTAGAATTAGCAGATTTAGGCTATGCAACAACAACATAAGATCAGTTTTTGGAGTTAAATATGACAAAAGCAAAGCATCTCATTGCAGTAAGAACAGTGTTATTTACTACGATCCTCCTTTGATCTATTTTCCCGGTGCTCTTTTAATTTATGGTTATGTCGCTTGTACCGAAAATAGGACATAGTTTCTGCAGAGCAGCAGGAGTTCATTAGAAATTCAACACTGAGTTTTGGGCGGGACCAGTGGCAAGAGCAACACCGCCTCCCCTTCCCCACCACGTTGCTGATAGCAACATTGGAGCCATCCAGTCATCCAGCTTTAAGCCAGATGCTAACTTAGACGAGGACAATGAAGACGTACATGGAAATGGTCGTCTCCAAGGGGATTTTTCAGAATGTCTATGTCTATGCAACAAACATGAACTTTTTCAAACGTTTTCTTATGATCAATTATTTGAATAAAGTATTACTCAGAAATACAAATTTGCCTTAATTTCCTTAATATATGTCCTCCAACATGATAAAAAAAACATGTAAAAAACCACAATTTTCGTTAAAATGAGTCTCTAAAGTAAAACTGATTGATAATGTCGTTGCGATGGGATGAAGTAACTATTTTTTATTTTGTGGTGTAACGTTACTGAATCTTCCATTGTTGTGGTACTTTGGTTTGATTCTATAAACGTCACTGGCTGGTGTTGTGTAATAAAGTGTCTTTGTATAACAAGAAGACACTGGGCAGGTATACAACATCAACTATTATTGACTAATGTCATGTTTTATGATAGCCAATCAGAGCCAACGTTGTTGTACAAACAAGTATGTCCAATACACACTACTAACAGGTGGAAGAAGCTGCAGAAACTGTGACTCTAGAAGCAGAAAAGTGGAGACAATAACTACTCTAAATTCATCGAGGTCAAACAAGCTCACAGACTGAACATCATGTCCAGGAGGAACATTTTGTCAGAATCTTCTGACACAGTATCCACAATATGTGATTTTAAGTTTGATTTGTAAAATTTGGGCAACTAAGCCAAGCACAGTTTATGTTTCTTAAATGTTTACATTTATTGTGAAAAGAATACATACTATGTAAGAAATATTCAAGGTTAGTAACAAGTACAGATCTATTTTAATCATTTTAATTGTTTTTTTAGTGTGAACAGAGATGAAGGATTTTCTTGTGCAATATTAAATTCATTTCCCAAAAAAGTTTTTAAGATTATAAAAAGTACTCAAAAGGACTACAAAAAAGCAGAACCCTCAAAGGTAAAGAAGGTTCTTAGAAAAATAAGTCCAGTATTACATTATTGTCTGTGTTAGCTCGAAAACCTAATTCCTAACTTAAATTAGGAAAGAAATATTTGCAAAAATTGAATTAAAAAAAAATCATTTTGCTCAATTGAGCTATTGCTCAATATTTTTTTTTAGCAATTCTAGTGCCCACTTCAATGAAAATAATGTTTTTGCTGTTTTAAATATGTTCTTGTGGCATTTTTTCTGATGATAGACGACATATATCAAGAAAATTAAGCTTAAAATTCTATTTTTGAGTATTTTTTTACTCACATGATTTGGGTCAAAACTGGACGGCTGGATAACTCCAATAATACTCACCATTTTTGTTCCACCTCTAATATCGGGGTTTTCATGGGCTGTAAGCTAGCAGGAGAGAGTGTCAGAAAAAGGGATGATGGGAAATAAAGGCTTATTTACAATTCAGAGGTGAATGAGCAACTGATGCTCTGCAGAAACTACGTTTAAGAAAATTATGCAAGTTTTTTAAAATTTTGGCTAAAAACTGCATAATTATGATTAAAAGACCACTGTGAATGCTTTGAAAAGAGATCAAAAGATGATCGGATTGACTTGTTAACAACACTTCCACAGGTAATGAGCTAGTTTATTAGCTCATTGACGTGCTAGCATAAATCTTATTATCTTTAGCTAGCACACTTGGTCATTTTCATGTGCATTTTCTATAAACGAAGGATGTTTTTGACTTAAAAAAACAAGTTTCATCAGCTTGTTACTGCGCACAGTGTGTGCTGCTGCATTTTCCAGAAATTACATCAAAGCAAAACTCATAATGATCTGGTTATGTCATTTATTTGGACACCCTTCTTTGCATCTGCAGCTTTAAATGTTTTTGGCTCATGTTTTGTTAGCATACAAGTGTACAAGTTCTCTTATAATTTTTTTGATTTCTAAATAAAACACTAGGGAGTGTCTTTTGTAATGCAAATCACCGCTTAGGCGGAATGAAGCAGAAAACAGCTCTCCACCATCAGCCCTGACTTGCTTAAGATACAGTTCTGAATATTTAATGGGGCTTTTTTTGTACGCCTATTTTTATCAGCTTGACTCAATAATTCAAAGCACACATCTCCTGTTCCTATGTGCAACATTGTGTGCGGTTCATGTGGGTGTGTTGTTCTACTGTACTTGCTCGTTTGCCTTATTGTTTTTGTGCAACACTGTATTTTTTGATCAAAAAGTGTGACAAAAAAAAAACAAACTCTTTTCTTTTGTCTCAGCAGTTATGATCCAGAAACGTGTCCCAACGCTCAAACCCAGTTTAATCTCAAATCAAAACTGTGGGGAGCAAAGCGGGGAGGATTTTCCAGAATATTTCCAACAACAACAACGGAGATTAGAGCAAAATATAATGGAGGACTGCCAGATCCTGGCAGTAAGCTTTCATATCTCTTTGAAATAAATCTCCTTCTATTTAAAAAAAAAAAAGGGTTTGTTTATTTATAATTTAAGCTTAATCAAGACAAGGACCTGACCTACAATCAAAGTGAGCAATCAGAAACCTTTTTTTTCTGCAGTAATCAGGAGTGGACTACCATGCCAGAAAAAGAGCCGACTGGAGCTGGTTTAATTGGCTGTAATTACAGGCAAAGGTTGACTAAGGCCTGGTGTGTTTGTCACAGGGGAGGATAATAACTTTCATTTACTCGTATTGTTTCTAGAGACCAATACAACTACATTTTTTAGGTTTCGACTCTCCGACTACCATAGTAAATATAATAAAAATAGAGCTTTAAAGACCCACTCCAATGAAAATGGTGTTTTTGGTGTTTTAGCATGTTCTCAGGGCATTTTTCTGTTGATGGAGGATATATGATGCTTAAAACTGCATTTCTGAGTTATCAGTATTCAAATCACTGTGAATCAGGAACATGCAAAAAAGGCAGTTTGAAAAACATTGTATTTGTTGCAGCTGGGAGGATCTATTTGTTGACATAAAGATTTACATTTTCCTTGTCCTAAATTGCCAAAAAGCTCCAATGCTGCTTGTCATTTTTGTT
This sequence comes from Oryzias melastigma, assembly GCF_002922805.2. Lineage (NCBI taxonomy): Eukaryota > Metazoa > Chordata > Actinopteri > Beloniformes > Adrianichthyidae > Oryzias > Oryzias melastigma. Next base: position 12,975,679 of record NC_050535.1, on the reverse strand, counting down.
GCACCTATAATTTTAGGTTGATGATGTAAACAGAGAGCTCTCGGTAACAAGCAGGGAAAGAGGGGCGGGGTTGCTACGCTCCAACTGTACTGCCCCTACCTCTGAGTCAAATTTCTAAACTATTGCTGCTCATCAGAAACTCTTTCCACGTAAACAACACAAGTTTTTTAGATTTTGGCTAAAACATAATTCTAATGAAAAGAACCCTGGGAACGCTTAAAATAGATCAAAAGATAATAGTTGCTTTGTGAGTCTTTAATCAACATATAAACGTATTAGATTTCTTTAATCTTTTGTCATCATGTTTTAAAGATTTTTAGTAATGCGGTTTTAAAAGTTTTAGATTTTAGAAAGAAATGTGTGTTTAAATTTAGTTTAAAAAGGTAATAAAGAAGCTGACAAAAGAGCTTGAGTCAAGGTTTCATCTCTAAAGGTTAAAATGACGTCCTTGTGTGATGAGGATGTTGGAGGACAACATTATGGAATAGAAATTTTCATAACTAATAAAATCTACCTGGATCAGTGCGTCTGACGCATGATACAAGAGGCTAGTTCTGGATTAAATCTTTTTTTTGTTTGTTTGTTTCAAGAGTGCAGCACCAAACACAGACATTTTTATGTTTATTCTTTAAGTTTTAGTATTAGGTATTATAAGCAGTGTTGATTTTAAAAGTTTTTATGTTGTTAAAGCTTTCCTGCAGTCACATATTAAAAATATAGAAAATCTGATCAACAACTACTTACTAAACCCGCAGTATTTTATTATTCAAGTTCAAATTGATTTTATTTAGAAATCACATTTCATATAAACAAATACATCTTAAAGTGCTGTACATATAGAAACAAAAAACACAGTAAAAACACCCTCTTAATATACAAAAAAGTTAAAAAAATTGAAAAACAACCCCCTTTTATATATATACATAAATACTGTACATATACACACAAGTGCACATATAGACATATATTAGAAAAGATAAAATATGAGTAAATAAAAATAAAAAGGTTCATCATATGCCATTGTAGTGTCATTTAGCTATTATGTTATTCCGGTTATCTAACAAATATCTGCTTTAATTCCTTTTCGTTCATGTTTTTAGCTCTTGATGCATCTTTATTAGTTAATTTCTGTCTGATGGTTTGTTTATCTGCAGTATTCTCTACCACATGTTACGTCCTATTTTCCCAGAATGCCCCTGTGTGTTGTTATTTACGCACTTGTCTAATTTGTAAACACGTGCACAGAGGAAATGTTTGCACAAAGAAATATTTCCTGCATGAATTTGCATTTATATGGACTGCTGTAATTGCATTAAGATGGGAAAAGTGTGAATCAGTCTGCGCTTAGGAATGCAATTTCAAACAGACGTAATGGAGACAGATGGTTCAGGTTCCCTCCACACCCATGCTGGAGCACCGCACCCGCCGGCGCACTGCGCCGCTCTCTGCATGTGTGTTCTGTTGCGAGTGTGTTCCACGCCGCATGTGTGTGTGTCACGGTGGTGTGGAACTCCGCAGCGACCGGGATTAGTGCTGCTGCCCCTGATGGCATCAGAGGATGCTGCCAGCACAAGAGGAGCCTGGACAACAAGCTGCAGAAGGAAACTCATTGGTGATTTCTGTGGCTGCACATGAAATAACATTATGTTCTGATAAATAACATTGCATAATAAGCTCTGGCAGTTATGCAATGTAGGTAGTTTTGAATAAATACGAATGCCTAAAGCCCTGGACAGGTAAAAAAAGAAGAAACAACTTTTGTTATTAGTCAGAGAAGCTGCAGTCCAATCCATGAGCAATATGCAAGACATTTTGTATTTTTAAGGCTAATATTATTTATTCTAATCATGTTTTGCAACAAATAGAAAATGCAAAATATTGTTGTTGTTTTTACCACAGTTTTATCTGTATTTAATCCTTGTTTCAAAAATTAGATGATTTCAAAATCTTAAATTGAGTCAATTTTCAATTCTTTAATGGTACATTTAGGCAGTTTTTTTTTTTTGGTGGATGCCCCTTTTATTATGGCACAAAATTTTGAGCGATTAGAAAGTAGAATATTTAGCTTTTATTAGATCTTTTCCCCCTTTTTTCTTCAAATCCATCTCAACAAAAACAGAGGCAAAAGAAAAGAATTAAAATGTTGTCTAAAAATGTGAATTCAAAGAAGAATTCACATGAAGAAAGCCCATTATTTCATTTGTTTTGGAGAAATACACATTTTGTTGTTTTATAATGTGAGTCCAGCAACATGCAATCAAGCACCCAATTCCAATGAAATTCTATGTGTGTACATATGCATTTCAGGCGTCCGTGTTGGCAAGTTTCTACAACCATTTCCAGGTTCTATGTACAAAACATTCATCAATTGAACAAGTCTTGAAAGTTAAACCAGGCTGAACTTTGACCAAATAGGGATTCAGATTTGGTAGTGACTTATGGATGGTGTTTCTTTTAATACATGTCAGTGCCAAACGTTTGAAAATTGATAATGGAGGACAAATTAATAAATGCGGTTTGTGCCCGGTTGGAATTATATGACACCAAGTCTTTCATATATGTGATTAGAGGTGTGAAAAAAAGGCCTCGAAAAAGATTCATGAGGTTTTCCACACTTTGACATTTCACACCAAGCCTCTTCCAACAGTAGGTGGCAGACATGAGCTAATAAACAGTAGAAATAGAAGACGGAGAAGAAGCCCCTCCCCGATTTGCCAATGGGATTGTGGCTTAAAAATTCTGGTTAACTTCAAAACATCTGCATGTCTGCTTTTCGTAAATGTCAGGGCACTAAAGGTCGTAATGTTAACTTTGATGATGAGGGAACTTATTTTAAAAAAAATATAAGTTTTGGTCATTTTTATTTCAAGAAGAAACGTGGTTTCCTTATGGGTTTCACATGGACAGACCATGTTTGTAAAGGAGAACTTTTTTTTAAACATCTCTATCTGGATAAATAAAGGTACTACTACTACATGATTTTGTTTACACCTGAGCAAATTTGAAACAAAATACGTTGGATAAAGGTGGCAGGAAAGTATCTGATCCAACATCCAGTATCTTTTCAACCAAAAACTGTTGTCATCAAATAAAAGGAAAAGAGAAATTGGATAACTCAAGAAATCAGATAATGATGGCTTGCATGATAACAAACTCACTGTGTGAAACAGGAGCCTGACAAAACGCATGAGGCAAAGATTCACTCCTGACACAACAGCTTTGTACTAAGCTTATTACCTTATCATGGACTGTTACCACCTTAAATCGACCCATTGGATGTCATTTTGTGAACCTTAAGCTGCTTTTGCATGGATTTAACCCTTTAATAGCCAAGTTTTTGCTCAGTCATTAGCATTTTTTTTTTAACAACCGTAGCTCTTTACATAATTTATGTGATTCCAGTGGATTCTGACGTGGAGCAAAGCAACCATGTAATAATGTATAACACTGTTTTATTATATTTTATTTTCCTAAATCTGGAGAAAGAGGTTGTAGGTCATTTAGATGTAAATATTTGAGTTGTCACAGTAACAGGGGGTTAGGGTTTTAAACAAATGGAGCCACACAGTCAGGAGTGTATTTTCTAAATACTCTAAATCAGGGTTGCTCAATCCTGGTTTTCTCCGAGTAATTTGGTTTTCCCACCCAAATGATCAGTCTTTTGGTAAAAAAAAAAAAATTCCCCTCCCTTAATCGCCACCTCATCGTAGTGGAGGGGTTTGAATGCCTAAATTTACCCACAGGAACCAATAGGGTTGTCAAGAGGATCTGCCCTTTTTTAAGGATCATGGCAAATCCGCCATCATGATGGTGTTGTTATGGGGGGGATCAGGCAGGACTAAGGGCGATTCAAAAGATCCAAGAAAAATAGATCTTTGCTATTTCTTTTTTTATGAGGTTTTCAAACACTTGGGGCCACACAGACAGGAGTACGTTTAAAGGATGGTGCAAGTCAGGTAGCTGGTGGAATATGCTGTTGCCATCCTCTGAATCCAACCATCTGGAGATGATTGGATTCAGAGGATGTATGTCTCCTTCTAACAGAGAAGGTTGCGTCATTCTGTAGAGGATGTTTCTCCCTCCATGGAAGAAAATTTTCTCCCTTAAGCTCTTAAGTTCTGAGCTAATGCTTAAGCTAACCATCTACACACATAGTCAAGAGGCCCCAGTTAAACTGAATTAACTAGCCACTTCTCCTCCACATCAAGAGGAGCCTGTTGAGGTGGCTCGGGCTTCTGGTTCGGATGCATCATGGACGCCTCTTTGAGGTGTTCCAGGCATGTCCCACTGAGCGGAGGCCAATGCGAAGACCCAGGACACGCTGGAGAGACTAAACCTCTCGACTGGCCTGGGAACGTCTCGGGGTCCCCCAGAGGAGCTGGAGGAAGTGAGCATTTTTACTTAGACTGCTGCCCCGTGACCCACTCCTGGATGAGCGAAAGAAGTTGGATGGATGGATGGAGTTAATGATGGGAAGAGGATAACAGTTCTTGATAGTTGGTCTCCCTTTGGCGAAAAAGAGGGGTGAATGAGTCCTGCTTTGAGAAAAGTATCAATGTAGTCCTGCATGGCTTGGTGCTCAGGACGACATAAGGAATACAGATGTCTCCTGGAAGTAATCTTAGATCAATGCTACAATCAAAAGGGGAGCTGAAGCGGTATTCTGACCATTCTCTATAAGCCCAAGAGATTGTTAAACGTGAAAATCCCAGCAGATTAGAAGTTTCTGAATAGTGTACGTCCTATTAAATACACTATATTAAAAGCAGAAAAAACCCAATTTTCTTTGGAGTTGACCTTTCAACTTTTATCATGGCTGCCACTATTTGTTTGTTTCTGGATTATTTCACATAGTTAAAAGCTTTCCAAAGGAAAACTGCTAAATCTCAAATGAATTTTGGTTCGGTGTTGTTTCCTAAGTAGGAATGTTGCTTTATAAATTTAAATATGTCCAGTGTGAAATTCTCTGTGTTGATTATCCCAAAAAATATTGTCAACTTGGCATCCACATAGTTTAGACTCTGACATTTTTAGAATTCAAATGCAAAAAAGAGAATTGAGCACAAATACTAGGACGTATCTTACATGGAGAAATGTTTGTCTAAGAAAAGCACATTTGATGAGACTCACAAAAAAAGGAAAATAAAGTCATAGGCAATGACCCGCAAAATAATTTCTCCATGTTCTTTTTCGGAGCCATTCATCATTCCTCCCTTCCTTCATCCTCCTCTCAGTAAAACCAGGATTTATGTAAGAGTAACAGGAGGATGTGAGCACTAAAAGCTGAATGGAGTGAAGTGGGTCTACATTATGGCTTCACTTTAAATGCCAGAACCCTTAAATGGCAAAGCTGCTCGCTCGGAATTAATGTTCAGTGGAAACAACAGCTTGTCCCCCTCTTTTTTTTTTTTTTTTTCCTCAAGCATCTGACGCCTGCTTTCGCCTTTTTGTAGCATTGAGAGGAAATTTAACAGAAACAGCAAGAGACTGCAGTGCTGTGCAAAAAACAGCACAAAAACAAAGAAAAAAAGATTTTTAATGGAGTTGGGACTCCTCCTATGAATATATATTTATATCATTTAAACCTTTGCAGAAATGAGTAATCTGCCATTAGCAAAAATAACTTAACCTAAAACAAAAACTAAAAGAGGAACTTGTGACCTTTTATTGGCTACAAGAAATATGTAGCAAAAAGGTCATTATTATCACAGAAACTCCCAAAGCAACTGATTATCGCTTCATTGGTCACAACTTTTGAGATGATTATAAAACACTGAAACGCGTGGATGTGTTTAAAATTCCCCTATGACATTATTTTAATAAAAAAAATGTTCCCAGTAGTGTTTTAATTATGATTATGATGTTTTTGTGATGTAAAGAAGATCATTAATTCAAACAGTCTGTCTGTGACAGGTTGATTGACAGCGATTTAAAAGGAGAAATACTCTGAAATGCAAAAACAAAATGATTTCTTATTACATTTGTTCTCTTTCATAAGAAAATGCCACACATGCATGCTAAAAACTGAAAAAAACAGGATTTTCATCACAGAGGGACTTTAAAACTTTACCTAGTAACATTACTTTACATTACAATTTTAATAATTTTAGTTCATAATCTTAAAATTAGTGGCCACTGTTATTAGGGACACCTGTTCAACTGCTCAATCACATGACAGTAACTCAGTGCATTTAGTCATGTAGACATAGATTTTTACCCACAACCACCTCTAGTATTTACAGAGAATGGTCAGAAAAAGAGAAAAAAATCCATCGAGAGGCAGTTCTGTGGGCGGAAATGCTTTATTGATGCCAGAATGTGGAAAAATATGGAGTAGTACATCTAAATAATTCAATTCAGCACATGCAGTATATTGATCAAAGTGCTATTTTGCATCCAAAAGGCACAAACAGCTTTCTTCTCTCTGTTACACTCTAGCTTGTTGCTGCCGCTAAAAATAGTTGAGACATGAAATTGATACTGAGCCTAATACCTGACTCTCATCCTTGGATATATCATTAAAAGGTCAAACTAAAACCTGAGGCTTCCTAACAAGAAAAAAAAAATGAGTTACACGTCTTCAGACACAAATGCTGACATTTTAATTCAGCTTTAGGCTAAAGCTAAACCTTTAAGCAAGTCAACATGATTTTGCTGCTGACTCTGACATCAGTGAACAGGATTTACTCTAAGATGAGGAAAAAGTAGCAGCAGCAAAAAAAAAAAAAAAAAGTTTAAAACCAAGCTGAGCTGGCAGCTAGCTAAACCTTTATGTCACTGTGGATTTGATCTGATTTTGTACCTGTTTTTTTTTTGTTGGCACAGGCCTACAAACTCAAATGAGTGAATCTCAGAATGAGTTTTCGTTTGTGAGTGCATGTGAAAATGTGTTGATATGACCCCCTGACCTCTACATTAGCTTTAGGGTTCTGTGTACCACACATTATAATCCAGAGGGCTTTTTCTATAAATTAATTCTGATTGTGGTTAGTGATGTTGAGGCAATTTTGAAGCTACATACACACTGGAAATGTGTGTGAAAAACTTATTCCTGTAAGGATTGTCGTCAACCAGTAATGATTTCAGTAATTTTTGAATGCAAACATAGGAATAAAATGTATAATATTTTTTTTTAAGACACGATGATTAAATTTCTTCAAATATCCTCCTTTACCAGACAGAGCATGCTAAAACATAATTTTCATCAGAGTGCTTTTTTTTAAATTTCAGAAATCACAAAGAATGAATAAGTCAGTTTGATGCAATGTACACTGCTCTCAAGGTTACAGAAAAAGTGTCTTTTAGCAACCTAATCTAATGGAAAGGTGCCACGGATGGAGCCCAGCTGCTGCATCAAAGGTCAGGAACTCACATTTGTGGTGCTTCCCTGCAGTTTAATGCATGCACGGACAAACAACAGCGTGTTGCAAATAAATGGCAATTCAGGTGAGGTTTAATGCATTATAACGTGGAGCCACACCATCCATTTAAAAAAAAAAAAACAACAACACTGCACTCAATGTTCCATTAAGGCAATCTAAAATGCAGTCTCCAACACTGACCATGTTCATTCCGCTTGACAGTATTATCAATCTCACCGCCTGCAGCTTAGCTAGTATTTATGACCAATTAGGACTCCATCTAAGCAGGAAGAAAAGCAATGATATATGTTAATGGCAGCTTACTGTATGTAGTGTAAAAAGCTAATAGCCATCAGGGCTGCTACCTTGCGCAGATTCAGCATGAAGCCCATTTTCAGTGAGATGCTGCTATGGAGAACAGAGGAGTCTTTGAAATAAAGAAAAACTAATTCATAGATTAAAAAGAGGAAATATCCTTTTTAAAAGTTTTATTGTGTTTTACTGGCTGGATTTTGAAAACAATTAAGCCACTAAATTGTATAGCTTATCCATTTAGTTTCAGATCTATGTTTACACTCTCTCCCACTAGCTTACAGCCCCTCATACCCCCAACCTAACATTAGGGGTGCAACAAAAATGGAGAGCAATACTGGGGTTATTCAGCTGTACAGTTTTGATCCAGATGCCAACTCGAATGAGGAAAATGAAGACGTTCATGGATCTAGTCATAAGGATACTAAAATAGCTTTCAAAATAAAACAGTGTTGCCATCCTGTGTTCTCTGTGTCACTGGCTGTAATTACAGACCTCCGAGGCTGAATTCCTCGTCGGAACACTTGTTCCTATTTCTCCATCAAATCAGAGTGTGGTGTGATTGCATGTGACGGAGTGGCTTCCCCACGTTCATGCTGTCAGGATCAATCTGACTGAAGTCTGGCCATCCCAACACACACACAGCAGTGTTTCTCCCACAGAACAATGTGAGTGATTCCCATGTGTTTTGGATAGATTTGCTAGACACCTGCAGCAGAAATGTATTTGCAAAACACTGATAAGGCTGCATGTTTTAGCAAGTTAGCAGTAATGTAGCTCAGAAATGAAACTGTTAGTTTTTTGTCTGCACATACTCAGAACTCACACCTGACCTCAGCTGCAGTGCCGTCTCACCACACTTAGAGGAGCCTCCGCTGACTTGATCTCTCTAATGAGATGCACTAAGTGTCCTTTAGCAGCACCACTAATAACAAGCTCACAAGCGCTTTTAATTGTTCATTTAAGTAACTTGAATGGATGAGTCACTTTTATTGGTGGTTTGGGGTTTGTTTTGAGGCTGTTTGATCACAAGAGGAGACGCTTCAGGGGATATTTAATAGAAGAAACCACAGAACAATGACTTAAACTTGTTGCTATGGAACTGTGGTGCAGTTTGAAGGAGGATATATGAACATCTTTAGGCACAAACAACTATTTTGTCCCATCAGCTATTGTTTACCTACAAAATATTTCCAAGACACGTCACCGTACCACGCATTTCTGGCCTGTTACTGGAGCGTAAATCTAATTCCTTAAACAGACAGAAAAATAAGAGTAACAGCTGCGAGGGTGTTCATTATTGTAATTATGGGCGCAAATGTGAAGTTGTCAGCAGCTCGGATTAAAAAGCATCGTATCTCTGAGTCCTCATCCATTTAAGCCATGTTTCATAACCGCTTGAAAACAGCCGGGAGCTGCTGCTGGCACCCCCGACCAATCCCGCCTCCCTCCATCACCACGCAGCCCAGGCAATGCTTTTTCAAATACCAGTGTCATCTTTCGGGGTGCGGCGGGGTGGGTGGTGATAAAGCAGCTCGTTTCAAAAATATACCTCAAGATTGATGAGTGTGCTCATAAATGGCAACAGGAGGAGTTGAAAAATATTTTAGTAGCTTAAAGTTTCATTTAGAATATTTAGAAATATATATAAAGAAAGTTCACTTAGATCAGCAAAGATCTATCTATCTATCTATCTATCTATCTATCTATCTATCTATCTATCTATCTATCTATCTATCTATCTATCTATCTATCTATCTATGTCCGTCCGTCCGTCCATCCATCCACAAATCTACCATTCTTGCATCCATCCATCCATGAATGTGCCATTCTTCCATCCATCCATCCATAAATCCATAAATCTACCATTCTTCCATCCATCCATCCATCCATGAATCTACCATCCATCCATCCATGAATCTACCATTCTTCCATCCATTCATCCATCCATCCATCCATCCATCCATCCATCCATCCATCCATCCATTCATCCATCCATCCATCCATCCATCCATCCATCTATAAATTAATGAATCTACCATTCTTACATACATACATCCATGAATCTACCATTCTTCCATCCAATCATCCATCCATGAATCTACCATCCATCCATCCATCTATCCTTGAATCTACAATTCTTTCATCCATCCATTCATCCATGAATCTACCATTCTTCCATCCATCCATCCATCCATCCATCCATGAATCTACCATCCATCATCCATCCATGAATGCCATTCATCCACCCATCCATGAATCTACCATTCTTCCATCCATCCATCCATCCATCCATGAATCTACCATTCTTCCATCCATCCATCCATCCATCCATCCATCCATCCATCCATCCATCCATCCGTGAATCTGTCATTCTTCCATCCATCCATCCATCCATCCATGAATCTACCATTCTTCCATCCAATCATCCATCCATGAATCTACCATCCATCCATCCATCCATCCATCCATCCATCCATCCATCAAGTGTATTTTGCATCCAGCTCATGTAAGTAGTTGGCTTTTTTACTGTCTGGTCTCTATTATCAGGTTTCTTTTCACATCTTACTGTGATATTAAATGCAAATGTATTCCCATTTCTGCCCTCCTATGGTTTACCTGTATATCTTCATAGGAATACAGACCATAATATTTGACCGAACAGCAACGTTGTTTCATTTTCCAGGGAGCCGCTGAAAGCCAAGGGGGACAAGAGCTTATTAAAAGACTGGCCTAATCGATACCCATGAAGGTGTTCCTGCCATTCTAGTCTCTGGTAAAACTGAAGGATTTGCTAAAGAGAGCAGCAGTACTGAATTACGGTGTGGCCCCATTACCCTCACACATTATTATGATACATTACAGCTGTCAACTGGGTGGACGTGGTAATCCTTTAGATTACTACAATCCAAATAGATTCTCCAGCAGAAACCTTAAGAGGAGACTTGAAATCAAAGCAGGTTTCAGACGAAATAAATCCAATTATTCTTTCTCCAGTTCAGAAGACATTTTACTCTCTAGATGTGTTGCTTCAGGATGAAGATAATATAATGCATTCGTGAGGAGGTTTGTTTCCCACACATATACTTATCTCTTTTTTTATTATTATTTTCATGGCCTCCGTTAATGTCAGCAGTGAAGAGGAGCCCACTGAGCGGACAAAAACGTCCTCTTGCTGCAGCAACAATTGCACAGAGGTCTCCAGGGAATCATTATTATTCATTGAGCGTCACATGCGAAACACAAAGACAAAGAACGAGTCACAATCACAAACAAATGCAAAAGACACTCGAACACAGATCTGCGCCGAAGCTTCAGGCTGCTCGCACTTGTAGAAGCAGGTTGGTTCACCTCTTAGACGAGCAGTCGGGAAGAAAACAAATGAGGAAATGTTTCCCTGTAGTCGAAAAATTTAATATGCATAAATCATTGTGGGCTTTTTGCATATTGATGCGGAGATACTCCCACGTTAGAATCTGACCAGAAGCCCAGCAGGTTCAGCTCTGTTAGAAATAGGAGTTGAAACAGACAAAAGAGTTTTAGTGCTATGACTTTAACATTTCAGTGTTGGATCTGTAAGCATAAATATGTAATAATAATAAGGGGACAAAGCATATGAGCAAAGCACATTGGTTATTGTTAGCTTGTTTGAGGCAATTTTTTTTGTTTAAATGGTTCAATTTTAATCTGAAATGTTTTACCTTTTCAAAAATGAGCAAAGGTTGAGTAAAAAGGTAGAAAATTGTTAAAATCTGATTAATATGGTACAAAACAGGAATAAACTTAGCTGTTTTTTTTAAATTGAATCTACATTTTCACAACAAGAATACACTTTTGTAAAACCTAGTATCATAATTTAATGTTATGCTTATGGCTTTATTTTCCATTAACAGGTATCTGTGTGTGTTGAGATGTGGCTTAAAATAATCTTTTATGATTGTTTGAAAATTGAGCTAACAGAGCTCTAACATTCTGTGGTTTTGACAATTTATCTAACTTTAAAAATGTTGGAATTGGTTTATTTTAAGGAATCGAAACAAAAAATACAAAAGAAATGTATATCTATAGATAAGGATACATAATTGAGCATGATTAGTCATAATTTGATTGGAAAATAAAGAAATAAAAGCAAAAAAGATACACTTAGGTGAATATATGGCATTATAAATTTTCTTAATCCTAATTAGACATATTTGTACTGGCACATGCAGTACATTACATAATGAATAAACTACTTTCCACCCCTATAGATTGTTGAGTTATGCAGTTATAGTAATGCGCCCACTTAATTTTTTAGAATATTGTGCATGACAGTGAAGAATATCCATGAAAAGTTTCTAAAATCATCCGCAGAAGAGGTGTACTCCTCTAAAGTTTTGTTTAGAAAGCCAGAAAATTTGAATTTTGATTGTCAATAAACCCATATACTGTATCTAACCTAGAAAAATGCAATAAAATCCTAGTTTGTCTCCTCCAGGTTTTGAATTTCATGAAATTTTCAGAAATCACCTTTTGCATTGTTTTATATCACTTGTTGTCATGTCTCATCAGTGTTTGACAAGAGAAATTAGCTTCAATGAGTTTCTCTCGGCAGTTTTGTCTTTAATCTATAGTAGAAGAGGCTTTTATGAGGCAAAACTTGATGACATCACACTCAAAAGGCAAACATAATGTTCTGCAGCGTCCTAATGCTCCACCAGGACGTCAGGCTAGCAAGTTTGGTTTTTGTATTTTTTTAGAATACAATTTAAGGCTGGACGGTGGTGTAGCAGTTAGCACTCTCACCTTACAGCGAGAAGGTTCAAATCCAAATTGGATCCTTTCTGGGTGTAATTTGCATGGCTCCTCCCACAGTCCAATGACACACTTTAGAGGTTGATTAATAATTCTAAATTTTTTCCTAGCTTTCAACGTCAAGCAACCACTAATTCTGATGAATAATCTTTATGAACTCACATATGTGCACGTCACCGTACCACCCTATTGGGTAGCTACGAAAGTTTCTATGATCATTTTTAGACTACAGGTAAAAATATCTGCAGCCATCCGTGGGTTAAACCTACGTTTAACGCGTTCTTTAATGCAATCCTCATGCCCAGACTGTCCAGATGGTTGGTCCTACATCGTACTGGCAACCTGCAAAGGGTGATCCCTGACTTTCACCCAATAGTTGCTGGGATAGGCTCCAGCAACCTCGTGATCCTGAAAGGGATTTAGCAGCTTTGGACAATGAATGGATGAAAATCACTACTTAATGATATTAAACTTCCAAACCCTAAATATTTTATAGTTTTATTGAATCAATTCTGTCTTAAATACTGGATTATTAAAAGCTGATTAAGCAACCACCTTGAAGTCATTTCTCACTGATGAAATCTGAAGAACATCTGTTTACATTCTGAACGACATGTCAGAGGTAACTTAGTTTAAGGATCTGACAGACCAATCACCTGCAAACTCCTTCCACATGTTTGATTTAAGGCTGTGGTCTGAAAGCTTTCCTGATTTATCAAACTAAACTAGATGAGGATCAGAGTTGTTTTCTTTATCTGGGTTATTTATTATCCCCTTTAATGCAGGTGACAGGCCTGTTTTTTCCTGTGTGAGAGTCTCAGTCTGCAGTCCTCGAGTTGGGAGAGTGACACGCCATTCTGTCCAGCCACCAACTTACCATTTTCAGTTCTCTCTGTACAGAAAAGTGCTAAAACTAACAGACAGGCAAAGTGCCGCCCACAGATCCCGACAGTTCCCTGCAAGGATTGAAGAAATGCTGGCTGGGCGAGTGCACCTGCTGCCAGGAGCTGTGAATGTGGAGCAGAGAGACATAATGGCTTTAGAAGAGAACATAAAGCAAGAAAGAAGTTGAAGAACTCAAACAAAAGCTAATGGGGCTCTTTTTTTGTGACTCATTAATTGCTTTTGGACTGCTTAGAACTATGGGTAACAGCAGGTTTTTATGAGTTACTTCAAGAATCAAACATACTTTTTATCTTGAAGGAAAGCATCTTTACTTTGGTTGTCCACTAGGAGGCAAGCTCTTTGTTTTAGCAGTGACACCCCCAGTGACTCCTCCCCTTTGGTGTTCCGAATAAAAGGTCAAAACACTTCTATGGAGAAATAAATAGTAATTTTATGTCTTCTGGCCAATCAGACGCCTCAGTAAAAGTATGTGGCGTCTCCTGACCATCCACATAAAACAATAAAAATGTTTGATTGACAGTCTCCTGACCCCGCTTTCAAGTGGTAGGGGTGTGGTCTTCCAACATGCAAACTTCTGATTGGCTAGAGTGGTTACTACAGAAATGCTGATTTAAGCTATGGACACACCAGGCATGTAAATGTGCAACGACGTACCAAATGAGGGTTCTTGAATGTACGTTTATCCCATGGTGTTCACACTGAACAAGCAGGGAAGGGCTTCTTCTTCTTTTTCCACTGTGTACTAGTGCATGTCCAGAATCTGCAGATTGAAGTCAAAGCTGTAAAAATCTTGTGAATCTTGCTCCAAACTTTGTCTTTCACAGCTCTATTCCAATTTATGAAGGATTTGGCGTCAGATAATTCCATCTGGATACAAACCGCAATTGTTCATTACTTCTCCATAATCAATTTTCAAACAGTTGGCACTTATGACATTCCTACATCACTACAAAATATGATTACCTAATGGATAAACCTGGTTTAACATTCAACGCGCATTTAATTGCCATATGTTTTGTACGTAGATCCTGAAAACGGTCGTAGAAGCTTGCATAGTGATACACGACCGCGACCACCTAGCTAGCTACAGACCAACTTGAACCGACTGCTTACTGACGTTGTCTGGTTCAGAAATGGCAATGTTACTAAAAAGGGCAACTGTATTCACTTCACATGGTTGGAGCCAGAAGTAAGTCATTCTCTATGGGTGACATCACACTCACTCACTCCAGTTCTCATATACAGTCAATGGTGACACCCCGCGTCATCTCTGGCTCCTCAGCCGTGTGAACAGGGCTGCCCATTCAGCTGCATCTCCGTGTGAGCTGAGTGACATTTGGAAAGCGCACCTCTGGGCAGACTGGAGCCACTCCTTATCTCCAAGGCCCTTGAGAATGTGCATTAGCATGCCCTCACAGCCGAACTTCATTAAAGTTTCATTGTGTCTAGGAGCAAGCTTGACTGGAGCGTTAAGCTGCCTGTTTGTGCAGCTTGAAAACACAAAACCCTTTTCATCTGGCGATTTCTTTTTTTTTTTTTTTTTTTGGGATCTTCTGCTCCAAATGGGCCAAAGGATTGCCGGCCTCAATTAAAGCTGTTTTTGGTATTTGAGCTGGTACTTTAAACTCGTGAGAGAAATGTAAGTAATGAGTGACGCACGCTCCTCTTTTCATGGCAAAATCTCAAGTGGGCAACTTCATTTTTTAGATCCTTAAGTCATTTACTACCATCCATTCTCTTAGCTTCTAAGTCAATGACTTCACATCAGTTTGCTGCCGCTTCTCTGCAAGTTGAAATGTTACATCTGTTACGTGACTTGTGTTACATCTCTCAGTCTCAATAAAGTTAAAGATTATTTATTATTTCAAGTTTTGATCAAAAGTTCAAATTTGATTCATTTTTTTAATGAAATTAAATCTGTTATTTTTGCTTTCAATTGGAGCTTTGCATACAATAATGCACTGAACTTTATTGGCAACCACTGACGAACAAATGTGAGCTCATGAGCGCCCTCTACATTGAGTTAGAGTGACTGCCCGCCTCGCCGTTTGTCTTTTTATTTCGGCTAATTAAACAAAAGACAATCATGAAACACTTTGCCTATAAAACGAAAAATGAGGACATATATTAAAAAGTTTTCTAAATAAAGCCTTATATTATTAGCTAAATAAGCTAAAGGCTCTAGCACAACATGGTTTGTTGTAAATTAATGGAAAATATTTTAAAAAATGACTCAAATGCAAAAAATTATATTAATTAGTGGGCACTTTTTTTTTTAGTATACATTTGTGGCTGAGGTGCTTATGGCCCCTGGGAAAATAGGGCCCCTAAGAGCTGATGAAGACGAGATGAGACAATTAGCCATGATAGCTGAATGCCAACTCTGAGGCTGAGAATCTAAAGTGCCAATCAAAAGATATAAAATAATGAGGTACAAATTGTTGCCCAGTATGCAACAAAAAGGGAGCAAAGAAGAAGAAGTAATCTATTTCAGATATTAGCTAAACCGGATCTGACCAGGATCTTGATGGCCGACAGACACTGATCAATGAAGTGGATTTTGAAGGAGAACAGTTAGAAAACTGGAAGATTAGGATAATTGTAAGATGACACTCAGTTCTCTGATGATCTCATGAACAGAGACTTGAGAAACTGAAATTAGGTTTGAATGGAGGAGGAGATTGAGAGGTGTCAGCAAAGGTTGGAGAGGTCCAGAGGGAGAAGGAGCATCTGAAAAACTCATCCATGTCATGTTGTCACAGGATTTGTGTTGCTGTGAAGCTCATTAAAGGACACAGGTTGATGAGCACTAAAACATTGACTTTTTCCTGGATTATAAAAACTGAAGAAGCTACTCAGAACAGCAGCAAAATATCCTCTAGTCTAGATGAACCATTCAAGTCCAATTACCAAGAAAAGAAATCCTGAAAGAAGCAGGAAATTTTAAGGCTTTTTGAGCAACAATAAAATATTTTTGAGTCAAAAATGCTCTGTAAGGCAGATCAATAGGTAATATTTATTTTTTCTTTTCTTTTTTTCTGTGTTTTCCAAAGGCTGCAAGCAGCAGAGGGACATCCAATCAATAACACAAGGAAGGAGTTTCATCAATCAAACAGGAGAGTATGAATGTGTGAATGACTTTTTCAGGTGTAAAAATAAACATTTTTAAGGAGACGCAATTTGTGAATTGTGAGTAATTGAAAAATGAGTGAATTTTCACATCCTAAAAATATGAATAGCAGCAGTGAAGTAAAAAAAAACAAATGTAGCAGAAAAAGAGAGATTTTTTTTTAAAACAAAAGTAGAACATTTTTGCGCTTTTACTAAAATAAAACTTATTTTTTGGCTGTAGGGGCTCTGAAATGCTTTTAATGTTAAACTCCTCACACATTTATACTGACTATATGATTACATATGACTATATATATATATAATACTCTAAGTTGACCATCACTCAATGGGGACAAATATGAAATAAGTCCCAAGCCTTAATTAGCCTTTAAACAGCCATTATTTTATATTCTATCAGTCATATCTCAGTGAAACTTGCTTCTACGTTCTCATCGGTTGTGTTGCTGAACGTGAACCATCGGTTAAACCTGCGACGGATCCTGTGATCCCCTTAAACTGAACATCCACCAGTTAATTATCCAGCAGCCATGACACAAGAAAGACGTCTCTGTCGGATGAGTGATGGCTGGGAGGAGAGGAAAGAAGAGGGGAGTGCAGGTGGTCCGTTACCATGGCAACGAGCCCTGCATCCACCTGCAGAACATATATTAATGTCAGTTTTATTTTTTTTTTCGGAATATGACACAAATGCCTCGCTCAGTTCATTGTTGTTCTCATCTGCCTCTGATTTTTTTTTCTTTTTTTTTCCAGATGGTGAGATAATGCTTAGTCATAGCACTCATTGATATTCATAATGCTGTGTTTCTCATAAACCGAAAGTTGGATGTGCCAGGGGCAGATTTTCGTTGCCGTTAAAAACGTGCTGACCCGATTTCCGCCGCATAATGAGCCTTGATGTGTGCGACACGCCGGTGGCTGTGATTTATGGTGAGAAGAGATTGATGCTGATGCTCAGGAGATGAAAGAACCCTGCAGATGGTGAGCAACAGCAGCAGGAGAAGAAGAAAAAAAGGAGGGAAATAGAAGACCATAAAACAAACTTCCAAAAAAAAAAAACATCCTTCATTGGAAACCCATAACTCTTCCTTCACTAAAATCTGCTGACAGAGCAGCTTTATGGAGGAGAGGAAATGACGAGAAGAAAAATTACAGCCGCACTGCTGACGTTGTTTGTGAAATCCTTACTTTAAGGTGAAGGACCAAAAAGTTCTGCTAATTTCTTTAAATGTTTTCAGGAATAAAATCCAAAAAGAAAAGGTTCCAGATTTGCTCAAATTATTGACGTATGTCAAGAAAAATTGATAAAATACTAAATGATTTTAGATAAGTAAATAATAGCAACACCTCATTGCACTTCCTTTTAGTTTAGGTCTAAAACAAATTTTAAAAATCAGCAAATATTTCCTCCATTTTCAGAAAGTTTGGTTCTTGCATCCAAAGTCACACCCATGACAATAAACACTAACCTTTATATTTCAGTATTTGATTATAATAAACTAAGAAAGCGGTCTTTTAGTTTTTTAGCTAAAAAAATAGCAAAATTAAACAAAATTTTTTTCTCAAATTTCAGCACAAAATACAATTGTGTTCAAATTTTTGGTATGTGAAGAACAGAGTCTTGTGAGTTAGCCTTCCACCACTTTGTTGTAACCCTTTTGGTGCTTTTAGCATGTTCTTGTGGCATTTTTCCGATGATGAGGACAAATATAAAAAAAATTAGGCTTGAAATTGCATTTTTGAGTATTTCTGGCAGCAAAACCCATCTTTGTTCACAGCTTAGATGTGTGAATATACAAAAACTGGATGCAGCTTTACCTCTGAGAGGTCAAAAACTTCTCCTCTGGGGAGATGCATAAACCTGTAAGCCACATCAACAGCTGTTTCTTCTTCAGTTTCTAACCACGTGTGACCACGGTGAGTCCTGACTTAAACACAGACCCGCTCCATGTTGATGCAGCAGCTTCAGTTGACTGAGGTCGAAGATGGAAAAGTCTAACAAACTATCACATCTGTCTGGAGATGCTACAACTCCGCCATAGGGGCATTGAGTCAAATATACGGTTCATTTGACCTTCAAACGAAAAAAACAGCACAACTTAAAGACCAAATTTAATTAAATTCCTTTTTTAACATATTTTTGTGGAATTTTTCTCACAATGCCGGACATAAATGAAGAAAATAAAGCTTAAAACGACATTTCTGAGTATTTCTTTATTCAAATTGCTGCTGCTTTCAGCAAAGGGTAGGAGGGCGGAGTTGCTCTGTGCTGCCCACAACTAAGAGGTGAAATTCTAATGAACCAGAAACTATGTCCTAGAAAACAAAACATTTCTGATTTTGGCTAAAAACAACATAGTTAAAAGACCACTTAAAAATAGATCAAAAGATGATCAGAGCAAGAAAATTCCTTTCTTTTTCATCCACAAACAAAAGATTTTAACATCTCGAATGTATTCAAATGCTTTTTTTTTAATAAGTAGTATTTCCTGCTTTTGTATGAGTCTGGATAATTCATATGCACTGAAAACACTGCAGATTTCAGCACAGCAGTGCAGGGAACCCGTGGGTGGAAGACGTAAAGGTGCTTTAGTGTGCAATGAACCTTGAGGCAAACAAAGCAAATGCGAAAAAAAGGGCCTGATTATTGTAACGTCTGACAGAACATTCAGCCGGAGAAGAGGAAGCTAAGTGAAAGTAAGAAGAAAATAAGCAGAGATAGGTTAAAATGTCTTTAGAATAAGTTCCTATTGGTTGTTTTACTGCATTGCAGTTCTGGCTCTGGATATGAAGGAAAATCCCCCCAAAAATAGAACAGTCGGCTTAACGGATGATGAATTTTGTGAATACCTTTAACTTAATTGATAATATATTTTATTGAAGACATTTAAAAACATTAAATAATGCAATCCAATGCTGTCATTCTTGTGTGTGTTTTTTTTATTCTACTTAATTAGTTGTAAATTAAATACAATCTCAAATCACACATTTTTTTGAAAATATACAACCCTAAATTGATGACTAACACCTTCTACTCATTCATTTTAATGTTCTGATAAGATCAAAGGGATTGATTGGCCGCGGTGCTAACGCGGGCATCGCTTCCAAAGAGCGTCAATAAAACTCTGTGAAAAGCCCCGTCTGCCTTTTGATGATTCAGACAGATTTTCAGCTCCTCAGTTTATCTCTGCGGTAAATCAGATAATCCCCCGGAGAGATCCGCGAGACGGATTATTGAGGAGGTGAGATCCAGGGTCGGAGTATTGACCGGGCCGCATGCAGAGGTCGGGCGCTTTTGGCCCGTGTTGCAGTCCTGATGATGAGAAGCTCTGTAGAGGAACAGATGGAGTTCATGAAGACATGTTCAAATAACTGCAGATAAATCTGAGTAAACGCATCTGCCAAAGGAAAAATGCCCAATTTGTTGACTATTTTAATGTAAAGAAGGATTAAACTGTCCAACTTGAATGCGGAGGAGCAGAGTGGTAAGAGATACCCAGTCAATAGTTGCCTCGTTAGCCCCTTTTTCTAGCATCCAGTTTTTGATCTAATTCAATTTAAATTAAGAAGTACTCAGAATTGTTAATTATTTTATATTGATCCCTAACATAAGAAACAAGAACATGTTAAAAACACAACATTTTAATTGAAGTGGGTCTTTAAGTGATGATTTTAAATGTTGGGGCAGGTCTCAACGCTAACTAGCCTTAAGCTAGCTGCTTTTTCATTGGCTAACTGTTCGAAGGTGGATGCTTAAAAAAACAGACAAAAAGAAAAAAATAAAGACCAAAGCAACTAAATGTCAAGAATTTCATAGGTTAAACAAATTAAACTTTTTTTCTGTTTATAAAAAATAAACTGCATCCACTGCTGCTTCATATGTACACCTCTATGGAATAGGAAACATCCTTCAGAAGTGAACGTGTCAAACTAAAACAATGAAAAAAATGTGTAAAAATACAGCAAACACTAATTTGGACCTTCAGAGACCAAATATAGTAACTATATGACATTATTTATAATAATAAAGATTCAAAAACATAACAGGGCTAACTTCTTTCAGGTGTAACAGATGGTAGCATTTTTTTCTATGCAATAGATTAGATGATTAGATGCAATTTAGCAGTTTCTTTGGATTTCCAGGTACTGTCGCGTAATCACCGCCCTTCATTCGACCTGCCAGTGGCTTCAAGGCTGCCGTCGACTGATTTAAAAATAACCGACTGGAGGCGTCATTTGGAAATGACCGCTATTGGAAAACCTCGGCGAAGATCAATAATTCACTGGACATTGTGACAGTTCGGTGAAATGAGGGGGGAGGAGTCTGCGTGGAATGAGCATTTGTTTGCAAGAACGATGTGCAATAAACTATTTTAGGTCACACACACCACCTGATTAAGCACCAGAAGAAATGCTTACTTGACCATTCAAACAGAGCAACAGAGAATAAATAGATTATCTCTGAAGCAAATCAAACAGCCATAAGTAAAGTCAATGCCGCTCTAATGTATAGTGCACATTCTTGGCTCCACGTTTGGACTTGGATGTCATAAGTGACATTGTTTGTATTAGTCATCTGGAGGTGTAAAACAAAAGTTTTATGTCCTTCTACCTCCTTTACACCAGATAAATATTCATCTCTTCAGGGATAGTTCTGCATAGTCACTGATGCTGTCACAGGCCGCAGTTTAAATGAAACATAAACGCAGTCTCACAGAAATGTTGCTCCTGACATGGGGGTTAAACATAATTGCTAAATTAGAGGTGTTTTTCCAGTCATTTAAAGCTGGCTCCCTGCCTCTGTGGCTGCTGAGCTTTCTGCCACACTGCTGATATTTGAAAATTACACATCTAGCAGGTAAGATTACACTTAGTTTGCATGCATCCAGGTTTACACATGAATAAAGCACACATACATGGTTATATATATTCCAGATGGATGATCTTATGAAATTCAAAATGAAAAAAAATAAACCTAAAGTGGGAGTGTGTGATGACACCGCCACAAAATGAAGATCTTTTTCACACATTATTTTCAGTTATAGCCATGGTATTTCAGCTACATAATAGCACAAACACTGATTTTTTTTGTTTATTTTGCACAGCAAAATTAACTTCATTTAGTTTTCTTGGTTTTTTTTATATGTAGTTTTGTTCATTTCCTTTTTTTTTTTTGAGTTTTACCTTCACCCTCCTTAATAGTGCTAAAAATTAACCTCTAATAAAATCAACATCACAGATTTTGATCTGCATAAAGAGTTTTTATGGATGAATAAATTAACCATAAAAAATAGATCCACGAAATTATAATTGCAATTCTTTTCAAATGATTTTTCTATATGAAAAATTGTGTATGTGCAACCTGCCTCAAGTGGCTTTTTGTGGAACTGCAGCAATCAATTGTTGGATGTCTCATAAAGCTTTTTTACAAAAAATAAATCTGCTTTTCTTATTGTTATAGCTAAAAAGAAAAAAATAACATTGTGAGATGTGAAATATACCATTTTATCTAAAATATTGTTGCATTTAAACACAATATCCAAAATATTCTTGAAGGTGGGGGAAAAGGATCTTATCATAATCTCTGATGGTTTACAATTATCTTCACTGCAGCTCAAAACAGTAATGAAATTAATCTATATTTTTGAATTAGTCTGGAATGAATCGGTGATCTAACGAGCTTTATGATTCCACTCATTACCACAAACAACTGGGCCGCATCATCCATCACAAACAAGACTAAGATTATTTTCCCAGATGAGATAAATTCAATTCTTCTCAAAACTTTCAACTTTATTTTAGCAGTAATTAAGAGGCAATTATTCACTGGAGAATAATGTGTTGCATTGTAAACAACAGTTTAGGTGTTTTTTTCAAGAAATATTGAGTATAAGTTAAATATTTTTGCACTGTTCCACCATGGAGCAAATTATACTCAGGTGCAACTTCAATGTGATTTTTAAGAAAGAAGTAGCCTGATGTGTTTGTTATTTCCCACTAACAACCACTAGAGGGCACAGTAGGCGTGTCAGTATTTGCTACTGACAGCAACACAGAAGAAGAAAAAGAAGAAGAAAAAGAAGAAGAAAAAGAAGAAGAAGAAGTACCGGCCCCGGCGGAGTTGTTCCAAAGCAACACAGAAGAGGAAGAATTCAATAAATTTAGCTAAATTAATATAAAGAGTTTAGTTGACTTGTTAGCATGTTCTTTATGCTATGGTTATCTAAAAAAATCGTATATATGTTGTGCTAATATGCTGCACACTTATCAGTTCCTCCTATGTTTTGTGAAACTAAACATGAAGTGTGCATATATATTGTCTGTTATTGTTAGCTACTCCAAGTTGAAATGTCCATTCTTGTTTCTGCGTTTTGCTAAATAAATTTCTCCCAAAAGTTTGACTAATACAGGATTTTTTTTCTTTTTCATTATGCTTTATTTTTGCATCCAGGACTTATACTCCAGAGAAACTTATAGTCTGAAAAAATATGTTACAAAAAACACATATTTGGAGAACTTTTGTCACTACAACCTCTGGACTAGAACCTTCTTGAACTACTTTTATTCATTTTGGGCAGTATTGAAAGGAATTATTTTACTATAATTCTAAGACTAAAGAAAAAAAAGACCTAAGGAAACATAGGTCGAATTCAAATTCTTCCTCTACCCCTTTGACTGTAGGGGCATTTAATGGGGTAGGGTTGGCCGTAATTGCTTTTTTAAAGGGCTTTTTTAGTCCCACTTTGCCACGGAGAAGTGCCCTTCTTCATGTAGGTGCGCTCTGAAGCACAGAAGTTTACATTTAAATGTACTTTTTGTTTTAGCATGACCTTTTTAAATTTGTAAAACTGCTGTTGTTGTGTATGTCTGAGCGCTAGCAGCTTCGCGCTAACGTAGCTGACCGGAGACTACTGATGACATCGTCGAGCAGTTGCAATGCCCCAATTTGAAGACACTATTTTTCCATAACTCTCCATTTGAAGGAATAAATGTCTTAGACTCTAACCAGTACAAAAAAGGTACTTATTTGTAATTCATAATAAGGGAAATAATGTAAATACACATTAAAAAAATAACAATGTAATTAAAAATGCAAATGTTACTTTTAAAACCATAAAAACATTTTTTAAAGTCTAAAAGTGACCAAAAAATATCTCGGCTTATCATTCACTCGTTATGCGTCATTTTTTTTTGGCATGTTTATGAGGTCAGTGCCAAATTCCTTCCACATGGAACAGTCACTTGGAAAAACAATGCTTCACACAGTCTGGGATGAAAATTTTAAATCTGATTAGATGCGGAAAGGAAATGACATGTCTTCTGCACCCGTCAAGCTTTATCTCAGTGGCATAACCTCTCTAGTGAACCATGTGACAGAAGTCCAATAAAAATAGCAGTCCTTTGACGGGTACAGTGAGACAGCAGGCATGAAAAGAGGAATAATTCTGTTTTGTGAAATTTTCTTTTGCTGCAGTGGGTTGAAAAAGCAAATGCATCTTCTGAACACTTTTTTTTTTCAAACTATGTGTTGGAAGGCACACTGAGTGCTTAACCTCTGTCAAGCAGTATCAAAAAGAGTCTAAGCTTCGCTCGTTTAAAAGAAAACAGAAATTAATCTCCTCTTTGAAATGAAAAACTCTTTAGAGTCTCTTTTCTGATGGCCTATTGTTGATAGAGGGATGGCTGTTTCTATGCAGATCACCGGACTAAACTCTCTGAAGGCAAGGGGGGGCACTTTTTTCAGCTAGAAACGTGCCCTCTCCCATGGTGCCCACGGGGTTAGCTGAGAGGCAAACAGCGATTAGTCACTGGGAAGCAGCGAAATCATGACAGCCTCTCATTTTCGTGTCTCCACAGTGGCTCTGAATATGTGCTCATTTAATTAGACCAACAGGAGCGTGTCCCCAAATCTGCAAGGATTTTGCAATGGTGCCCAGTTAAAGAAAAAATAAAAAAGAAACTTAGGATCGACTAAAATTCTGATCAAAACAGCTTAAATGCTGTAAGATTATGTGAGCGGCAATGCTCTCCAAAGGCAGCTGGGATATGAAAGTGTGGGCGGAATAAAATGGTGCTGCTGCATGTAAGTAATAAAGTATTATGGTGGAATTATGGGATTTTTGTTGTTGTTGTTGGTTCATGCTACTTAATAGTCCCACTTATTATTTTAAAGCTAATGATTCAGGCATCTCCTGCTCATCTGGACTCCTCGTGGCTCAGAAGTTTTACTAATACTTACAGTGGGGCATTTGTGCAAGTTCTCCCACATGAAACGATTAGTGATGCTTGTCACCATAGGTACACTTTAACTATAAGACAAAATGAGGAGATAAATCCTGAATACAGGACTTTTGGTGAAATCATTGGTAAATTCCTCAGTCAAATCAGTATTTGCTAGACTGCATTAAGATGATCCAGAAAAGAATTGGGAGAGTGTCACATGGTCTGATGAAACCAAAATAGAACTTTTTGGTCCAACTCAAAGTGTTTGGAGGAGAAAGAAGCTGCATCTTAAGAATGCCACACCCACTGTGAAGTACGTGGGTGGAAACATCATGCTTTGGGGCTGCTTTTCTCCAGAGAACAGAAGGACTGATCCGTATTAAGGAAAGGATAAATAAGTCCATGTCTGGTGAGCAAGACCCTCTTATATAATTTCCAAATGACATATTTTTGATTAAAATTGGATGCAAAAACTTTTTTTTTTACTTCACAACAAACTGCTTTTTTCCATAATCTTTAGATATTGAAGTGAAAGCAATACAAGTAAATGCTGGGGTGAAACAGGAAGTAGTCCCAAAACCACAACAATTACAGTGTGACTTCTTCTGTGGTTGAAAACACAGTCTTATGAATCTCTGAGGGCTAAGCTTCCCCATTATTAAATGCTTGAATTGTTTACAACCTTTTACTGAAACCTCAAATTGATACCAACTCACCACCCCCCTCCCTAACACCACCACCAAACCGACCCCCCATGACTCACTCTGTTTGGTCAACCCATTCAGTTGTTAGTTGCAATCAGACACTCAGATTGGCCTCCTGCCTGGTCAATGCCAATCACAGCTTTCACGGTGATGAGGGGGGGCAGAAAAATAATGATGAAATGATGCTATCATAACACCCAACAGTGAAATCCTCTCACTGTCTGTCCTCCCTGTTGGCCAAACCTTCATTTTGGTGAGAGCTGAAGCAAAAATTACAAGGTGAAACACCCACTGTGCATTTCTGTTATTGGGTTTAGCACAAAAAGTGTGATAAAAATACCTTCTGTACACCAGCATTTAGCTCTATTTAATGAATCCTCACTCCAGCAGTGAACCGCAGCAAAGTGTGTATTATTAGAGCCCAAGTCGATCATCCTATTCTGCTACTGTGGCCTCTGTGATTGCAATTGATCCGAAAAAAGGGTCGGAAATAGTCCGGCTTGGTGAGCACTTGCAGTGCTGTAATGTGTGTGGGACACCATCCTCCTTTTTGAAGCTGTAATCTCCCACAGTGGCTCAGTTTCTCTTTGGATAATATAAAGGCCGGTAACTAATAAGCCAAACGGATAGACGATCACACCGCGCATAAAAAGCTCTGGAGAGTATTTGATGGAACGGATGAAAACATTGATAGAGCTGTTGTGGAGTCCTTGTAAGGTGGAAACAAGCATTTATTTTTCATTGAACATTGCAGCACTCCCATTTGCTCTTTATAATTAGTCCACAAGTGCCCACATAAATATTAAAAAATTGAAATGAATGTCTTCAGCACTGCTGATGAAATACTGAAGGTCTTCGAACACATTCATCCTCCTGCTCTCCAGTGATTCAAACAGAACCAAAAATATCACCTTTTCTGTCTAATGAAAGTAAATAAAGGAGTTTATATAGTGGCTCACAGTGAGAAGGCCTTGGTTCAAATCCAGAGTTTGCATGTTCTCCTCATGCATGTGTGGGTATTATCCGGGGGCTCCGGCTGCCTCCCACAGTCCAAAAACATGGTTTTAAGATCAGAAATGTCGTCTGCGACACCAACAAAGACACACTCTTTGACTTACTGTAACTCTTTGACCACTAATGCGATCAACAGCTGATTCTGACACAGAAAATAGCGGCTCTGAGCCACTATGTGACACTTTTCGTAAACAATGTGTTGCATAACGGCTCAAAGCCTTTTTTCCCTTTGTCAGAATCATCTGATTTACTGTATGTCGATTGCGGAAGCACTTTGCTACTGTAAAGTATCAACGCAAAGCAGCTTTTCTCCGCTTCAGAATCCATTAGAATTGCGTCAACGTTTGAAGAGTTACGGTAAGTCAAAGAAAATCAACATTTTAACACAGTGATGTTAAAGGATTTATTGATGATTCTTAATTGTCCCTTAATTGAATGTGTGGTTGTTTGGCCCTGCAACAGACTGGCGACCTGTTCAGGGTGTACCTGTCCTTACACTCAACAGTAGCTGGGTTAGCTCCGCACCCCATGACCCCGAAATTTTAAAAGATGGATTGGCAACACATTCTCATTCCCAAGTCGTCTCATATTGACTTTTGGTTAAGGTCCCTTTCGCGTCACTTTTTGATGTTTTAGATGTCCCCAACTCATCGTTTTTTGACATGCTGACTGCTTGTAAAATCAAGAGTCTGCAACCCTCAGGACGTGGTAACGGATGTAGTACTGGGTGCACACTGGTCCTCGGGATGCATCTAAGTACCATTACCCTAGCCGTAACTGGTTCGGGTCCGGTATCGCATCTGGTCAGGTGTCAGGTCAGGGTTAGGGTACTGGTACTGGGTTTATGCATCGCGGTACTGGACCAGTTCTGGTTCGCGGCCCGGAGGTTGGGGACCTGTGATTTAATGGGAACAACCAGTACGTCGAAAAACAATGACCCAGGGACACCCGAAACATTAAAAAGTGATGCAGATGGGCCCTTAACCAAATGTCAATATGTGACGACTTGGGAGTGAGAATGTGTTGAGATGGAAAGTCAACAGAAAGCACCTATCTTACCTCACAGTGTTCTTAGAACCATCAATGTTAATGTTGAAAAGGTGAGTTCCAGTACCTGCACCTTTCATCATCTCAGAGGATGGAGTTTGCGCTCACTGTGCAGTTATTGGATTGCCACTGGTTGTAGAATCTTCTCACTGAGAGTTCCTTCAATGATGACAAGCAGGCCTGAGGCTACAGGGAAGTCATGGCACATCTCCCAGCAGCCCCATAGGACCAGAAGCTGGCTTCATGCAGTCTATTTAGGCAGACGGTCACTGACCATTTCATTATTGACAATGTTCACAATGATGTTGTAATGTGACTATTATCTTGTACATAAATAAGGTAAACTCAGTTTGGTCATCTTAAAATATGGTTTTCGGTAAAAAACAAAAAACCCCCAAAAAAAAAACAATTACATGAATCAATACAATGGAATCATTTTTCTTAGAAAAACAATATATACAAGTTTTTCCTCCTTGCTTTTATGCACGATGCTTAGTCCTTTCTATCGACTGTATATGAGAACTGCACCAAGTGAGTGTGATGTCACCCCCACTCCCAAAAAAAGGCTTACTTCCAGTTCCAATGGAATTCTGACAAATAGAATGACTGAGCAATAGCTGTTTATTTCTCAATAGAAGTCCATGGGATTTTGGCTTCTTGGAGCCAGTGGGTATTTACTGTTTGAAATCCCAGGGGGGAGGATTTCACATACAGTCAATGCTTTTTTCAGAAAAATTCAAAAGTTTTGTTTTTTAATGTGAAATACTTTCCCCAAAAACTGTAATTCAATGACTCCTCAACTGTCTCTAAGTGATTCTGACACACACATACATCAGAGGCTTATTACTCTTTAATTTTTTTAAGGTGCCAATTATGTCATAGTATGTAGGTTGACACCCCACTGCACTTCAAGTTAAGTGCTACTAATGCCACAACATTACTGCACCGCATGCAGCGAATACGACATCATGACGGAGGAGATATTTTCCGGGATGTGGATACGGCAAAGGGGTGTAATTAAAGACAAGCATTAAGTTAAAATTATAGTCATTAATATGCTGCATGAATATGTGGAAAGAAGAAGCTCCAAACCATCACAAAAACTCTCTTTTATGCATGACTGAGTAAACAAAAGTGGGAAAAATCTACATTTCTGTGCACAGACAAGATCCAAACTTCACACACGAACGGAGCAAACAGGACTCAGACAAGCCGAGCCCTGTCAAAGTCATTGTCAGCCACACTAAAATCCAATTTAACCCCCCCTGCCTTCACTAACTGTACCTGATTAAGAGGCAGATTGAATGTGCAGTGTCAGAATCCAATTATTTTTGGAAACGCATACCGTGGCATGGTTTGTTCCTGATTTGCACTTGCCCGTCTGCCAGCTGAGGCATCTCGCTTTTCTGGAACAAAATGCTCCCAAACCTCCATTTACTCACAGAAAAGTCATGTCATCTTCATCTGGAGACGTGAGCAACACATGGGGGTGTTTTTAGTCCTTCTGAAAAGTGCAATGTGTTGTGGAATAAATAAAATTAAAGGTTTAGTGTCAAAAAATGTATTTTGCTCCATGTTGGCCTCAAATAAAGCAGACAAACTGATTTGTTGGGATTGTTTGGAGAGAAAAACAAGCAAAAGTTATTTTCTTACAAATTTTTTTTAACAAAACATTTAACTTTTTGGGATTATTTAGAATCACAGTCAGGTAGAGCAAATGGAAACAAGCTTTTCTTATGAATGGATAGTTTTCATTTATCTAGTTAATATCTTCACATTAGCCAAAGAAAATATGTTATATTTTCCTCCGATTAATGATCTATAATTGAACCCTATAAGACCTGGTTTAGCACAAGGAGGTGTAAGCTAGATGCTGTCATTTTTAATATACCGTGCTCCCAAAACGTTTTTAAGATCCTCCAAACAGTTCAAAAAACACAGGATTATTTGCTTGTTTGCCAAAAAAAAAACACACACACACAAAGAACGTATATTTCTTAGGAGGCTGGTGAAATTTTTATTTGAACTCTGAATAACATTTTTAAACCTTTTCTTTAACATGAATCATAAAATCTAAAGTCATAGAACTATAATAATACATTTTCAGCTGTATTTAGGCCTATTGCACCAATACAGGAACTATAAAAGCTCAAATCTAAAGGAAATCTGAACTAGATGTTAATATTTGTGAAACAACACAGTTTTATTCAAATAAATTAATTTAAATATATGTAAAGATACAGTTAATACATGTTACAAATAAATAATAGATTGTATGTACAGATAAATAGAAAAATATATAAAATGCTGCAAACACAGAGGAATCACAAAAACATGTATGGTTCCCACTCAAATAGTTGGAAGTAAAATCCACAGACTCCACTTTTAAGAAATCTTGAACTGTTTTAAGCTTGAAACCGGAGCTGATGAACACAAAACCTGAGTGAATACACAGCAAATAATGAGCAGTTCAACCTAAGGAGCTGCAGTAGAGGCGGTCTGCTTGCTCCTGCACACGCCTCCTGCGCTCGTTAGTAGGGGTGCGAGTGGTGCAGGTGTTTGGTCTTGGCTCGTTTCGAGAGTCCAACCCGGATCGGACGCGTGCAGGTTTTCAGCGGCTCCAGCCTCCGGGGTGACTCTGAAGATCCTGGAAACCCAGTTTTATGTCAATAAACAGTCATTCTGACACATGCAGAAGTAAATGCTAATACAGGAAAGAACAACAACAAGGCACCTTCAGCTCTGCTGAAAGGTTTCATAATGACATGAAGGGTTAGAGGAAATGTGAAGCGAAGACATCCTCCGTTCATCATTAAAACAAGTTATTACATAACCATTGCTGAAAAAACTCACTGTGACTCGCATGTTCAGAGAAAGGAGGATACATGAGGGATGAAGACCACGTTTTCTGCTTGATCTCTGCTGGTTCTGAAAGCATCAAATTGACACTTTGATCTGTATATCCTTCAAAGTAAATGTTTGTCCTTCATTCAGCTTTTAGTGTTCCCCTGCTGCTCGTTTGGAGAGAATACATAAAAATCAAAGCTGTCGATCTAGCTCGAAGAAACATCAGAAACATCACTTAATTAAGAACTTTTTTATTGCATTAAAAAAGCAAAGCTTTTTCAAACCACGTTTTTTTCATCTGCTCCTGATTTACATCAATTTGAATAAATAAATCCTTAGAAATACAATTTTGAGTTTAATTTTCTTTATTTATGTCTGAAATCATGAGAAAAATGCAATAAAAACATGCTAAAAACACTGTTTTTATCAAAGTTGGGCTTAAAAAGTAGATTTTTTGATATTCTTATAACAAGTATGAATTCATTACACATGTTTTGTTCAAACTGGCTGTATCATGATATAGAAAAATAAAAATAAATAACATAAATTAGTTCCATGTGAAGTGATGCTATGATAGATGTGCTTTATGATTGATTATAAAATACATGTTCACGTTTGTCTGCTGATAACAAACCTGAGGGTTTCTCTGGAGCATCTGTGGAAACCTCCTGGCACAGGTGTGTGTTCAGAGGCACTTCTTGCTCGGTGTCACTGCTGACAGCGTCGACGGAGTCGTGCTCGTATATTTTAACGCTGGCATCTTCACCTGTGTATGTGTTTACAGTTTATTTGTTGCTGTTTATAGCAGTTACAAAAAAAAGTACCTGTACAGGGATGAACCCATACAGGTCCTGCAAGTTTTTGGGTTGTCTGGGCCCATGACCAACTGACGTATCAACCCGTAAGGACAGTTGTGGCAAAGGCATAAAATCACACTATTACAATTACCGGTATTTAGATAAAGATTCAAGGAGTGTGTTATGTCTGTTTGATCCAAATGATTGGTTGTGACTCACAGGTGACATACGTACCTGTTGAAGGGGCTCTGAAGTCGTCTGGTTCTGGTCTGTTCAGGTCCTGTTTCGGTTCTAACACGCTGTTCTCCAATGGATCAGTAACGTACTGGTCTGGTGAAGGTGGCTGTGCAAAATCACTGCAACTGATGTCAAAAAACAAGTTCAGCTCCTTCAGGACCTTGCTGAAGTGCTCTGTCATGTCAAAGTCGGTGCAGGGGCTCGTATTGATGCAGGAGGGAGTGTCGTTCTCAGCGGGAAGCGTCTTTGATTGGCTG
Organism: Oryzias melastigma; assembly: GCF_002922805.2. Taxonomy (NCBI): domain Eukaryota; kingdom Metazoa; phylum Chordata; class Actinopteri; order Beloniformes; family Adrianichthyidae; genus Oryzias; species Oryzias melastigma. The sequence goes on along the minus strand of NC_050535.1, from coordinate 12,944,051 downwards.
CTCTCACAGGCTGACCCACCATCAGGCTGCAGCTTTGGCTTTTCCGGAGCTGAGATGATCTGTGGGGCTTCATTGTGTGTGAAACCCTTGCAGTCAGATCTGGTTACACTGTTTTCACGGTTAATCTTGACTCTTTTCACCTCCTCTTCATTTAAGTTCTTTAGGAGTAAATCCTCTGGACAGGCACTCTCATCCACTAGCATGTAGGGGAGGAGTGGAGGGGTGGCTTTTAGCGGCTGTGGTGGGACGTAGATAAGGCAAGCATCATCCTCATCATCTGATGAGAGATGGACCTTTTCAAAAGTGTCAAATCCCCCCACCGCACGGCTGCAGACAGAGAAGGAAAGCAAGGAACATCTGTCCTGGTGGGGAAGGGCTGTGGTTGGGTGTCTGCTTTGCAACGGGCTTAAATCCAGCTGACAAGGCACAACTGCATCACTTGCTGACGGGATAGCGAGGGCCAAAGTCTGATCTCCACCTTCAGCCGAGGATGATTCTGATCTGTGTTGGCCATTGGAAGAAAAATCCAACCTTTGTTCTTGCTTGCTTGCATTACAGACATTCGATCTGCTGTCAGCTGGCATCAGCGCACCGTTGTTTGCCGACACTTCCGAACGTTTACAACCAACCGCTTTGATTTCCTCTGTAGCATCTAATACTACTTCTTTTTCTTCACTCATATCACTAACATAAATATCAGAGCTAGCTGGTTGAGGACACAAAAGGTCATGGTTTTTTCCAAGTTCTCCTGCATCTTTTACAGTTTCTCCCTCCATCTGGTTAGCGATGTATCGATCTTGTTGACTCGTAGACAGGAGCTTTTCCTTAGACATATCTGATTTTTTATCTTTTTCTTCTGTTTGGTTCTCAGCCGCGTTTGGACTCAAGTCTTCTGGTTCTTGTATTCCACCAGGGGTAACACTGGGACTAAAGTGCGGTTGACAGTTCCCTTGGTTTCCATTCATATCAAGGGAACTAGAGATTGTAACTAAACAAGCCTGTGTTTGTGCGATCGACTGACAGGAGGCCTCGTTTGCCTCCTTGCAGAGCAAGTCACTCTCCTCTGGAGATTTCTGAACCTTCTGTAAGGTGTCTGAGTCAAAACGAAGCAGATCAGTTGTGCTCCCTGAGTAGGTGTGCATCCATTCAAAACTGTTGACAATTTCCACCTTGATTGCAGGGTCAGTTGCGTTCAAAGCTTCATCATGGTTATTAACATCAGGATACACCTTTTCATCTATGCTTTTCTTGCCAACATCAAGTAGAATCGATCCCTCGACAGATACGTCAGGAGAGCAGATGATGATTTCCTTCACGGTTAAAGGATATTCACTTTTACAAATCCATATTTCTAATTCCTTGTCCTTTTTTTCACCTTTCGTTAGATTCTCAAACACAGCCTCCTCAAGCTTAGAGACAACTGCTGTGGAAGGAATATTCTCGATGAAATCATGCTCCTTTTCCTCCAGATTACCCTCCTCGACTTCTGCAAATTGGCTCCACGTTTCACAGAGACCTTCGACACCTACTGCATCATCGGCGCAATCAAACCGGCCTGAACTAAGAGCTACTGCTAGCGTTTGGCCGATGTTAGTCTGCACCTGTGTCCCTTCCTCATCACTTCCAGTGAGAAAACTGCAGCTGCCAGGAGAGGCACATTCAAGTGATTTCCTCTGCTGCTTGTGGACCAGAGAGCTGGGTGAGTAAGTGTTGACTGAAGTGGGAGGCCCACCTGAATAATCTTTTTGAGGAAACTTGAACTTTTCTGTGTCGGGAACGAGTGGATGCTCAGTTCTCTGCATTGGAGCTTGGTGTCCCTCATAAATGATAAAACTTCCTTCGGAGGACCCTGTGTGTGAGTCGTTGCTGTGGGCGGCAGACGTGTGCAGAGCATAGGCAACAGCTACTGTTTCATCACAAGATTTCGTGTGAAAATCCTCAAACTCTGATTCCCAGGTGAGGCCACCAAACTTCTGCAGATCAACTGGTGTCAAATGTTTTACTTTCAAAGGTGAGTCAGCCCTGCTATTCACACTGAGGTCTCCTGAATCAATCCTTGGCCATTTAGCAGAAGGCGGTGATGAAAGCTTCCTCTCTGCTTCTGATCCACAAGCTTCAGTGATTTCTTTCATGTTTATCAATCAAAAAAGACCCTTAGAAAAAAAGCAAAACAGGTGTAAAAATCATAGTCTACATCTTTCCAGAATTAATAAGTCTTATATTGTTAAAATAAACATGTTTTAAGCCATGATGTGTTGCACTTTAGTGTACACAAACAGTGAACAAGAAAATCTAGTTTAAAAAAAAAAGTTGCCCGTACAGAAAGCTCAAAAAACATCTGTAGAGAACAGCTATATAGAATATTATTATATGTTAATTTATGCAATGCAAGAACCATAAACTGCAGGAAACAAATGAGCTAAATGGTGTATAAAAGACTATGGTCTGATTTTATAACACCTGTTTGATTATACTTTGAATTAAATTTAGGCATTTTCATTTTTATAGGACTATTGCTGTTCTAAATAACTGTTTGATTGGATCAAGTGCTGAGTATAAGATAACATTGACCAAAACATGCAAAATTATTTTAATTTTTGGAGTTCCCCATTTCCAAATACTGCAATTTGTTATCCGGTTGAATCCCAGAAAAGAAACTAAAACGACAAACTTCGGATAAGATGAACTGACAAAAAACAAAAAATGTATTCAGAATTTAATGCTACTTAATAGGATTATTTAAGCTCAAGCACAATAAGATATTTTAGAGATTTTAGGCTAACCTGTAAATACTAAAGATACCCAAGTCCTACTCTGTTGATCTATTGAAAAAGTGTTCCCAGTTGGTTTTTCCAGACGAGGAAAAACAAGACTTACACGGATCTATTTCTCAGAGAGCAGAGCAATGAGATTGTGGCTTGCCAGTCTAAATTCTACATCACATCTACAAGCTTTTTCCAACTGCATTTGTTATTGTCTGCTCCTAATTCCCAACAACTTCCATCCATCCATCCATCTTCTTGTCCGCTTTGTCCCATTCGGGGTCGCGGGGGTGCCGGAGCCTAACCCGGCTACTGAAGGGCGAAGGCAGGGTACACCCTGGACAGGTCACCAGTCTGTCGCAGGGCCTCAATCACACACCCATTCACTCTCACACCTAGGGGCAATTTAGAGTCACCAATGAACCTATGAAGCATGTTTTTGGACGGTGGGAGGAAGCCGGAGTCCCCGGTGAAAACCCACGCATGCACGGGGAGAACATGCAAACTCCACACAGAAAGGTCCCAGCCGGGAGTCGAACCGGGGCCTTCTCGCTGTGAGGCAAGAGCGCTAACCACTGCGCCACCGTGCAGCCCATCCAAACAACTTGAATAAAGAAATAAAGATTAAGCTCTATCTAGTAATTTTGTTTTTCATGAGAAAAAAAAATACCTCAAGAATGTGATTTAAAAACACCATTATCATCAGAGTGGGTCTTTAATGTTGCATTTTAACTCCAATATGCTTTATAGTCATCTTTGTGGCATATTTTATATAATTAAGTGTAACTAAATATAGTCTGTTATTTTTGACACAGTTGTCCAAATATAAAGATTCATTTTTGCTTGTTTATTGTTCATGCAAGTTGAGAAAGAAAAAAAAAATGTTTTAAAAACATATTTTTTATAAAGAATAAAAATATTATTTTAGTAAAAAAAAAAAACATGTAATACCGGTAAATTATGATACTCAACTTACTTAAATTATATCTAACATTTCCTGCATTAAGAGATTAGCTGCTATGTTAAAGGAATAGCTAGCAGCTAACTTGTATTATTTTATTTTTGTTTATGTTCAACAAGTTTAGAAAAAACAAAGTTTTATTATTATTACTTAGTATTATTTTAAAAATATAATCAGATTTAATTAATTTTTTTTGTTTTGTTAATACAACACCCTTAATAAATCTAATAAGTAAATCTTGAGACTTCTTAAATTATTCCTGGCATTAGCTGAGTAAATAGATTAGCTGCTGTCTTGTGGAAAAGCTAGTGGCTAGCTTGAATTTGAACTTAAATTAAAATCTAAAGGGTATCCACTAACTTTCTTAAAACATTTATTTTTTTAATCCAGGAATTGCTTCTCTGTCGTATCATGTGGTCACTTACCTTCTAAAATACTATTTTTCTTAAGTTTCCGTGATGCTCTTGAGTTAACTTCTTCTAGGCTAATGCTAGTAGTTTACGTAAAAGTGGCGCGAAAAGATCAAAACAACTTAACTAACGACGGAATTCCTAAACTGACTTATTTCTGGCATTCTGGGGGCAAATTAGGACTATTATTGGACACGTATCGATTCCTGTTTTGAAGCGTATCGATAGCTTGGACCTGCGCAGCCTCGCAGCGGGAGGGGAGAGACATGGAGATGCGCCCTCCTTGTTGTGAATGCTCTGCCTCCTCCTCCTCTTCCTCCTCTCTCTCTTTCTCATCTCAGCTCAGCTCCACTCTCCGTTCAGTCGCAGCGACCGCCGGACCCGCGCCGCTCACTTTGTGACTTTCCTCCCCCCCACCCCAACAACAACAAGCAAAAAGCCTCCAAATTCATTGAGGGCATCGCAGACCGTCTCCTCCTGGCTCCATAAAAGAGCGCCTCCGTCGCCTTGTTCCTCCCCCCCTCCCCGTCCTTGCATTGTTTGGGTTTTTGTTTTTTGTTTTTTTGGTTTTGTGTGCCCACTCCAGGCATCGAACCGCCGGACTTCTCCCGTTGACTTCACACTCTTGCAAGGTAGGATGCTGTGCGTAAAAACCCTTAAAAATGTCGCTTTATTATTATTTTTTTTGGCATTATTATATTTCACAGGGATTTCAGCATTATCCAGGCTGGTGCGTCATCTTTTTTTAGGTTTTCCGAGAAGGATTAGAGGTCTATATAAAGGAACCTCAAATTAAAAATAATCTGTAATCTAGTAATTGCGCCTCCAGATGTATGTATATGTATATATTTGGCACACATGGGATTAGCGCGCCTGGGTTCACTCACACATATGGAGCCCGGCAGGCTTTTGGATTCATCAAAAGTGAAGAGGCAATCAGTGGTTTATGTAATCCTCTGTCTGCGTGGTTTTGCGTGTATTTTCTCGGCTCTAATTGTCACCAGTGTGGGTTGGCTTGGTGTGACATGGCACGCTGTGGTGTGATGAGTCCTGGTGCTGATGTTGCAGGGGATGTGTGTGGCAAGAAGATGATGATGATGAAGAGGAGAAGGAGGGGGGCACTCTTTAACCCATCCCCGGTGGGGAAGCCACTTCACCCCCCCTCCTCAAATCAATGCAGACATGAGCGCAATCTGCCATACCCCCACCTCTCACCCATTTCTAATCAACAAGGGAGGCAGGATTATGCTGAAATCCAGCGAGTCGTACCCTCAGATTGACGCGTTTCCCCCGCCTCACCGGGGCTCTGCCTTCCTCTCAAGGTCAGTCCCTGTTGGCAAATCATGGTTAAGGGATGGCGTTATGTAACACCCCCACAGCCTGGCTCAGGGGGGCAACACTCATCCCTTGCAGCATGACCGTATCTCTGGGTTAAAAAGACTGCCCCTCCTCTGGTGGAGCATAAGGTGTGTGACTCAGATTTAGAGTGATGCTCTCTCGGTGAAGTGACCCATTGTGTCTGGTCCCCGGGCTTGAAAAATACTGAGGATGCACCAGCCTGTCGCTGCGCAAAACGGTGCGCTGCATGAACTTAACAGGGTGATGAGGCAGGGCTGGGGTGTGCTCACTGTTGTCAGTTAACACAGCATCATTCTTTGGCTTTCTTTGACAAAAAGTTAAAGAAAAACTCTGATGAAAATGGTGTCTTTAACATGTTCTTGTGTAATTTTTCTCATGATAGAGGACACATATAAAGAAAACGTAGCTATAAATTGCATTTCCGAGCTTATTTTTGTTGAAATCCTTGGGAATCAGTAGCAGATGAAAAAATACAGTTTGAGAAAGAGTGTATTTGGGATGTAGAAAGCACGGTCCCTGCTCTGCTCCATTCTGATGGATCCACTGGTAGACAACTAGATCCATATTCCATGTTTTTCAGACTATAAGTTGTATACTATACGTTGCAGATGCAAAAAAAAGCATTATAAAAAGGAAAAAAATCTTGCATAAGTTGCATTTTTGGGACATTAATCTCCGATTCTTCTTCTGCTTTGCTATGGGTGGCAAATACTAAAACACACAACATACAGTGCCCTCTAGTGGTTGTTGCTATTCATTTGTTTAAACAAAAATCACATATAAGTACCTCAGTCTACCTGAGTATTACTATACCTGACTATGGGTCGAAATCCCGGCCAAACAATGCAAAAAAATGCAACTTACACTCAGAAAAATACAATATGCCTTCAATTTCCTCGTCTCTGGCTAAAAAATGTACGACTGGATTACATTGCTGGATTGCTCGCCATTTTTGTTGCACCTGTAATGTTCGGTTGGGAGTGTGCCGGGCTGTAAGCTAGCGGGACAATGTGTAAACCTGGGGTGTCCAATGTCAGTCCACGAGGGCCAGGCTCCTGCTGGTTTTCCAAAAACCCTGACTTATCTGCTGCTGATTACCTGGATCAGGTGTGTTTGGCCAGAAAGGAGCTTCATTGGCAGGTTGGTTGGAAAACATGTAGCACACCGGCCATCGAGGACTGACTTTGGACACTCGTGGTGTAAACAGAGAGCTCTCAGCAACAGGGAGGGGAAGGGGGTGAAGCTCTATCATTGATCCCACCCACAACTCGGAGGGGATTTTTATGAACTACAGTTGCTTTGCAGAAACTATGTCCTAGAAAACAACATTTTTTTGGCTAAAAACTGAATAAATATGATTAAAAGAACACTGGGAACTCTTTGGAAAAAGGTCAAAAGACAATCCTACTGGGACTTCAAGGGAATTTTTTTAGCGTCTTTGAAAATTTGGGTTGCATTGTTTGGTCGGGCAGCCTCTAAGTGTGACAAGTCAAATAGGTTGCAACAAAATAAACTGAAAATCTATGGAAATATCTGCCAATGCAGCCCAGTTATGGGAGCAAAAGTGGGCCAACAGCTGCACGCAGCCCAGATTCAGAATCAGCCCCTCTGCTTGGATGAATGACAGGAGACGGCGTGGCGAGGAGCACATGCATTATGAAGCAGCCTCAGCTTTAGTAAGCACTTTGTGAGCATGACGCAGGAGGATGACCGTTCAGCTTCGCATCGGAGATCCATCTCCTGTTGAAACGTTTGGTGGGGAAAGTGGGGGTTCGTGCATTTGAAAATGTCAACACTCGTGACGCAAGCATGAGCTGACGGAGAAATTGGCCTGCTAACACGTGGCGATGATGCATTTGCTCGCTGTTGTGTTAAAGGTTCACACACTTGGCGTGCACACGCAAAGACACAGAATGTGTCATCTTTACCAGGATGCATGTGTGTGTCTCCTCCTACAGCTGCTGCCTTCAGCTTCAGCCTATCTTGCAGCAGAGGGAGGATTATTTGTATCTTCTACTCTGAGACATTTTTTCAGAATTTATTTTTCTGTTTATTTTTTTCGTTAAAAGATTAAAAAAAAACCTAATTGTCATTTAAATTCTAATATTGAAGATCAATTTTTAAAACAGACCTGCACCTGTCAGATGCTTCTCAGACAACCACATGAATTTATTTTGAAAAAAATAAAAGAGGACAGAATGAAAAATTGTTTGCTTTGCTCCTAAATCACACAGAAAAATCCCCAAGCAGCAGTTTAGTCGATTTCCACAGTGAAACGGCAGCAGATGGATGGCAGCGTCGGTTATGAATGAGAAAATTGTTCTTCTATTTATGACCAACTGGACGGACATGAAGCCTAGGGCGTTACGGAAACATAACTGGCCTTCCCGGACTCTGAAAGCTTCTATTTGAGAAATGAGGGTATTATTTTATCTCAATTGCTTTAATTTTTTCAATTTTTTTCTGTTAAAAAGCTACTGGACAGAATGCAGTGTGTTTGCTCATAGGCTAGAGAAAAAAAAGTCACATCTCTCGCTCAGGGCTGTGCCGATACCTTCTTTTTTTTAGTCTTCAAACTCTCTCCTTTGGGGGAATCATTCGTATCCTTTGCATCTTCTTCTACTAACTACCTTCATAGATCCAAAAATATCCTTTATTATCTTCTTCGAGGCCTCCAAACTCAGCATCTTTCTACAAGCAAAATCATTGTTCGTCCTCTCAACCAAACCATCATAACCTGCTTCCCTGTATTTATCTCCAAAACATCTTCCATGAGCTGTTCCTCTGATGGATTCATTATTGATCCTATCCATCTGTCTCAAAGAGAACCTCACCATCTTAAGGTCTGCCAACTCCAGCTTTGCGTCAATACCCGTACATACTGGATATTCAGGCGGATTCTTGAACCGTCATTTAGCCCATGGTTTTCACGCTGGACTGTTGTACGTGATTCTAGTGCATGCCTGCCACCTCTAGTTGGAAAAGGATAGGTGCGAAATGTCAAAGTGGTGCCTTTCCTGCCAGTCTTACTCCAAGTATTTTCTTTCACAGCTCTATTCCGATATATGATGTTGCAGAGTTCCAGTCAAACACAAATTACAATGATTCATTTCTCCTCCACGATCAGTTGGCACTTCCGTGAATTAAAAGGGACGCTACCAAATCTGAGTCCCTGATTGGTCAAACTTCAACCTGGTTTAACTTGAGACGCCCGTTTAATGGCTACACGTTATTTGCAAAGAGCCTGAAAATGTCTTAAAAATGTGCAAAACGGCTGCATTTGGAAGGCCAAAACGTGCATTGATGGGCAATATCTTGAACTTTTTTATGGAAGTGGTTGCTTGAACACGATGTGAATGTAGTGTTCTACACCTTTCCTTTCCTTCTCGATGATACTCTTGTCACACCTGAAACCTTGAGTCCCTCTTGTTGCCTAACTGCTTTTCACGTTGAGGTGCTATTTTAATGCATTCAAAGGATCACAGAGCATTTTTCTCGGCTATGGATGAAAGTGTTGCTTGTTTTCACACTTCAACTCAAATTGTTTAGTAGATTGATACTAAAAATGTCTCACCTCTATGTGGTTTGCTTTTAGTTGAGCTGTAAAAAAAGAGCCTCATTCCCATTTTCACATTAACAACAGCTGCTCATTCAGGAGCAGGAATGCAAAAAACAGACAACCACTTGGCAGTTTACATTTTCTGAGAATCACACCAAGATTCATTTGCAAGATGAGATGCATCAGTTAGATTTCTAGACTGTTTCCAGTCTTAGATCATGTTGATACTTGATAATAATTTTGCTTTTTTAAAGTGCATCTTGTCTCTTCTGGACAACATGTTCAGAAAAAAAATTATCTTTTTCTTAAAAAAAAAAAAAAGTCATCCTAGATTAAAAACAACAACAAAAAAAACACGTTACAGTTCAAATGAACTTTTCTCACTTTAATAAAAAAAATACAGTAAATGGTACAGGAATACATGATATAGTGTGAGGGGTGAAACTTAGCAACACAGTTGGAATACACCGAAAAACAAGTTTATCCACTAATGAACAATTCCTGATTTAAGCTGCATGGAAGCTTTAAGCCTTTACAACAGGATTGGGCTTCAGGGCCACCATCCTTGTAGTTTTTAAGAAAGACTCACTTTTCTTATTTTTTTGCAGTCTAATTATATGTTTCTGTTAGCTGCAAAGGCATGGTGGTTGGATTATTCAAAACTCAGATTATGGAAAATATACATACAACTTAGAAGACAAATGAATTAAATACCTTGATGTCTTCAGTCGTTTACAGACAAACGGTAATAACCATCTTGAGTCTGAAATTAGCGTCATGATTAGTATCAAATTGCTTTTTTTCATTGGGCAAAGTTAAGTAAAGATAAGAAGTTCAGTAAATTGTGTAAGTCAACAACCTGCTATTGAACCGAAGTATATTTATTGGAGAATTCTTTCTCGAAACCAGGATTTGTTTGTTTGTTTACTTGTTCAGTTCCTGGAGTGTTTTGAGCTTTTTATTTTTTTTATTTAAGCACACTATCTGAAGAAATCCACTACGCTTGGACCAAACAATATCGTCAAAACTAATTTCCCTAAAATAACAAATTTAAAAGTATTTGTATTCTATATTGTATCTTGATTCCTCTTACCTGTAATCTTTATTCACCTTAGATCTTTGCCCCTGAATAAATCACTATGGTGTATTTTTAATAAATTCGATTAAACTTTTTTTTTTGATACATACGGATATTTTATTCATAATTACCAAATTTAGTTTTTGAATTTCCTGTTCAGAGACGTGCAGCATTTGAATTAAACAAAAGTTTTGTCTTAAAAAAACATTCAAATTAGGACCTGAGACGGACTGGCCATCTGTGCGGAGTGAAGAGCTCTGTGTGCATCATTGACTTTATAAGACGACTGGACTGAGTGACTCCTCCCCCCTTGTATTTCAAATAGGAGGTATATTTTGGCTTCAAGAAGCCAAGACTTCTGTAGAACAATAAACAACTTTTAGTCAGCCATTATCAGAATAACCATTCTTGCTTTGCTACCTTTTTTAAAGATGTTCTTGCTCATTGTAATTTTTTTTAATGTAATTTTTTCCGTAGTGCACGTTATTCAAGTTATAAACCGGCCAATCAGAAGCCTCAATAAAAGTGGTACCTGCTGACGAACATTCGAAACATTCGACTGATTTAACTTTGTGTAGACTGCCTTTAAGTGATGAAGGTGCAGACTTCCAACATGCTCACTCTTGATTGGCGAGAGTGGTTGCCATAGAAACATTGTCTCAGCCTGAGTAGGACCATTCACTACCTACGGACATCATCACACTCCAACATGGCAGCGTCTATTTTGCAAAAAATGGCGATTGAATTTACTTTATTTCGTTGAAACTAGAAGTAAGGTATTTTCTATGGGTGACGTCGGACTTGCTCAATCCAGTTTTTATATACAGTCAATATTAGCGACCCCATGACCCTGCACAAGAATAAGTAGGTATAAAAAAATCAACACGGTCGCAGTAAAATGGGTACATATGCCACGACTTTGCACTCTGAAATACCGTGTATAATATGCGCCAAACACGCTTTTTGCGTGCATATGATACGCAATGGTAGAGGATAGGTTGCGCCGGCGTACGTGGTCAGAAATCCTCCGGCTCTTTTCTAAATGACGTCGTTCCTGGTTAAGGTTAGGATTACGGTTATGGTTAGGGTTAGAAAAGCAAATTGTTCGGTTGTGGGGCTGTCTGTGATGCTCACGCCTCCACCAGGGGACGTGTCAAACGTGAAAAACAGACTTTAACACGTTTAGGACCGCGTGTATTATATGCACGCAAAAACCGGTTTTGGCGTATATTATACACGGTATTTCCCCAAATCATGGCATATGTACGCATTTTACTGAGACTGGGCTGAAAAAAATAGATAAATGGACCTCAATTATGTTGTATTAATCTGTTAACATATTTTGGAATATGTTAGTGGCTTAAAAACTTTCAAAATCCTTATGTTGCCACTTAAACATTTAAATAAACTGTTATACTTTCTTCACTGTTTATTAATGATATAGAAGCTGAATACAGATACCCTCAAAGTCAGGACATAGTCCTGCTCATTGGTTGATAAAATGTCTTGTCTCCAAAACTTGTAATGACAACAACACAAAGACAGCTAACACAGCTAATGGGTAGTGGTGTTGAACGGTGTTTTTAAGTGTTATTTACAAGGTTAGGAGTTTGTGTTATTACAGTAATGTTTGTTTTAGTACTATCAGTCTGTTTTAAATATGGTTGGGAATTATAGGTATTGTGAATACGCTAAAGCTTCTAACGTGGCTAACATGTAGCATGTCACAAACAAGCTACTAAACTACTTCTACAAAAATATATAGTGCAGGACTATCTAGTGGCCTGGATTTTAAAAGTAATTTGGACACCATGCTCACTACTTTTCTTTTTTCTAAACGCTGGATATGACGTCACCGATTCCATAAAGTGAAAATCGAATCAATACAACATTTCACAACGTCTATTTGTGACTCCACTGTATTCTGATGATGAAAATGTGGATAATTTGTTCAACTTTGAACAAATTGTTGATTCAGATAGCACTACACAATGGCGAACCCACTTTATAGTGAGTAGTGTAGGAATTAGGAATCCCCGGACTTACTGTTAACGCAGTTAAAAGTCTGATTGACTGACGGACATATCTCTGACTTTTTGTTTGTTCAATGCGTCTTATAGTTCGGGGCACCTTATATATTACATTATTTCAAATATGGACCATTCATTATCGGTCAGCCTTATAAGCCGTTTTTTTTTATAGTGCGGGAAAATGCATGAATTGTCTCAGAGAAACTCTTACCATTCTGTCACATTTATGTTTCTGCCTTCAATCATACAGTAAATGTGGACAGAGACACTTTTGGAAAAATGCCTAGACGTTGTCTCCCTGCTTTATGATGGACTAACATCCAGGGAGATAAAGTTACCTGAAAAGCATTTTCCTGCTGCGCTGTGACTAGAGCAAAACCAATAAAAGATCAATAAACCAACCAGGATGGCGTTCAGGTGTAAATACATCACTACCTTACACTGGTGGTGCCTCACTGCACAGGAACCGTCCCATTTATCATCATGTAAATGGAATTCAAAGAGATGTAGTGACTTTTTTTTTTTTAAATCAATCTCAGGTCACATGGAAAACTAATCCTGCTGGGAACTAAATTTCAGCCCCGGTGCTTCATCAAAGGAACATATGTGGCACAGTTGCAGTACATTAGCTGCAACACCTGCTCACCGCTGTGCCTGCAGGGCAGCTGGCATCGCGCTACGCACTCGCTATTGGCCTTTTAATGCCAAGGAGGTCCAATGAAAGATCATGGCCCAGTCAGAGCGGAAATGCTTTGAACGGATAGGATTTGTTAAGATCTTGCCGAGACCGCAAAGCATTGTGGCTTCGGCGCCATGCAGGCAGAAACACGCATGTGGAGGACAATGATGCAAAAATATTTTCTGATTTATCTTAATGGAGCTTTTTAGACAATTTTTCTACGATAAAGCCTTTTCGTTTTTTTCTGAGTACCGTATTTTTATCCAGAGGATAAGTCACAAAAAATGCATAATAAAGAAAAAAAAGTCACACTATAGTGAAAGTTACACTTTTGAAAAAAAAAAACATTTCATTTCATCTTGAAAGAAAAATCATAGAAACGGATTAGATAACAGTAAGACTGAATATACTAATGTGAACATACTTAGCTTAATGAAATAAAAGAAGAATTGAATAACTAATAATTAGCATAATATATGAACAATTTTTCAAATAACCATAGAATAAAGAACATGTTAACAAGTCAACCAAACTCTTTATATCACTTTAAATATCTAAATCCATTGAATTCTTTATCCTCTGTGTCGTTTTTGAACAACTCCGTTGAGGGCGGCGGTTCTTCTTCTGTGTTGATGTCAGTGCCAAATACGGAAACACACATCCACAGCACCATCTAGTGGTTGTTAGTGGGAAAATAGCAAACAAATTAGCCTTTTTTATTTAAATAAAACAACTAAATCAAATATAAGTCGCACCCCTGGCCAAACTGTAAAAAAAAAAACTGGCTTACCCTATGAAAAATATAGTGGTTATAGTTCAGAAAGGTTAAGTTGTGAAAAGTTAAAATAAAAAAGAAAACAGTAATTAAACAGAAACATGAAGTATTTTCCAAAGACCTGCTCTGTAACCCAGGAAGTTCTACAATTGCATCTGTTTGCTTAGGGGTAATTTTTACAGCTATCTAGCAATCTCTGGCTTCAACTTTCCTCAATCACACATAGGCGAGCCTTTGCGTTCTGCCTTTTTTTTCTTTTTTGAAAGATGCCGACATCAATCATTTGCTTGTGGGCTTGTCCCGCACCGTTCTCTTGTGTGCAGGAAAAATGGGGAAACAGAACAGCAAGCTGACTCCTGAGGTGATGGAGGACCTGGTGAAGAACACGGAGTTTAACGAGCACGAGCTGAAGCAGTGGTACAAGGGATTCCTGAAGGACTGTCCCAGCGGCCGGCTCAACCTGGAAGAGTTCCAGCAGCTCTACGTAAAGGTGCGGCCTCACTCCATCTCTTTTTTTGCCTTAGATTAAATTGTTGCACAGAGAGATGAAAAACATTTAAATGCAAAGTTGTTAAATTTAGGAAGAAAATATTTGAGTAAAAATAATGTAGAAAAAGTTATTAGAGGAAAGTCTATCTATGTGACTAAGATTTTAATTTGTGCATTTATGTGATAAATGATATATGATTTAAAGATATTTTTAAAACTATATGACTGTCACAAAGGACTAAAAACTAATGTAATCAGTCCTATACCAATAACTTTATAAAACTTTCTATCTTAAATTAGCACAATTGTAATACTCGGATGAGAATAATGTTGGAGTTATGTCTCAATAGATTTAGCTCTAAGCCTTTGAAACGACGGGTCTTTAAGTCCTTCAAATTAAGGGTCACCCTCTTTCAAAACGATAGTTAAGAATAAGTGCAGCTTATTAAAACACATTCACACATTATTTCTTATGACAGCACAGGCACTGGTGGGAGAACAACTTTCCACATTTTTAAAGTATCTTTATTCCTCCCCATATTTCACTTTATTTTCTGTTTTAAAAAGTTTTGCTGCTTTGTTTTCTAGAAATTACCTTTGTTTTCTGAAAAAAAATAATTTCCTTTTCGTATTTTGTTTTGATTTCAAAAGTAAAATCTTGATTTTTTTTTATTATCATTGTGATCTTGAATTTTTTTGTGGTTGATTTGATTTGAACTTCAGGGCCTCTGTACTTTTTCCAGCAAAAACTACCCCCCCAAAAAAATCTCCTTTCCATAAACATTTGTAATTTGCAATCTTTCTAGAGCATATTAAAGAGCCTCTCTGTTGCTCTAATTTAATTAAATTTTGCTTCAAATTAACCTAAGCAACCAGCTTTTTTCTTAATATCATCTAGCTGCAGTAAATGAATTATAGATGAGTCCATTTATTTTCTATGTTGCCTGTTAAATTTGAAGCATCCGGATGTTTTCATTGAATAAAAACGTGCCTCCAGGGTTGATTTGGAATTAAAATGTCAAATTTTGCATTTAAATAAAAAAAAGATAATTACACAAATAAATATAGTCCTCTTCAGAGCTAATAGGGCACATTAGGAGGCCATGTTAGCAGCAGAAGTGTTGTCATAACAATGCTCTTTGCAGAAATGAATTAGTATGTGTTGCCATGTTGGTAAATTGCGAGCAGAGGGATGAGAATTAATTATCAGATCTCCATTTATGCTAAAATAGAGTCTGTTTGAAGTGTTATTTGGGCTTTAAGAAATTCCTCCTTTAAAGCTTTAAGGAGGCACACCAGCCCTCTCCCCCCATCCTCCTCTGCTGTATCCGGGCAGAAAAGTGAAAGAAGTCAATATCAAAGGCGTGCAGATGATTATCTTCCCATGCTAATGTATCCCACAGTATCGTACGTCTCCCAAAAAGGCGGCGGGAATTTCATTTAATCATTGGTTCATTTAGTCTCATTAGAGACCAAAGGAGATGGTCACAAAAACAGTGACACAAAGGCTGTGATTACATGCAAATTGCATTCATATGAATCAGAGACACCTTTACTGCTTTGTTTGATGAAAATATGACCTTATATATCTCAATTTTACATTATTTTTCAATCTTTAAGCTGGTAAACGAGTCTCAGAGGAGTTGTTGCAAAACAGCTGTTATCTATAATTGCATAAAAGTAGAGATGCACCAATTATTGTATTTCAAAATAACAGCATGGATCAAAATTAACTTTTTCTTTATGTATTTTCTTGTCTTAAAATAAAAAAAATAAAAACGTTTTAGTGTAAAACAGAATTGTAAAGGACACTGTAGGTCAAATGAATAACAAAAAAGGAAATTGATTTAAAAAAGACCATTTTTGTTTGTTTTTAATCAACAGTTTTCAGCATTTTTTTGTTTATTGATCCCAATTTACTAAATTTCTGTTTGGTTTTATTTTTTCCATCAAAATTGGTTCAGTCTATCCATTAAGAATTGGTATAATAACTCTAAAAATCTTTATCTTTCAATCCTGGACAAACAAGGATCAAACGGCAGTAAAATTTGTTATTTTGAGTCTCTTCTCCCATGACTGGAGCTTTCATTACAATTCTGTTACAGAGCCCATTTTGCTTATATATACTATGAGTTTTCTTGGGATGTGGGAGGGAAACATCGCAGCACCCACTGCCGTTCCATAACCTTAACCACAGGAGCTGTCGCCGGTGACACCTGAGTGACATACGCTCCTTGACATACCGTAACTCTGTGGCAGTTTACGTAATCTCTGAATCAGCTGATCCTGGCACGACAGAAGGAGCTGCTTTTCACCACGACAAGATCAGATGATTTATATCGATTGCATAAACACGTCACTACTTTTCTTCGCTTCAGAATCTGCTGGGATTAATTAATTAATTGACGGTTGAAAAGTTATGGTAGTTGAAAGAATGTCAACAGTGAAGCTAAAGCTTCGGTGTAAAAGGATTAAGCTAAGAGAGATATTAAAACATGCTTCAAATAACGCCACAAAAGTAACCAATGGCACAGAGAAAAGGGTTAGATTTGTTGTTTTTTGGTGTGCCTTCTATAAAGTTTTTAAATCAGCGACCCTGTCGACGAGGTTTGACTAGCTAGATTTATTGATAAACACTCTTTTGAACAAGAATAAACTTTATTTAAACTGCCAATTCATATTTTACAGACTAAAGTGTTGAATGTATGGATAAATGCAGGAAAATACGTTTAAGACACTTATAGCTTTTCATGCTTAATTTTTTTCTTTTTTTTACCCTACAAAATGATGTACGTCAAAAACTTTCAAATTTCATTTTCAAATCTCTTAAGACATAAGTGCTTTAAAGAAAATGTGATTTGCTACATCCTCCTGTTACATTAAGCTAATCTGGGCTGCATGTTTTAACTTCCTGAAAGGCCTCGAGGAAGAAAGCGCTCTTAAGCAGTGTAAGAGTACGCCTCATTCTTTTTATCACTGCTGGGAAAAGGCTTTAGAAGGAAGAGGGGGCTTCTGTTATATAAGGCATGAACAGGCAGTGCGGTCCTTGGTGCACTTCCTCTAAATGTCATCAGCTGAGACCAGTTTAGAAGAAACTGAGATATCTAGACCAGGTGCTCTGGGAAAGAATGCTGTCAGAATAACTTCAAAAATGGAAAATGTGCAAACATCTCTTAAAAATCCACAAAAAAACAACAAAATTCTCCTGGGAAGTAGATGAAAAGCTGCATTTGCAGGTGAAAAAAGGCAAATGGGAGGCAAAGAACAAGCAGTTCAGGGTTTATTCTGTTGAGTTTGACGGGGTGTGTTTGACTATAAGCGGAAAAAAAGTGAGACCTCATATCAGAGGGACATGATGTTCCAGTGAAGAGCGGCTGGACGCGTGTGTTTGTGTCTGTTTGTGGGGTGATGGTGTTGGGGAGGGTCATACGTTAAGTAGGAGGAGGCAAAGCGGCGTGCTTGCGTCAGTAGAAGGCGAGGAACAAAAAAGGGTGCGTGGTGAGAAAAGTAAGCACGCACAAGAAAGCGCTATACATTATTTATTAGCTTTCAAGCAGCAGAGAGAAGTGCATGTTTGTGTGTTGGTTTGCATGCACTGGAATTTTTTTTTGACACTCCCACTCACGCTCTGGCCCACACACCTTTGCACCGCCCACATGTTGCAAACAGACTTGCAGCTGTGACACTTCTGCAGAAGCTCCTCCTGCTGCATTACCTCCAGGTTGGTCTCTAAAAGTCTGTTACTTTTATATATAAAAAAAAAAAAAGATGTAAAATTTGTTTTTCACGTATGCTTTTGTGTGTAGCTTCCAATTTTTCTTAATTAATGCAACCAAAACTAAATGATTTTAATAAAGAAATACTTAGAAATGCTATTTTAATTTTAATAGTCTATATAAAATCACCTATTTGCTCATTTTCCTCATCTAAGTTGTTATCTGGCTCAAAACTCCAATAATGCTCACCGATTTTGTTGCTCCAGTAATATCAGCTTGGGGTTGTGAGGAGCTGTAATCTCCTGGGTAGTAAGTGTAAACAAAAAGATGATGGGATATCAATGTAGGCTTACTTCCCGCCCACAACTAAGAGGTGAATTTCTGATGAACTTCTGTCGTTCTGGAGAAACTATGTCCTACAAAGCGACACATTTTTTTTAAAAATTTTCCCTAAAAATGTCATAATCAGAATTAAAAGACCACTGGAAACATTTTTACAACTAATCAAAAAATGATTCGCGTAGGATTTTAGGTTAAATGCGATTTTAATGTCCATTTTATTCAAACTTGAGTGGAAGTGCTTGAACTTTATTTATTTGTGCAGCCCTTTCAGTACAAGTGGTGTTGTTGCCCAAAAGACTGCACAAAACCATAAAGAGATCAGTAATAAAAGGCTGAATCCAAACTATAAATAGCAGTGGACGTTTGACAAAAATCGAACCCATAAAACACACACACAGAGGGGTTCAATTTTAGCAGTTGCCAAGAGAATTAAAAGCTAGAGAGTAAACGTTCATCTTTAGAAGAATTTTAAAAGTAGATAACGAAAACTACTCATTGTCAATTTAATTAATTCATCTGGAAATAAATCAGTCTTTTCTATTGACACCAGTCTGTCTACTATATATCACACAATGCAAACACGGAGGTGAATTCTGTCACACAAGCTGTGATTCTGTAAAATGTTCTATTTCTAACCTTTACGGCAGATTTGTGTTTTTTATCTTAATACATATCCTAAACCTGTTCATTTCCAGAAAGGCTTTCATTGTGGTAATCTCCTCTGTGTTTTATCTGTCTACGGACCAATTTCTCATCATCATCTGATTTCTTGAATTATCCAGCAACACGGAGACAGAATAATCTGCTGGGCTTTATCCCAGACAAACCAAGACATGTCCAGATTTCTTCAAAAATATGATACTTCTCAGCATGTAAGCATACATTTTTAATAGGTTACATTTAGATGCACATGAGATGGAAGTCATATGATCAAGATATGAGACTCGAGCACTACCTATTGAATGTTTACCAAGAGGTTTCAGAAATAACTATATAATTGAAAGTTACTACACGATTCTCAGGCCAACTGCTCAGGGTGAAACCTACCTTTGCTCAACAGTAGCTGGGTAGATTTCAACATCCATGTTATCACAAATGGGAATCAGGAGATAGATGGACAGATGAACACATTGATCTAGTTTCATGCTTGAGCAGATCAAACCTCATGGATGCATTTTGTGGTTCTACCATTTCTTTATTTAACAGAACTCTAACCAGGGAACACAGTGATTTGAATGAAGAAATACTCAGAAATGCAGTTTTAATCCCCGTTTTCTTTATATATGTCTTCCATTATGAGAAAAATGACACAAGGACATTCTAAAAACACCCCAAACCACCATTTTGCCAATTTACTCACTTGACTCTTTTATGAAAATTTAACTAATAAGCCTTGATATTGGTGGAAAAATATTATATTTTAACAATTTTGTTTCTAAATAAATGGTTCTCGGTTTGATAGGTTGGATTAGACTGACAACAATCACAAAACCTGGAGGAAAGTGTCCAACTGAATGTTTGGTTGAGTGAATGGCCGCAGCTTCCATTTCTCCGTGGGCTCTGGCTTTTAGAGGCTGCCAGTCACCGCCTCTAAAGTGGAAGAGAATCATCCGTGCCAAATCGCATTCAGGCGCTTAAATTGCACGTTGTGTGAAATTTCTGATTCCTGACATGCCAGCCGCCCTGTGAGCCATTTGTAGGAGGATGATGACGCTGGCTGAGTCCCTAACATGATTGATTTTGCCACTGTGGTGTGTATTTTTTTTTGTTGCAGCGTTCGATGCATGCAGAGACAATCACAGACAGCCGGATTACACAGACGCATGAAAAAAGGGTTGACGCTCTCGGTGCATATGTCAACAGCACTTTGTTATGCCTCTTTGTAAAGGTAGAAATACAAAAACCGTTTATGTTTGAGTTGTGTTTTTAACGGAAATGCATTTTAAGCTACATTTGAGTGAAACAAAACCAACATTTCGAAGTCCTCGCTGTTGCTTAAAAGCATTGTGGTGATGCAGGCGCTTGCTAAAACACAGCTGCTGACCTGAATATACATGTATGGATGGATTCCGCTCTGGTGCACTTCGCTTGCAAAGCCTAGAGGCTTGTGCTGCTGACGAATGTGGCGTGAGTGCCCGGATCTTTGCGCGTCCACCACTGACGGGGAGACTCCACGTAGGCCCCCTCCGCTAAGCGTAGACAGACAGAAAGAAAGAAAGAAAGACAGATCGACAGATCATGGGACCAAGAGATATGCTGGTAAATGAAGTGACAGGAGCTCATTGACATCATCTGGCCAACAGCTGGTTTCTGTGAGGAAGCATATGGTACCTAATCACCGGAGACAAAAGACAGACAGAGAAGATTGAAATGCAAAGTCAGATTGACATGGAACACTGACTGACACTTTTCAGTAGGACTTATTTGAAAACACTTTGTGTATTATATAGTCATGCAACATAGTGCATCCAGAACCTAAGGCATTTTTATTGCGTAACTTTTTGTCATACATTGACTGCTGTACACATCAGAGCTGAAGGGGGAGGGTTACAAATCTGTATGATCAACATTTCCTGGCACCAGGGGGTATCCGATGCGCAGCGGGTCCAAGTTGGGTTGTATTACACTCACTGGCCATTTTATTAGACACACCTGTCCAACTGCTTGTTAACGCAAATTTCTAATTAGCCAATCACATAGCAGTAACTCAATACATTAAGGCATGTAGACATGGTCAAGACGATCTGCTGCAGCTCAAACCGACCATCAGAATGGATAGAAAGGTGATTGGAGTGATTTTGTATGTGGCATGGTTATTGGTCTGAGTATTTTAGAAACTGCTGATCTACTGTAATTTTCACCATACATGTCATTGTCATACATGTTAGAATTGGGTAGAAGCTGATCAATTCACAAGTCAATAATCAACCAGAAAAAATTTAAGGGATTTTACCTAAATAGGTGTCCATAATCAGAAATAATAGGCGATGGGGAATCGTGGACCATCCAACACTAATGTGTACAGCAGTCAATGTATAAAGCTAAAGTTTATTTTCAAAAAACAAAGTCCATAAGTAGGCTGATAGATCACTTTCAATTAGTAGATCGCAAACAATTTCTTTCACTTATTAATTGTAAAGTTATTTATAAATGTGTATTTACTCATTATAAAGCAATAACACTAACAAATGAGGGAGAGAGCAACAAACAATTTAAAATTAAAGGCATTGCTCTTGATAGTAAAACATTGATTGAAATACCGACATGTCCATCACAGAAACATTTAAAGGGCTTTTCTATTGTTTTTGTTTGTTATTGTAGAATAACGTATCTCCACCTAAGTTTTTGTTGTTTCCAATTGGCATTTATGCAATAATAGAGAATATTTAGGCTATTTGACCGGAGCTTCTTTTTAGGTGTCCTGGACACCCTGAAGCCAATCAGAATTGAGTATTCACATGGACTGTGGAATTAGCAGTTTTATATTCATATCTATGTTGGTTTGTTGAAAAAAGACAGTTGGAATAATTCATAAGTCACATTTTTGTAAAACTGTCACAGTATGTGCAGATAATGGTCTATCCTCACCTCTGGAAGATAATTTCATTTATATTTTGCCTTACCATGTGTAAAAAGTATTATATAAATAAAGATTGATTTGATTAAAAAAGTGGCCAAAAGTGAAAGCCTCAGTAGTTTTAATCCATTTTCAGTTCCCCTCTGGGACCATTTGGTAAATAAACTGCTTAATTTCCCTATTGGAGCAAAGTGATAAGCAGAAAGGTGTCACGTCCCATTTTTAGTTTTTAGTGTGACCAATAAGCTAAATTGATTTGATGGTCAATTATTGTAAGAAACCTCGCTCCTGGTTTCTAATGAACCCCCAGCCACTAAACAAAAGTGACCACAACTATGTTTAAATGCACAGTTTCTTCAATAAATGAGTCTTGCTGTGCAACTTTAGCCATCTTTATAATAGTATGCCAAATCTGCTTATTTGGTGTTTTTGTCACCAGAAAAAAATGCAATTTACACTTTATATTCATCCACCACAAAACTCTGTGCCAAACCACCTATGCGAATCAGTGGTTCCACTGTGAGGGTCAATGTCTTCAAAACATGAGTCGTTGGAACCTCACCACATGTTGTTTTAAGAGTATAGTCAATGCACTTGGCAATGGCTACGACCAACATCTTCTCACTCCCAAGTCATCACATATGGGCGGCCGTAGTGCAGTGGTAGGGCGGTCGATTCCTGATTAGGAGCGAGCGGGTTCAACTCCCGCCTTGCCCGCCCATGTGTCGAAGTGTCCTTGGGCAAGACATTGAATCCCGAATGGCCTCTGGTGGGAGGTTGGCGCCAGTGTTTGGCAGCGGAGCCACCACCAGTGTGTGAATGGGTGAATGGGTCTGTGACTGTGAAGCGCTTTGGGTCCTCGAAAGAGGGTAGAAAGCGCTATAAAAGTATACGCCATTTACATATTGCCGTTTGGTTAAGGACCCCTCCATGTCACTTCTTGATATTTTGGGTGTCCTCAAATTGTCGTACTGGCTGTTCCCATTAAATCACGGGTTCCCAACCTCCGGGCCGTGAACCAGAACCAGTAAAGTACCGCGACCCGTAGCACAGTGGTACCCAAACCAGGAATCTGTAGCCTAAGCCTAACATGACCCCGTACCAGACGCGGTACCAGAAGTGAACTAGTACTGGGTTAAAGTTACGTCCCGAGGGTTGCGGACCCTTGATTTTACAAACAGCCAGCATGTCAAAAAACAAGTTGGGGACACCCAAAATGTCAACAATTGACGCGTAAGGGTTCTTAACTAAAAGTTAATATATGACGACTTGTTAGTGAGAATGTGTTGCTACGACCTACTGCCCCCAGCATGCCTGTAGAAGAAAATACAGTATGCATTAACATTTTCACTCTGCAGGATCACCAGGCGGTCTACGACCTCGATATTTTTTGTGGTTCCCGCACAGTTTTACCACTATTTTGTCAACAGACAGCCCATATCCACGCGTAAGGGCAGTTGTAACAAAGCATTAGCTGAAGTGAAAGGGATTCTTCTGGCTGATACTAACCTCAGAAAAGCTTTTCAAAGTTGTTCATTCTGTATGTATTCTGAAATCTCTACCTATAGGAATGTTCCACGCATCATTTGAAAAGGTTGAATACTTTTAAATTGTTCACTCAGTCTATAGTGGCATCAACATTGATACATTTATGCTACCATAAATGATCCCCCAGTACTATTTTATGGGTGGATGCTCACTGACACAGTGGCTTGAACTCTTGTTAATCAGTTGAAGGTCATTCTCGCTGGCGTCCCTCTGCACCGCGGGATTTGAAAGCATCTCTCTCAGGCCGATAACCTTGTTCCCCGTTCGGCTGTGACAGAGCACGCATTAATACTAATACCCAGCAACTCAACCTGAATATGATTTTACCCCAGAATAGACCCAATTATCTAACGCGGTGCTCTGAAAGGCGTTCTCTAACTTCATCTCCTCCTCTCTCACACCTCCACAGCAGAGGTGGCACTTGCCAAAATTTGCTGAATAATTCAATTACATATGAATCCACAGGGAGGTGCCGCAAGGAGGCTAGAAAACAGATGAGAGGTCAAAAGCAATTCATATCTCTACATCGAACCATCTGTCCATTAGTGCTCTCTGTTTTTCTGTATCCAGCTCTCAGTCTAATTTTTTTTTTTTTTTTGCCTCTGATCGTTTTAACACATTTGAGCTCTCCATGGTGACCTCCTTCTAATGTGCACTTCATATGCAAAGACTCTGCGATTAACACCCGTTCTGAAGAGTCGGAGAGAATTCATGATGGAAAACTACATTTTGTCTTTGTGAAAATGACAGTTTAGCAATTCAGCGTCAGATTCGGATTCCTGCGTGCCGCACAAACTCCTCAGTTACATCCTCAAAACTGAGTCATTTCATCCAGAGTTGGTGGAGCTGGTCCGTTGAAGTTTGCTGGAATCTTAAAACAGAAAATGATTCCTGCGTTTGTGCTGCTCCAAGACATTTTTTGACGTCGACAGAAAGTATTTAATGCCTTTCAGAAGCTGTTAGGAAGCTGGATTCAGTGTGTGCGACTGTGTTGGGGGAACAATGGAGAATGGCATCAGAGCTACAGTGATGGCGAAAGTTATTTTTAGAGCACGCCAGACAGAAACTGTCTTGGACTGAGTGGATAAGACATGAGGGGAGGCGAAGAGGGTGAGAAAATAAGAGAAATTTCTGCGAAATGTTGGAAAGAAACAGAGGAAGATGATAGACAGAAGGATCCCCAATACACTGTAAAGTGTTCATTTAGTATATTTTGTTATTAGTAGCAGGTCTATCAAAAATCTATTGATTTATTGAGATATTTTCTATTTATTTTTTTGACAAGTGATGTTAATTGTCAGTCTGAATCAAAATATCTTCACCCCTCTACAGGGATGGAGCTGGGAAGGGGCGATTTTCGGTCAATATTACTAACATTTTTGACAAAGATTCAAGAAATCTTCAATACAAGCTTCTTTTGGCGTTAGAAATAGGACATCAGCTAACAGATCTGCTGCTTTAATAATGATAAAATTAATAAAACTGGTTGAAATGTGTATTTTTGACAGTTTTATTTGTAATGCTCTCATTTGCCACCATTCAAAAGGCTTCTGCCCCCTCCCCCCATATAAGATGTTCTAGTTCTGCGTAATCATGTTTGTAATCGTGATTGTGACGTGGCGCTTAATAAAAAAGAACTGTTAAACTGGTATAGAACGGTGTTGCTCTGAATCATGGGTGTGTATATCCTGCTAACAATCAAAAATGTAGCTCAAAGTTTGTTGAGATCATGGACTGAAGTCTGGACCTCAACAATATTGCAAAAATTCTGCAATAATGGGGCAGGACAACATAAAAAAAGAGAGTTTTTATTAAGTCCACAAAAAGACAAATCACATATATGTTTGTTCAATCCTTTAACATCAGAGATGTTATACCTAAATAACACGTTTTGACCTACAGTAACTGAGCGTTTACATGACCAATGAAATCAGCTGATTTTTGTCGGTTTCTAGGACATATTTTCTGCAGAGCAGTAGGAGTTCCTCAGAAATTCACCTCTGAGTTGTAGAACTTTTGGACTAAGCCGCGCCCATTTCCCAACCATCCACTCACTCCCACTAGCTTACGGCCCCTCACATCCCCAACCTAACATTACTGGTGCAACAAAAAGGGCGAACAGTATTGGAGCTATCCAGCCATACAGTTTTGTAACTATGTGACAGCTAAAAACTTTTTTCTGTCTGCTCCTGATTCACAACATTGAATAAATGCAATTTTAATCTTAATGTTCTCTATTTATGCTCTCCAACGTGAGAAAAATGCCACGGGAACATGTTAAAAACATCTTTTTTTTTTTTTTTTAAAGTAATACTCTCAAAATAAAATATTACAGTGGACAAAAAGCAAAACTAATGAAAACTTTCCCATCTGTTCGATTCGAGAAAGGCCACTGAATTAAAGCTGTTATTTTTCCTCAGAAAAAAGAAAGGAGAGAAAGAAGTGAAGTGAGCACTTTGTGTCAAAGAGTCTTGTTATGCCCAAGGCAAACTGAGTCACCAGAGAGCAGACGAGCTGCCAGCACCTGAAAGAGGAAGAGAGAGGCTGCTGCTCTTCATGGCAACACATTGTGTTCAAACACAACAACATCAGAGCAGAGAAAATTACAGAAAAAGTCAACTTACACTCATAATTTCTATTTTACTGTGACTTTTGAATCTTCGTGTTGCAGTAAAAAGTGTGTTTTCTTTACCCTTAAATTGACAGAAAACACAAATTTAGACATTATACTATAAAACTTTTGGTTACTTCTTTGAGGAATGTAATCTAGCAAACATCTCCACATAGATTCAGAGCTGGGACCTCATGCAAACATCCACACAACACTGAGGAGTCGTGAATAATGAATCCACGCTCTGCAGGGAAAAAGGCGAGGTTTGATTAGTCATGTGTAATGGAGGCACAATATGAAGTAATGAACCAAACTCTATACATCCAGGGAAGGCTGAAAAGAGGCTGTCATGTGGTATTTCATAACGTTTTTCTTCCTCACGACATCTTTCTGGGCTTTGTCTCTGATTTTATTCTTCCACTCCGCTGCTGTCTTTTAGCCTCGGCTTGGCAGGAGACGCGCCAGGCCTGAATTTTTATTAAAAGCTGTTTCAAAGTGCACAAAGCTGCTGTGGGTTCATCTGCCAGGCACTGAAGAGATGAGCAATTTGGGAACCACCACTGTCAAGCAAAGATAAGCAAGCAGGT
>NC_050535.1:12914755-12917439 GCF_002922805.2 Oryzias melastigma | reverse complement strand
TCTGCTTTTGATTTAGATCAAAGTTTGATATGAAGAGGAATGGAAGTGAACGTTGAAGTGAAAACCTTTCACTTCGTTAAATTATTTCATAATGATTTAACTTTTGAAAATACAGTAGTCCCTACCTATATTGCCATTCACTTTTCACCGGTCTCTAAGAGTTTTTTCAATGCAATTTTGCATGTTTTTTTTTTTTTTTAATTATAACATAGTGTTGTGCATCCTGATTGGCTATAGGTGTTGTCAATCAATCTTCTATGTGTTGTTTCTGCTACAGAACATGTTCACTTTGCAAAATTAGCATCAATTTACAATCCCAAGCAAGTCATTGTATCCATTCTATAATACTTAAACCTCATTTCCTATGGAAGTTTGAACTTTGAGAGTTTAAACAAGAGAGAAAAGGGTGAAGGAGTTCCCTTCACTAAAGTGGCGTGACTACACTACCCAGAATGCCTAGAGGAGCCAAGAGGCAACTGATTGGTCAGTGGGAGGTTTTCTAGTGAACTGTGTTATTAGCCTATGCACAGAGCGCGACTCAACTGATAATTCAAACTTTATTGACAATAACAGGATTCAGTTATAACACATAAAAGATAAAATCCTTCTCATTTTATTTATTCATTATAACAGTTGGTAAGATTTTCCCAGGTTCCCCACTATGGTAGTGGTAATTTGTGTTGTTGTTTACCTTAGTTGTACTAAAATATTTTGACAGATTTTTGAACTCCATGTACCACCAAAAAAAACGGTCCTAAGTCAGTCAGAATAACCAGAATTCATTTGTAAGGTGTATTGTACTGTGAACTCCCAATTTTGGAGAAAATTGAAGAGTGTTAAGTGCACCTTATAGTTCAAAAAGTATGGTGAGTCTTTACATACCGTGGGGCAAAAAAAGTATTTTGTCAGCCATCAATTGTGCAAGTTCTCCCACTTAAAAAGATGAGGGAGGCCTGTGAGTTTCATCATAGGTATACGTCAACTATGAGAGACAAAATGAGAAGAAAAATCAAGAAAATCACATTTTTAAAGAATTTATTTGCAGATTATGGTGGAAAATTAGTATTTGGTCTTTTGCAAACAAGATATCTATCTAGCTTCTTCTATAAGAGGATTCTCTATCCTCCACTCGTTACCTGTATTAATGGCACCTGTTTGAGCTCGTTGTCTATTTAAAAGACACCTGTCCACAACCTCAAACAGTCTCACATTGTGTTTCTGATACATCCACTTGTAGACAAATAGATCTATGTACGTCTTTGTTTTCCTGTTCTGCAGGGTAGCTGTGATATTCCTCGTTATTTTTTTTCTTCACCAGTAATGTTATGTTTGGGTTGTATGGGGCTATAAGGCTGTAAGCTAGCGAGACAGCCTGTAAACAGTTGGATGATGGGAAATAGGAAAAGGCTTACTCTGCGACAACAGTTTCACTTACAATTCATATGTCAATTTCTAATAAACTACTGCTATTCTGCAGAAACTATGTCTTAAAAAACAACACAGTTTTCCTATTATTTTTTGTTTAACTTTGGAATAATCATAATTAAAAGAATGCTTTTAAAATTGATCAAAATATGATCAGAGTGGTACTTTAAAATGAAGTTATTAGATCCAGTTCATCACACCACCTTTAGAAAACAGTCAGTGGTTTTACCACTCCCATGATTACCATGGTAACGGGAAGTGCATTTCAGCAGCATCATCAACTCATGTTGTTTAAGTGTGGAAAGCCATTATTAGCTGCAGGTAATGCAACCAGCGTGAGAGAAGAAAAGCCCCCTATCTATTTTCTAAGAGTTTTGTCTGGATGATACTGTAGTGGGATTGTAATTGAGTTTGTATTAAAATGCCTTTTGTCTGAATACAAGAGGATGACTGAAAATGAGCTCTGCAGAGCAGAAAGGAGTGTGTGCACGGCGCATCAGTGCAAACCACCCTGCAGGCTCGGAAGCAGTGGAACCACAGATTTACTCTGGCTCACTATCCATAGCTTCCTGGCATGTCATTGTGCTTTTATGTAAGAGCAGACGTGCACAAACGAGGCACACACGCTCGATTATGTGTGTTTCCCTATCATACCTCCCTCACGAGCCCTCGCCTTCTGCTCGACGAAGCCATATCTGCTCAGCGCTTCCACGAAGTAATGTAAACAGCCATACTCACAGACCCTGCCGCCACCAAAGGTCAGGCAGGACTGCATCTGCTGTTAACAAAGGGATGCATGAAACATCAGGCACTGTTTACACAGCTCCCTGGCACTGCAGTGGAATTATGGTAACCAAACGAGACGCGTTGGGGATGAAGTCCAAGCTGTGGGTAGATAACGACACATCTACACAGTTGCTGCTTTTTGAGCAAAATGTGTATTTGTATAGATGTGTTTCTGTGTAAACTGAATTAAAAATGGCAAGTGGAAAATGAGCTGATTTGGAATGAGGCCATGTCCAAACATTTGAGCAGGGCAGCAATCCACAGCAGACATTGTGGCCCCAGTTAATGGTGTCACTGTGAGTGTACAACCAAATGTATGTCTGCAGGGTTAGGACTTGCATCATCAGAAAGAATTTCAAATGAATGCCTATAAAACTGCATGAAGAAAGCTTCTTGATGATTTATCCTTAAACACTTTTCTGTGACCTTTGAAAATGCTATGGGTTTTATTAAAGATAGAGGAAGGAGCTCTT
>NC_050535.1:12877993-12914404 GCF_002922805.2 Oryzias melastigma | reverse complement strand
CTGCGACAGACTGGCGACCTGTCCAGGGTGTACCCCGCCTTCGCCCGTCAGCAGCCGGGTTAGGCTCCGGCAACCCGCGACCCCGAAAGGGACAAAGCGGTCAAGAACATGGATGGATGGATAAGTTCTAAGTATTATCTTAAAAATGTCAAGAACCAGTTGCGTAACACCTCAAATGCAGAGACGACCCTTGTGGCGGAAATTTACATGTTTAAAAAAATGTAAACATGAGCAAACTGTGAAACAAAGAACTTATTAAAGTTTGACAACATTGATACTTGACAATAAAGAACTGAAAACCAGAAAGTGACATATACTGGGGATGAAAAAATATAACCCAAAGATGCCATCGTTACACATGCTCTTTGACCTACCGTAACTCTTTAAACATTTACGTGATCAACTTGAATCAACTAATTCTGACATGGGGAAAAGTGGTTTAGCTTATAGGCGCAAAGCCACTTTTTTTACTTCAGAAATTGCTGGAGTTACATTATTGGCTGAAGAGTTGCGGTAATTGAAAGAATGTCAAGCGTTAACAAAGACAGCTGTGGATAATTTGTATCTTGAACCTGGTGTAACTGTGACAAGGGAAAAACCTTGAAATCTTTTAACAGAACATGACAAGAACAAAGAAAACAGTTAAAAAACCAAAAGGTACGGTCCCAACAGTACCCCTCCCTAAAAGGACAAACCCCAGATGCCCCAAATAAAATGTATTCCATTAATAGTGAACTTGCAAAAGTCTGCAATAATAAATATTGACGGACGGATGGATAATAAAAAAAACAAAAAAAAACAAATAAAAATGGTTCGTAGGTAAGATCTGTCAAGTAAAAATCACAAGTGAGGCCGTGGTACTGCTCCTAAACTTCATTGTCATGTAATTCTTTAGATGTAAACAGTAAAGCATCTTTTTTTGCACTGTCATTTTATCGCCCCCTCCTAAGTTTTGGATCCACACCAGGGACAGCTTGCAAAGGATCATGATGGCTTTCATGTTCCTTTTAAAAAAATCAAAATTTTGGTGTCAGGCTTCAGTGAGTCTCTACGAAAAAGCTGGCATAAGAAAATGGACGGATGGTTCCCTTTCCTGGTTAAACCAAAGTAGTCGAGTGTTTGACTTTATTTAACTCCAGACAGCTTATCAAATAGTCTTAGATCAAACTGAGAAGAGAATGAGTCAAATGTGGGAGAAAATGGTTGCTTCATGTCCTGTCTGGGTCATTTTGTTTCTAAATGGCAACTGTGTGCCATCTAGTGAGTGCTAAGGTATATAACAGTTGGCTTTTTTTTTCTTTCCCTTCGTCATTCTTTTACAAAAAGTGTTTCATAACTTGCTGGAGAGTCAAGAAATACTGCATGCTTACTCTTGCATGCGTCATTCCCTTCTGCACCTTTCAAACTCTGTCTTCTCATCTTTTCTCTGTTCCTGCCTTCAACTCTCTCCATCCTGTCTCTTTCTCCTGCCGTTCAGCCGAGGCAGAGCCATGCGGGAATGGGAAGCAAGTCGAATCGCATTAAAGGAGAAAAGCATCTTGTGCCTTCAGGCAGCTTCGCGTACCCTTTTCAAGTCTGAAGGGGCTCCCTTGCTCAAATTAGCCAAGAGATGAACCTGTAGAAATGCTGCATCTCTGCCATGCCCACTTCCTTTCTTTCTTGTGTCACTCTCTTTTTCTTCCTTTGCTTCTCTTTGTATATTTTGATTCTTGACGCCCTCCCCTCCCCTTTTCTCTTCTCGTGTCTCTTGTCAGCCTGAAACCTCAGAACTTTTTACTGCAGTCTGATCGGTTTGCTGCAGAAAAGAAAAAAAAAAAAAAAACGTGGGTTGTTCGCCCATCTGCAATGGGTGGGCTCTTTTTTGTATTTCGTTGCGTCTCTGCAGAGCGCACTAACTGAAAGTGTTTTTCAGCTTTTACAAATGTTCTCCTCTGTTTTTAAATGCCTATTTCATGCATTTATTCCCCTTACCCCTGGGACTTTGGATCCCACTGGAATTGTCTCAAACCACGCCTGCACAATGATAGGGCAGCCACATGTTCTTGTGGTATTTTTCTCATGATGAGGGAGAAATAGACAATTAAAATATCATTGGGAATGTTAAATACCTCAATAAATAATTAGAATGGGTCTTTAACCCTGCAACCTATAACCAGTTATATCATATTTCTGAGATCCCATTACCACGATTAAAGCTTTCCTTTAAAACTCATTGTATATAACCTGTCCACGTTTTCTTCCCTGTAGTTCATCATCATTCCACTAGGGACAGTAGAAGGGCTTTTCCTGCTCATTTCAAAATGGCTGCTTCCATGAAATCTCAAAAACACTTTTGGCAGGAAAAAGTTTAGCAAATTTTCCAAACTTAATGGTAAGAACAACTCATCTATTGTGTTTCCTTTTTTTAAATGAGTACTTGCTGTATTGAAATAATGCACCATTTGTTGATAATTCATTATTTATAATACAGTTAGACCATGTTAAAAATGATTGGATCAATGCCAACATTTTTGCATTTTAAACATGCAAAAACTTACAAAATCACCCAAGAAAAATCTCATAATAAGAAAAATATATTGCAATTTTTATTTTGTGGATTTCATCAAAGGGTTAGAAGTATCTTAATTAATGAAATGTAATGGGCTTTACAAGGTTATGTGACCATTCTTGCATGTACATAAAAAAGTATTTCAGATCCAGAGATTTGCATAAAGTGATTTAAGGACTTTTTCTTGGATCTATTTATCATATTAATGTTGGCCGCACGAATATTTGAAAACTAATAAACTATATAGAAAGTGGACTTATTCCCTACCCGCCTGTGACGTCAACCTACAAACACAGCTTACAGGATCAGCGTTGTGTGGTTGATAGCCAGCTCAGCCTTTGGACCTTTCAGCCTTTTATTTTCCCTTTTTAAAACAGATTTTTATTATTGTTTTATCTTTTTAGTCTCCTGCCAATCAAAATATAAATCTGCACCATCAGGCTCTGTTTGTGCAGATTTGTAGTTTATTTGTCTGTTTTTAACAAAAAATGTATCAACTGCATGGAATAATTATTATACAGGATCTTACTCTTGAGGTGGCTATAATTCTTTAGACCTGTAAAGCCCATCCAAGAATTGACAGAAAATTATTTTTAATGGGAATTAAGATGTTTTTTAACGCTTAATGAAAGAATTTTTTATGGGATATAAATAGTATAATTTATGATTTGTTAGGTGATTTGGTACGTTTTTGCTCACAACATTAATATTTTAAAATGCAAAAATGTTGAAAGTAGTGTTCAGGAAAACTGAACCTTATTTACCCACTGTCTCAAATTTGATCCACTCATTTTAAACATGGTGTAACTGTATTATAAAGAAGGAATTATTAACAAATTGCACATTTTTTCAGTACAGCAAGTAGTCATTTAAAAAAAACAAATAACAACAGATGAATTATTCTCACCATACATAAAGTGTAGAAAATTGGCTAAACTTTTTCCCGCCAAAAGTGTTTTTGAGATTTCATGGAAGCAGCCATTCTGAAATGAGTTTGAAAAGCCCTTCTACTGCCCCTAGTGGAATTTGGATGGACTACAAGACTTTACCCAAGTAGTGTACAGAAAGGGTTTTATGACCTGCTCTAATCATCTCTTGATTTTTAAGGATTACATATTTTAAACATTTAAGCAATATTGGAGCTATTGACCCATGCAGTTTTGAGCCAGATGCCAGCTCAGATGATGAAAATAAATATATAAAATGTAGCCTATACTGATTGTAATTTGTACAATTACAACTACGATCTTTTTTAC
The DNA here is from genome assembly GCF_002922805.2 of Oryzias melastigma. Taxonomy (NCBI): domain Eukaryota; kingdom Metazoa; phylum Chordata; class Actinopteri; order Beloniformes; family Adrianichthyidae; genus Oryzias; species Oryzias melastigma. Next base: position 12,910,600 of record NC_050535.1, on the reverse strand, counting down.
ACATTTTTTCGTCTACTCTTAATACACCACGATTTGAATAAAGAAATACTCAGAAACACAGTTTTAATTTTTAATTTTTCTTCCTCCATCAAAAGACAAATGCTACAAGAACAATTTTCATTGGAGTTGGGTCTTTAATGAAAGTTGTAAATGAGATAGAGGTATCAGAAATGTATGTATCAAATACGAATGGTTGTAAAGGATTAATCGATAGACAGTGATGCCAACAAACAGATGTCAACACTCACTGCAAGTAAAAAATAAGAAACCAGACCAGGAGAAGCATCTTACTTTTAGTGATCAAATACTCTCCTAAATGACTCAAAGATAAGAAGTAAAATCAAAACCTCTCTTCTTGTTTTACTGCAGTTCTTCCCTTACGGGGACGCCTCCAAGTTTGCACAGCACGCCTTCAGGACCTTTGACAAGAACGGTGACGGCACCATCGACTTCAGAGAGTTCATTTGTGCGCTGTCCATCACCTCAAGAGGCAGCTTTGAGCAGAAACTCAACTGGGCTTTCAACATGTACGACCTGGATGGAGACGGCAAGATCACAAGGGTGGAGATGCTGGAGATCATTGAGGTATCACAGATGACATCACTGTTCGATTTATTTTCTACAGGGATTACAGAATGAGAGGGGGATTTTTTGTCTTTTTTTATTTAGGTCTGTAGGATTTGGGAATCATTTATTCGCCTGTTCACTAAACCAATCTAACCAGCTGTAGCTAAAACCAAACAAACATTTGATTGGATCAATACTCTTAATTTTGCTCAATCAATCTTTCATACATGAGGATTTTATGGACTTTTATAAGCTTTAAGCTGGTTTGCTGCTGACTAATACGGAGCGAACTCTGAGCACCATTTAAACTTTCCACCTGCTTGCTTACATAATTCCCTGAGTCATGCTTCTTCTTGGTGCCTTAAAGTTAATTTGCTGAAGTGCCAGGGGATGTTATGACTGGCTGTTACTTAACCTCCAGCTACAACAAGAACTCTTTCTGAACCTCAAATAAGCACATATCAATGGAAGATGTTAACATGTTAGATCAATTTTAGCTAAATTTAGATTTTTATAATATATTTTACTCTTCATTTGTGTAAATTTGTGCTTCTCTGTCTGGATTAGAGTTGTATTTTTCTGTAGTTTTATTGACTTTTTACATTTTTTAAGTAATTTTTTTTTTTTTTAGTTTGTGTTTGTCAGAGATGGGCAGACAGCTGGTTCCAGTTACAGCTGGTTTATTCAAAAGAGACAGGCAGATAATAGCCAGGCTAAGCTAAGAGTCCAGAGAGCTAAATCAGAGTAAATGTCCGGGTAAAAGGTCGGGGCAGACAGCAGGGAGGCAGAGTCAGGAGCAGAGGAGCTTTGTGACTTCAAATATGGTGAAGATTTTCAAATATTACAAAAAGAAAAATCAGCAACCAGGTCATTAAGTAACCCCATCTGCTCTTTGTCTTATCTTAAATCCAAAATATTCTGTTGATATTTTTTCCAAGGATGTGTTAGTGGATAAAAACCTTTAAATGTATCCATTAGAGTTCCTATGAGTGGCTGAACTGAGAAGGATAGCAAAGATTTCTAGGAAATATTTCAAAAATGAATGACGTACTCTAGTGTTTATTTAACTAGTAAGTTGTTCACCTTTTAGCACATCTGACTCTTTCGACTATCATAACTCTTCAACCGTTTATTAATGTATTCCCAGCAGATTTTGGCGTGGAGAAAAGCACCTTGGTGCTACGGTTGAGAAGTGTTTAGAGAGAAATCGACTTATTTGTTTCATATCAGTACAAAGCTGCTTTTCATCGTGTCAGAATCAGATGATTTGCGTTGATAGTGTAAACAGTTGAAGAGTTACGCTGGGTTACGATTGATGTCGTCAGCAACATCTTCGTTGCTAATGGGTTTAAGTGGAAATCCTTATGAAGAGGTTTACGGAAAAACTTTTAAACTTGGCGCAGTGAGGATTAAGGCGTTCAACAAGCAAACTCCGACTTTTGGTTTCATTTTCTTAGTACATACAGTCCTGAATTAGATTTTAAGTGTTCTTAACCTTTTAACACTGGAGCTTTAGACTTTCTACCAACGTAATTCTTCAGCCGTTTATGCAATTAGCTTAATTCCAGCAGACTTTGAAGCTGAGAAAAGTGACTTTGAGCTATCATGCAAAACTTTACGTTAGTATGTTTTAGCTATTGGTGCAAAGCTGATGTGAAAAGTCGTTTTTCTGTACGCCAGAATCACCTGATTCACATTGCTCGTGTAAACAGTCAAAGAGTCCTTAAATTCAACTTCTTATGATCAGAGGCACCCTGAATCTTTGCTTTGGACACTAAAAGACTGACTGTTTCCACCCTCCCTCTGTCTATCCCCGCAGGCCATCTACAAGATGGTCGGCACGGTGATCATGATGAAAATGAACGAGGACGGCCTGACACCCGAGCAGAGGGTGGACAAGATCTTCTCCAAGATGGACAAGAACAACGACGACCAGATCTCGCTGGAGGAGTTCAAAGAGGCGGCCAAGAGCGACCCCTCCATCGTATTACTGCTGCAGTGTGACCTCCAGAAATAGGCGGGCAAGTGCGCGCTCCACGCACCAGCTGCCACGGACTGCACAGAGAGAATTTCATGTTCCATTCAGTTTGCAGCTATTTCCACTGAAGAAAAAAAAAAAAACGACAAAAAAAAACCAAAAAGGTGAAAAAAATTGCTTGGACTTCTTCCTCTCAACGGATCTGCTTCTTGTGTTTGAAACACTCGTGTGCATGAGAATGTTCATTTGCTCTAAAAAGATCTATAAGCAACATAAGACAGTGTGCTTGTGCAACAGTGCGGGTGCACACTCACACCAGACACAACACACACACACTCAGTACATATGAACAACTCGCACAAATAATATATATATATATATATAAATAGATATTCATATAAATATATTTAAATTATTTAATGATAAACTGCCAAAATGTGAAGTGTGCAAAGTATTTTCCTGACAGTTTCCTTCTACTGGAGCTCGCGCATCGGTGATGTGCTACGTTGAAATTTGTCGCTATACTCGAATTATTGTTTAGCGTTTACTGACGCCTTGTCGTATTTAATTTAAGCAAAAATTCCCGTAAGGATGTACCCGCCTCCGGTCTCAAATATTAGCGCTAGAAGAGATGAAACTGTTCCCTCAAAAACCACAAAAAAACAAAACATGCTCGTACTGTCAGTAAACACTATAAATGTAGTTAATTTGCATGCCTTTAGGTTCTGCCTTAAAAAAATCTCATTTTCATCCGGCGACTGAAGACAGAAAGCCTTATCAACGCAACACGGCGACTCTCAGAGAGACTTCTACTGATTTAAATGTCATTTTTGTGACCTTTTCAGACATTTTCTTTTGACTGCTTTAACTGTGGGAGCATGTTGTAGATAAGCTGTTCTGTATGTTGCTTAAAAAAACCTTTTCCTGTTTAAATACACATGTTCCCGCCCCCTACAAGCCAACCTATGCTGAATGTGGAGGACTGCATCGCTTCTAGAAGATACAACTAAAAAACTAAAAGCTGAATTAGGCCGTAAAGCAAATAGCAAAAGCTTATTTTTCTTGCCTTTTTTTTCCCTTAAACCGGGTTGCATATCATTCCGAAAAGTTGGTAGACTTAACGAAGCGTGTGCGACTTTAACGAGAGGACCATCAGAAAAGGCTAGCAAGTTAGACGATTCGCCCTCCTCCACCCCTTTGGAAGCACTTCTCTTTTATCAGTCAGCCTTTTTGTACTTTTTTTACTCCCTTCTTTGCCATATTGTACATGTGCGAGTCCAAGAAATGCGGTGAAGTGCGGTACCTCCTAAGAAAGACTTCAATAGCTTTGCTTGACCTTGATATATTGCGAAACTGCACTCGTAGAAACATTGTCGTACGGTCTCATGGGAGGGGGCGGGGCAAATGAGTCGTGGGACTCACGGTTGCTGCAATAACGATATCACTCCAGTCCGTCACTGTCCCTCAGCGGTGTTGATCGTCTCCGTCTGGCTTTCGATCTTTCCGTTGTTTCCGGTTACCACTATTGTTGCTGATAAGATACCAAATGTAAGCGATGGCGACTCTGTACAAGGATCCTTTTGTAGCATGTATTGTGTCCCTAATGACATGGCTGCACTACTCCCTTGTGTTGTGATTTAATCAAATAAAAGGAACTCTATGGGCTGTCGTCTGCTTGATCACCTAAACCAGGGGTTTGCAACCTTCAACACTTAGAGCAGGGGTGTTAAACATGCGGCCTGTGGGCTCGATCCGACACAACAGATTGTTTAATTTGTAGAAAATATTATAAGGGTGTTGAAGGGAAAAAAAGAAAGTTTCTAGCCCATTCCTGTGGCGAGTTATTGTTCTTTAAAGAAATGACAGCAATGTGCAATTCCGCCACTAGAGGAAACAATGGAAACCCATGACCAGCATAACAAGAGATAAAGAAATAAACATAGTAAACAATGTAATAATAAGTGATTAGGCTACTGGGTTGGTTTAGATATTTAGTCCAACTGAGAAAAAAAGAAAACAAAGCTATTTATAACAAATTGACCAACCATGGGTTATTTTGCTTTTATGTTACTGGTCCCATTTGAGATCAGACTGATTGAATGCGGTCCCTTAACCAAAATGAGTTTGACACTCCTCACTTAAAGAGACATTCGGGTCTAATTCTCAAAGAACCCAATAGGTGTGACAAAGTCTGACATCACCATTTAACCCTCCTGCTCTCAGATGACCCGACCTTTATATTGATGTGTGATCCCTCCAATGACAAAGGTGGACAGGATTTTATGTCTGCCACCGACACCAGTGAGGATAAAAAAAATCCTTGAAAAATAAAGTTCAGTGCGCTGTCTTGTGGGGTCCAGATGACTCCACTTCTAATGTGACCCTACCAGGATAGCACAAGGATTACGCTATCATTCAAACGACCACTTCCAATGAAAAGTCTATGTAAACACACATTCCAGGCTTCCACATTCAAAACTCTCATACATGCAAGTAAGACAGTTCTCGAGTTCTATGTAAAAAACATACAGCCATTGAACAGGTGTTGAAACCGGGTCAAACTTTGACCAATTAGGGACTCTAATTTGGTAGCAGACATGTCCTTTTAATTTACAAAATGAGTCAACAATGGAATGGAAGGTAAAATTAATAATTTGTGCTCGGCAGGAATTATATGACATCAACAAGCATCTATGCTAATGTTGCTATTATTATAAATATAATTAACTGTTGTCTAATTTTGGCATAAATAAAACATAAAGAGACAATATTTTTTTTTCTCGGCGAAATAGTTTATAACGTTTAAGAGATTGACATGAGTTCCTTTCAAAACAAAAGACACCCTGTGTCACTTTGAATTTTCTCAATGCAGTAAATGTAGTATCTTGATGTCAACAGTGATTTATTTCAGTGGTTGGAGTACATCTCAGCAGATCTGTAAGTCTAACCAACCAAAATCAAATCAGAGCAAATTAATTGAGTTATTCTGTATTTTTTTAACCATAAGATCCAGCTACAATGGAATTTTACAATTTAATTTTTTCAAAAATAGAAAATCCGTTTTATAATCCTGTGCACCTTAATTCTGATTGGGTTTACTGTCCTCCAATTGATTTTCTTTGGTAAACGGCTCTCAAAAATGGTGTCAAAATGTTCAACTTGTTAGTGAATGAGTTGAATAAACTTTAAGACAACCAGAGAGCCACAATGGAGGGCTCAAAGAGCCGAAAGTGGTCCTAGAGCTGCAGGTTACTAGATAAAAAGATGAAGCTCTAAGCAAACCAACCACTAGATGTCACCCACTGCATGATGGGGTAGTGGTCAGCGTTCATCTCAGTGAGAAGACCCTGGTTTAAATCCCAGCTGGGACCTTTCTGAATGGAGTTTGCGTGTTCTCCTTCTGCATGTGTGGGCTTTTTCCAGGCACTTTAGACTCCTCCCACAATTAAAATACATGATTTATAGGTTAACTGATGATTTCAAATTGTCCCTAGATGTGAATGTAAGTGTATGTATGTGTGTGGCCCTGGAACAGACTGCCAAATTGTCCAGAGTGCACTCTGGTTTCCCCTGACGGTTGGGATAAGCTCCAGCAACCCTGTCAACCCAATAGAGATACAGCGATTCAAAGAAATGACTCAATTTGGCTAAGTTTTTTCAGAAGAAGCTCTCTTTTAGGTGTAAATGTGAGAAAAAAACACTATTGTCTGATGTGACAGCTTCACAAAAAAGAGAGTAAAGTGAGTTTATATGGGGTGCTTAGAAAATAAAAGACAACAGGTTTAAAGAAAAAGAGACATTTATTTTACAAAACAGAAGAAAAAAAGGGGATTTTAAACAGACATTAGACTTTATGTCCACTCATGTTCTTGGAGCACAAGGCAAAGACCTGTTAATTTTAATTTAAAGTTAAGAGGAAAAAAAACCCTACAGGCTTGTCTGGTTTCAGTTCAAATTAAAAGTTAGTTAATATAAGAGGAGTCATTATGAAACACAACAAAAGGTGGGTTGTGCCTTTGAAATGTTGAAAAAAACATGAAAATTAAAAACAGCCAAAAAAAAAAAAAAAGAGAACATTTGTACAGGTACAGAGAAGTTGAAGGTGTGTGAAAGCCGAATAGTTGTAAAAAAAACTCATTTGGGAGGGTCTGTGTTGATGCCGTATTTTTCTTTTAGGAACTTCAACTGCTCTTCCTTCTTCTTTGTGTCCATCTTCTGGAAAGCCTGCAAGAATGTAAATGGGTTGATGGTAAGAAAAAATAAATACAAAACAGGGTTTTAAATGCATTTAAAAACAAAAGAACATACCCTGTTGGCATTGTAGTAAAGAACCACCAGGTAGCGATTGCAGACGTTGAATCCTGACAGGTGATCACAAGCATTCTTGGCATCGAAGATGTCTTCATAAACAACATACGCCGTTCCTCTGGTCTCAGGTGTGTTCCCCCTAAGGAAATACATGAAATAGCCACACATCATAATGTATTTCATCTTAATTGTTGTCCTTAGAGGACAACTGCAATTTTAAAAAGCTATTTTTAACATTCCTGTGGTAAGTTTTCTGATTACGGAGGACATACAAAATGAAAAATTAAGCTAAAGTATTTCTTTATTATATTTGCTGCTAGTAAGGACGTGACGAAAAAATGCTGTTTGAGAAATATTACGTAAGTATTACGTAGCTGATACGCTAGTAGCCCACAAGATCTGGAAACTATTTCCATCAAAACTACACAGTTGTTTGATTTTGATTTAAAAAAAAAAAAACCTTATCATAATTAAGAGACCACTGGGAACGCTTTTACAACAGGTGAAAAATGATCAAAGTGGGTTTTAAATAGTGATACGAATTAACCCAAACATATTTAAAAAAACAATAAACTTATCATTAAAACGTCATCATCTGAGGACCGTTGTTACAATTAATATTGATGTGCATCTAAGTTTTAAACATTTTACTTCGTGTTATGCTACATAGAAAATGATAACATGATTTTTTTTTTTATTGTTGTTAGTGACTGTGGTCGGGTCTTTAAGAAAATACTTTTTAACAGGTGTATTTGTAGAGGAAAAACTTACGTTCGTATTTGACGTATGGGACCATATTTGCCAAAGATATCGTACATTTCCTCAGCTGTGATCTTGTACGGCAGATTTCTTATGTACAGGATTCTGTTCACCTCCGGGGGTAACCGAATCTGCAACACATAGCAAAGAAAAAAGTGGTTTAAAAAAAGCAAATTATAGGCATAATATATGTAAACAAACACGTTTATTAATTAACTACATAAAGTGAATATTCTACGGCAAAAAACAAAATAAATAACGTAAAAAATAAAAAAAATACAAATAAATACTTAAATGGACTATATTTATTTGACTAATAACAAATAAAAAATGCCGAATTTGTCGTTTTTATTCCACGTAGCGATGCTGTCTAGTTCTTTTAGGTGCTAAAGGCTAACAAAATGCTAACTGGCGCTTTCGTGAACACTAAGAAAAAGATAAAAACATACATTCCTTGTCATATGATAAAGTTAAACATAAATAATCTTACATTAGCACGTTTTGCTGCTTGCATAGCCATGATGAGGGTTTATTTCGTCTTAAACAAATGCTAAATAACAAACACGCAGTGCCTTTAGCCTTCAACAGGAAGTGGAAGAAGAAAACTATGACGAACATCCGGTTGTTGACTACAGGACGAAACAGGTACATGCTGCCCTCCTGTGGTTCAAAAAAGAATGGCAAACATTTCGAACCATTATGAAATTGATTATTTTAGTTCTATTTTGACAATTATGCATAATAAATAATGGAAGCCTAATACCTTAATTATGACACCCCTACCCCCCAAAAAATGTATTTTTGGAAAACTTTCATGTTAATTTAAACCTCTCTTTTTTCCCCCCATTGACTTAAAAAATAAACTACAACAGTATGTACATGTACAACTTTATTTTTCATTTAAAAATATAACTTTATGTTCGACAAATTAATATTTTTACCTTGTCAAAATACGAATTTTAAAAGAATAAATTCTCGATTCTATCCTTGTTAATTTTTTAAAAGACACACACCAAAGTGTATTTTATTATTTTTGCTTACAATTTTATAGTCAAAAGGTATAAATATAACTGGCGTGTTAAATACATAAAATAATTAAATAGTTGTGCTTTTATTTTTGTAAACAAATTACCGGTTATGGATTAAAAAAAAAAAAAGTAGCGCGCATGCGCTTGGTGTGGTTTAACGACTCACACAATTAACCGTTACGGCGGGAGTTTGACCTAATGTCAACCAGGCGTTGCTGGAAGAAAATCTAGACGGTTCTTTTTTGATTTTTCACATCGTGGTTTGGAGAAAAATCGACGTAGAGCTTTTTTTTTTGGTCTGCGAGGAATAAACTGGTGAGTTTTACGTTTACAAATTTGTAATATTATACCAAGACGCTAGCTGAACTTCACCCTAGCTTTTTCGTTCTTTGCCAAAACTTCCGTGTCGAGAAACTCGCCTATTATTGCTAACCTAGCATAGCCACCGCACTGTGCTAGCTGCTGAGATTAGCAACCGACAGTCTGATTTAGATGCGACTGGAACTGTGAGACAATTAAACAAAAATATGAATAACATTAAGTGTATAGTAGGATAGGCCTTAGTATTAATAATTTATTCATTTTACCTTGTAAGTTAAGTATTTTGAGCTAACTTGATATTAGAAATTAGATTTTTTAAAAGCTCAATACAGTTAGATTTTCAGGTAAACTTTTTTTCTTTGAGTCATCCCAGCATGGTATCGCTACACAAGTGTCTCAAAGTTAACTAAAGAAAGACACAAGGCTGAGAACACACTGGAGCTGAACAAATAAAGCACACATATTTAATTTGCAATGCTTGGTTGGCAATTAAAAACCCCACTATAATGAAAATAGTGTTTTCATATGTTCTTGTGGCATTTTTCTAATGATATATTCTGAAGACATGTAAAGAAAATTGAGCTTATTGTTGCATTTATCAGGATTTCTGAATTTAAATTGTTTTGAATCAGGAACAAATTAAAATAAAATCAGTTTGGAAAAGACTAGAGCGTAAATGTAATGCAGAAGATACAATCAGAGAGCTGCTCCTGATTCACAATGAGTTGAATAAAGAAATAACTCAGAATTTCAATTTTGAGCTTTCAAATAATCTCTAATCCATATTCTGCTTCATTTTTTTAACTATATGTCCTCCATCATCAGAAAAAATAAGATTTTCATTGGAGTGGGTCTTTAAGAGTTCTAAAATACAGAAAATTCTGTTGTTCAAACATGAATGTCATTTGAATTTGGAAAGATGTTGCCTTTTTTTAAAAAACAGAATTCTCCTTAAATAAACGACACATCTTCTTTTTAAATATGCCTCAATAACATGTTTTGCAGCTTTTTTTATTTGTCCAAAATGTTAAATTCATTGACAGTTTGTCCATTCGTGTTTTTTTTTTGTTGCTTTACAGGTAACATCTAGCACATATCACTTGAAGCTAAAATTCATGAAGCCTCCAGAATGTCTTCCATCCCGGGTCTGCCTATGCGAGGGTCAGATGTAACGGCCGTGATCACAAGGGTCCACTTGCATCCACTTTGTGTGCTAGTGGAGTTCTGGGCCAAATTTAGCCAACAGAGCAAGGCAGATTATCAGCGCTTAGCAAGTGACATTCAGTCTCCTGGAGCCATTTTTAAGGAATTGGAAGGAAATCCTGGTGACCAGTGTTTGGTTCAGATACAAAATACTTGGCACAGATCTCGAATAGTGTCGAGACATGGCTTTAGCTACCAAGTATTCCTCATTGACAAAGGAATGACTTGCAGTGCTACCACCAGCATGCTAGCATGGGGTAAGAAGGAGTACTTCCAAGTCTCTCCTGAAGTAGAATTTTGTGTGCTGGCTAATGTGCTACCCAGAGCACAGGAGAAGAGATGGTCTCCAATGGCGCAAGAATATCTAAAATCTTTTACCGGGAAGTCTGTAGCAGCACATGTGCAGGAAGTTCTGGTGTCACACAAGATCTTTTTGCTGCACATCCCTGCTATTTCTAGACAAATGTACGAGATGGGGTTTGCAATGGAGCTTTCTCCTCCCCTATTCCTGAACCATGTTCTGATGACTCTGAAATCCCCAAGTGGGGCTGAGGCACCTCTAGAGACACAGCAGCTCTTCATAGGAGCAGGCGGTGGACAGCAAAACCCGGAGCTGTTCATGTATCTAGAGCTGTCAGTGGAAAACAGAGAGGTTGTCACCGTAACAGAGGTGATAAGTCCAAAGCAAATTTTTTGCCAGTTGAAGATCTTCTCAAAGGAGCTAAAAAGACTCTCAGAGAAACTCACACAGCGTTGTGAAGGCAGAAGGGTCAGCTGCATCCTGTACCCCGAAATGATCGGCTGCCCATTTGCAACAAAAGGAAACGACGGCCAGTGGTATCGCTCTGTTGTACAGCAGCTGTTTCCAACCAATGCTTTGGTGGAAGTTTTCAACGTGGACTATGGAACCAAACAGTTTGTTCCAGTGGAGAACATCAGGGAGCTTCCCTCAGAGTTCTTCAGGTTGCCAGTGTTCACCTACAGCTGCTCACTCCTCGGAATCACCGACAAAGGATCAGGATGGGAAGCCAGCCAAATCCAGTTCCTCAGATCCCTCCTTCTCCACAAGACGCTCTCCGCCCATTTTGAGTACTACAACGTCTCTGAGGGAGTTTACTCTGTAACACTCTACGGCGATCACAACACAAACCTGAACCAGCTGTTTGGTTCCAGGGAATGCTGTCTGCTTGAGGGGGATGAAGCGGTTGCAAGGTATTCCATCCAAAGTGTAGCATCTCCCAAACAGCATCTGACACCAGAGACAACCATGTTTCTTCATGGACAAGTTGCAAGAGAAAATGGAGACGAGTGTCTTCTGTCTGAAAACCTCCCCCCTAACTCATCACACTCAGCTGTTGTTTACCACATTATCAGTCCCTCAGAGTTTTGGATCCAAACAGAGACTTACAGGAAGGAGTTGGATGAGCTGTTGGACAAAATCTACCACCTGCACAAAGATTCAGTGATCACAGATGTAAAGAATCCAGTTGTTGGACTCTACTGTGTCGCTAAGGCAAAAGACAATGAATTCTACAGAGCGTCTGTGTGTGAAGTTGGCAACGCAAAAGTCAAAGTATTCTTCATAGACTATGGAAACACAGAAGTGGTCGACAGGAGCGACATCAGAAGTCTCCTTCCGGAGTTCAAAGAGTTACCACAGCTAGCACTGAAGTGTTCCCTGGCAAGTGTCGGACCAAAAGAGGGAAGATGGAATGACGCCGCAACTGAATTTTTTACCAAAGTAGTCACAGACAAGGTGCTTAATGTATGTGTGAAAGTCAAAAATGCAGATGGCTATGTTGTCCAGCTAACCGATCCCAACGCGCAGAGTGAACAAGATGTTGGCAGACTGATGTGCAACTTAGGTCATGCAGAATGGCTTGAGCTGAGTCAGCCATTGGTTGTTATGCCACATGTTAATGGAAATGTCCCATCATGCAGAGATGAACAAGTTCAGCCCCAGACCAAAGGTGGTTTTGTCATCAAGGAAGCTCCTCTCTTTAAAGCACGCATGTTTAGCATTGGAAGCCTCCTGGATGTCATCGTGTCCTGCATTGAAAGCCCAAATGACTTTTGGTGCCAGCTGGTACAGAACACAAGGCACTTGCATCTGCTCATGGATGACCTGCAGTCTCATTACGCAAACAGTGAGTTCCAGCCTGATGTAGGAAAGTCATGTGTAGTTCAACATCCCAGCAATGGAAAGTGGTACAGAGCTCTTGTGGTTCGCAGACACAAAACGCCACACGTCGACGTGCTGTTTGTCGACTATGGACAAACTGAGACGGTCTCCATCTACACCCTGAGGAGAATCAGCCCTGAATTCCTGACTCTGGACGGCCAAGCTTTCCGATGCAGCCTGTTAAACCTCACGGATCCCACAACTCTAGTCAACAACTGGAACCAAGAGGCGGAAGCAAGGTTCTTCAACTTTGTCACAGATGCTGCGTCCAACTTTGGGATTCTGAAATGCACAGTGTATGCTGTCATGTACAACGAGGAGAAGACAATTTACAACGTTGTGGACTTAGAGACCCCCTTTGAGAGTATTTGCACCATTATGGCCAAGCTTGTTTCAAGCCCACTTCCACAGAAACTCAACGGCCCGTCGGCCAGTCTGTGCACGTACTACTACTCTGCCCATGACGTCAAAGTAGGGACAGAAGAACAAGTGAGGGTGACGTATGTGGACAGTGTCAACCACTTCTACTGTCATCTGGACAAGAACCAAGATGTTATGGAGAAACTCTCCATGAGGTTGAACAGTCTGTGCCATCAGCTCCAGAAGGTGAAGTTTCCAAAAGTCTTTGCATCTTTATGCTTTGCTAAGTACACCGATGGCCAGTGGTACAGGGCTCAGATCAAGCAAACAAAGCCAGCTGTACTGGTTCACTTTGTTGATGTTGGTGACACAATTGAGATGGACGAATCTGACTTGATCCCAATTCCTAAAGGAGCCAACGACATACTGTCGGTGCCCGTACAAGCGGTTCTCTGTGGCCTCGCAGATGTTCCTCCTGATGTTTCCAGCGAGGTGAACCAGTGGTTTACCACAGCTGTGCTAAACTGCAAATTTAAGGCACGTGTTGTGGCCCAACAGATTGATGGGAAGTTTCCGGTTGAGCTGTATCATGGGAACTCTCAGATCAATTTTGACATAAAGAAAATGTTTCTTAATAAAGCCCAGAAGAAGCAGCAGAGCCATGAAGATTTTCGGCCTCATGAGGATCCAACTCTGAGGACAACAGGAGATTTTCCAGAGCAAGCCGTATCTAAGAGCAGTGCCGGCATTGTGGATAGAAATCGTCCAAGTGTGAATCTGCAGGCTGTGCAGAAGCATGAAAATGGCTTTTCTGAAAGCGTGAAGAAGATGAGACACCCTGCTTTAGAGCTGTACAAACCTCCATATCAAAGGAAGTCGTTTAATACAATACCAAATGGTGCTTCTAAGACTGCAGAAGCTCCAGCGAATCAAAGATTTGATCTTTTTCCTCCTGAAGCGAAGCATCTCTGCTCAGAATCGTCTAGATCAGAATCCCAGCGGAAAGTCGATGGTGGAAAACTCCCTCAGCTCCCAGAACTTCCTCCCAGCAGAATCACAGCAGGAATGACGGTGGACGTGTACGTCTCGCACTGCAACAGTCCCCTCAGCTTCTACGTGCAGCGCCTTGATGAAGTGGATGAGCTGCTCTCCCTGGTGGAACAGCTGAACCAGCCAGAGCGGACACAGAAGGACAGTCCCATCCAGGATGTGTGTGTGGGTGATCTGGTTCTGGCAGAATTTTCTGAAGATTCCTCGTGGTACCGAGCCGTGGTGAAAGAGATCCAGGAGGAGCACACGGCTCTGATTGAGTTTATTGACTATGGAAACATGGCGGAAGCTCCAGTTTCCAACATGCGCAGACTCCAGCAGTCCTTCCTCCAGCTTCCTGCCTACAGCACCCACTGCATGCTGGGAAATGCTGAAGGTCTGGGACAGAGAATGCTGGATCCAGAGTTGGTGTCGCTCTTCAAAGGAGACATTGGAGTCTGTGAAGAAAAGGTGCTGAGATGCTGCTTCATCAAGCAGGTGGGGTCAGTGTGGGAGGTCAGCCTAGAAGACGGCGGCGTGCCTGTAGTGTGTAAAGTTCCTGCTGACGAGTCAACCCGAGGAGGACAGAAGAGCCTCCTATCGGTTGATGCTCCTGAGTTTGTCTTAAATTCTTCAGTTGAAAAGCAACGATTTTCAGGTGAGAACTAGATTACTTTTACTTTTGCACCTAAAAGTTTATTGATAAGCAACTAAATTACGTAAAGTAACATGATTATTGCTTTTACTTTAATTTTTCACTTTTGTCATTCTTCTCCTCCAGAATCGGTTACAAAGAAGGATGAAGGAACTCCAGGGGCTCCTCTGACTGCTAGAGAAGGAATCAGAACGGTAAATTATATAAACTATGTTTAGAAAACTACAAACTGATTGAATTGTTGATTTAAAGACGAAGGTGTGTGTTAAAAAAAAATGTTTATTTATCCTTGGATGTTTTTTGCATTTTTTTTTTAATTTTTTTGTCATAAAACCTGATCTTCAAGCAACATTAAAAGCCAAAACTTAAAGACAAAAATTTTACTTTTAGATTGTGATAAAAACAAACAAATGTTAGACCTATTACAAAACATTGCTTTTTAAATTTACTTTGTTTTCTCTGTATGTTGTTCAGGCTGATGAGAGCGGACGGTGTTCCCGTGTGAAGGACAGACCTTCAGCTTTTGTTGGAACAGGTATGACAATCTGGATGCTTCAGGAAAACTTTTAGACTTTAGTCTAACACCAAAACTAATAATAAAAAACGAATGACTAAAAAGAACATTAATAGACTCTCTTAAGGATTTTACAGCCATTTTTTGTAAATGTTGCAACACAAAAAGGCTAAAGTCACGTCAGCTTTTTACTTATTTATTTTTATTTTTTACACAGTTGTGACAAAAGTTGCTTTATTTTTTCAACACAATTTTCCTCTAATGGCTATTGGAGAACTAATATTTTAGTTTAACTAGGTTAAATGTGGCTTTTGGTCACATTGCCTTAATTCAGTTTCTGTGTAATTGTTGCTAACATTTCATCATAACTTCAATTTTTCTCTAAAGTTCTTTAATTCTGAAATTCACTTTGCCATTCAGACACCTGGGTAGTTTGTCTATAACTTTCAGACGACTTTTGATAAAAACATGCTTCATAGGTTCATAGTTAGTTCTAAATTGTGCTTTGGAGTGAGAGTTTGTGGGTGTGTGACCCTATAGCAGACTGGTGACCTGTCCAGAGCGTATCGCATTGTACACCAGTGGTAGGGATAGGCTCCAAGAACCTTTATGATCTTATAAGGGTTAAAGACTTAAAGGTTTGAGCCTCTTAACTTGATACGGATTAAAACGTTGAACTTGGCCAAAATGATTGCAATAGGTTAAAGATCTGGTGATAATAGCAGAAATTGGTGTGATCACAACATTAAAATGTCCTGAAGGTACTAGTCAATGTAATCAGAAGATCAGTAGGACATAAATGTTGGATATGAACCTTTTAATGTTTATTATTTCTTTTATTTTGTCTTTTTGTGTAAAATTATGAGTAAAAGATTGTGTCAAAGGTCATTTGGTTCTGAAAGTTATTTTTTTCAAAAATGGATCCTTGAAAAAAAAATGTTGATGACTAAAAGTTGAAAGTACAAAGAAACAATCTAATGAAGTTTCTCGTCTCAGAATCATCAAGATCAGAATCCCAGCGGAAAGTCGATGGTGGAAAACTCCCTCAGCTCCCAGAACTTCCTCTCAGCAGAATCACAGCAGGAATGACGGTGGACGTGTACGTCTCGCACTGCAACAGTCCCCTCAGCTTCTACGTGCAGCGCCTTGATGAAGTGGATGAGCTGCTCTCCCTGGTGGAACAGCTGAACCAGCCAGAGTGGACACAGAAGGACAGCCCCATCCAGGATGTGTGTGTGGGTGATCTGGTTCTGGCAGAATTTTCTGAAGATTCCTCGTGGTACCGAGCCGTGGTGAAAGAGATCCAGGAGGAGCACACGGCTCTGATTGAGTTTATTGACTATGGAAACACGGTGGAAGCTCCAGTTTCCAACATGCGCCGACTCCAGCAGTCCTTCCTCCAGCTTCCTGCCTACAGCACCCACTGCATGCTGGGAAATGCTGAAGGTCTGGGACAGAGAATGCTGGATCCAGAGTTGGTGTCGCGCTTCAAAGAAGACATTGGAGTCTGTGAGGAAAAGGTGCTGCGATGCTGCTTCATCAAGCAGGTGGGGTCAGTGTGGGAGGTCAGCCTAGAAGACGGCGGCGTGCCTGTAGTGTGTAAAGTTCCTGCTGACGAGTCAACCCGAGGAGGACAGAAGAGCCTCCTATCGGTTGATGCTCCTGAGTTTGTCTTAAATTCTTCAGCAGAGAATAAACTTAATGAAGAAGCATTCACGCACAAGATGGAAAGCCCAGCCTGCAAGAAATGTTTTCCAGGTCAGAACTACTTCACCTTCATTTTTACACATTCAGATGAAGGTTCATCAATGAGCAAATAAATAACTGATAATCTTGTTTTTATTTTTACAATTTTGTGGTTCTGCTCTTTCAGACTCTGTTTCTAAGGAAGATGAAGGCACTTCATGGGATCCTCTGACTGCCAGAAGCTCAATCCAAACAGTAACTCATAAATTCATGTTCTAAGTGACATCATTAATACATTGAGATGTCTCAAAACGGGTTGAAATATAAGCATATAAAAACATTTTCCTTTTAGCTTGTGTTTAATTTTTTATGCGCACACAATTATTTTGACATTTCAGTGCAAAAAACATTGTTTTTAATTTAAGTTTTAGTTTACAGGTTCAACTACATTTTAAACTTGTTGGGCGATGATTGCAAATTTAACCACATTGCTGATCTGCAATGTCTTCAGATGAATTTGATTGAAGAATTTTATTTTGAAAAGCAGATTGCTTGAAAAACTGAGAGGACAATATTCTTTTCTTTCCTCTCTAAACTGCAACAAGAGCTGAACAGTCATTATATGAGCAACAAGACATTGATATCTAATAATCATTTTTGTCTTTCTTATTTAGGATAGACAAATGTTTTTTTTTCTTGAATCAGGAAAACAAAGATGGTTATGGATCTAATTGTCTACAAATATACATCTGTGGAGCAGAGCAGGGAGCTTGTGGCCCTACCCAATATATCGTCTGGGTCACAATTTTGATCTTTTTCTAATCACATTACTTTTTCTGCTCTTGATTCACAAAAATTTGAATAAAGAAATACCCAGAAATGAAATTCTAAGCTTAATTTTCTATATAAGTCTTTAATCAACATCAGAAAAATGCCACAAGAACATGTTAAAAACACCAAAACCATATTTTTCATTAGAGTGGGTCTTTTAAACATTAATATAAAAATACATAAAGGTGCCTAAAAATTGATAATCTATGTGAAGTCAGTAACTCACTAATGCGTGATAAAACCTTCAATGTGTTCAGTGTGAACAGAACATTTAACATTTTTATACAACTTTAAATTTTTTATTTTTTTTTAACCTTTTCTAATATTTTTTAGCCATTTAGTTAAAAAAAATTTCAAACATTTAGCACAACATTCTGTGTGTTTTTAAATTCAGTTTGTTTTTTGGTTGCTTGCGCTGAAAACGTTTGTGTTGTTCAGGCTGAGAGTGGACAGTGTTCCTGTGTGAAGGACGGACCTTCAGCTGATGTCGGAGCAGGTATGACAATCTGGAAGCCTCAGGAAAATGTGTGAACATTAGTCCAACACAAACACTAATTATAAAAAAAAAAAAATACTAAAACAAACGTTAATTGAGTCTAAGGTTCCTTTAAAGTGAGCATTTTGAGTTTTACATTAAAGACAATGTGAAAAAGCGATGCATATAGTACATTTGGTCATAAATGTAAAAAACAACAATCTTTTAGTGTTTATTAGAGCTTGTTTTTGTCTTTTTATACAAATGTGGAAATTAAAGAAAGTAGATTGTTGAAACTAAAAATGAAAGCTCATCTCAAATCAAACTTTGTTTATAAAAGCACCAAAGTCCATCTTCTGAAAGGGATTTTCATGAATGGATCTCTAAAAGCTGCATCAGTTTTCTGTATTATGTTGATAGAAATGTTTGAAATTGGTTGAACTTTTTGGATTATGTAACTAAAATCTTAAAGTCCAATAATCTAATGAAGTTTCTCGTCTCAGAATCGTCTAGATCGGAATCCCAGCGTAAAGTCGATGGTGGAAAACTCCCTCAGCTCCCAGAACTTCCTCTCAGCAGAATCACAGCAGGAATGACGGTGGACGTGTACGTCTCGCACTGCAACAGTCCCCTCAGCTTCTACGTGCAGCGCCTTGATGAAGTGGATGAGCTGCTTTCCCTGGTGGAACAGCTGAACCAGCCAGAGCGGACACAGAAGGACAGCCCCATCCAGGATGTGTGTGTGGGTGATCTGGTTCTGGCAGAATTTTCTGAAGATTCCTCGTGGTACCGAGCCGAGGTGAAAGAGATCCAGGAGGAGCACACGGCTCTGATTGAGTTTATTGACTATGGAAACATGGCCGAAGCTCCAGTTTCCAACATGCGCAGACTCCAGCAGTCCTTCCTCCAGCTTCCTGCCTACAGCACCCACTGCATGCTGGGAAATGCTGAAGGTCTGGGACAGAGAATGCTGGATCCAGAGTTGGTGTCGCTCTTCAAAGAAGACATTGGAGTCTGTGAGGAAAAGGTGCTGAGATGCTGCTTCATCAAGCAGGTGGGGTCAGTGTGGGAGGTCAGCCTAGAAGACGGTGGCGTGCCTGTAGTGTGTAAAGTTCCTGCTGAACTCTCTGAGGAGCAAGAGGAGGAGGAGCTAACCCACATCTCGGCCTTCACACAAGAGGTAGAAACATCAGAAGAATCCCCTGTTGGTGTCTGCTCTTCTCATAAGGAAGAAGAATCTACAGTAGAGCAGCAGCAAGACGAATTCCTCCCAACCATGAAGGAGAACATTTCTAAAGAGTGTTCATCAGATGAAGGCGAAGTGGAAGAGAACGTTGTCCAAAGTGGAGAGAAGAGTCCTCCAGCTGTTGACGCTCCTGAGAGTGAAAGCTTTGATTTCTCACGTGAGAACATTGGAGAAGTCGTAGATGAACCTGAAACCAGAACATCTGACACAGAAGAGAAGGAAGCATCAGCCTGCAGCTCAGAAATGAAGAGTTTGACTGGTGAGAAACGCATTGATGGTTTTATGTTCCATATTTCAGATTCAAAGTTGTTCTTGTTTATTAAAAAAATGAATGTATTAGAATGACTTGGAACAAATGACTCTAAGGTTTTCTGTTATTTGTTGTCCTTTTCCCTCTTCCTCTCAGAGCAAGGTCAGGAGGAAAAAGAAGAAAATGAAAGGATCACATCGATTCCTCCGACAGCCTCCAGAGCTGTGCACATGGTACAGTTAAGACACTGTTGACTAAAATGAAGGTTTGCCTTTGAGCTTTTCCATCAATTTCAGCGAGTGACTTTGTGTGATTCTTCAGATGCCTCGAAAAAATGATTTCCTGGAGACTTCAGAGAAAGTTTTAGATGTTCCCAAACAGGTACAGCAAAGAAAAACTGACATTTTATGCTTATTTCTGTGCTTAATTTGTATTTTTTCTTTCTTTTTGTATTTGTAAGCTGTTCTTTAGTGACAGTGATGTGGAGAACAACGCATTTGCTGAGAGTGAAAGCCTTGATTTGCCGCTGGAGAACGTTGGAGAAGACATCGATGAACCTGAAACCACAACGTCGAACATAGAAGAGATGGAAGCATCAGTCTGCAGCCTGCAGAATCTTTCTGGTGAGAAATCCATTTGAAAGTTTGTCTTTCAGGGTTTAGTAGAAATCGAGCAGCATAAAGGGACATAACTTGAGTGATGTCTTTATTCTCCATGACTTTTTTCCGTAGAGCCAGATGAGGAGAAACATGAAGAGGAAGACTCTGCATTGGGGTCATCTGAGACGGCCTCCAGTGCAGAGCAACCCGTAAATGAATGCTTTTATTTTGAAGATTTCTGGAAAATCCTGAAATTCTCACCAATTGTTCTCTGTGTAGGTTCCTCAAGACATTATTGATGAGAACACAGATGCAGACGTCCACAAACAGGCACGTTTTCTTTCTGGTTTCTCTTTAGTTATTATTTTGTTTCTTTAAAAGACTTGATCATGGATAGGAAGTTGTAAGTACTGTTTTTCTGGTGTTCAGGATGACGAGAGCAGGGAGGTGTCCACCAGCGTGGAGGAGAGCTGTCCTGCAGATTTCAGCACAGGTACAACACTGAGGAAGCATGAAGAAAACCTGATGAATTCTGGGATTGCATTGGATGTCAAAGTTATGATGACAACATTTAAAAGTTTTAATTCAATGTCATTGGTTTTAAACTCATTTTTTTTTTCTTTTAAATAACAGATTTAAAAGACGAGAGTGCTGATGAAAAAACACTGAGTCAAGAAGGAGATCTGAGCGCAGGAGAAGAGGAAGTGACTCCAGTCGTCTCTGTGAGTTTCAAATTAAAGCTCAGTCTGAAAACTTTCCTAAAGCTCTTTAATTAAAACATGCTTAAGCAGCGTATTTATATGTAACATGTTCAATATTTTTATAAATAAGTATTTTAATGTGAAGGTCTTTGTTTTTATTTTAGTTTTTATGTTTGAATCTTTTTTTTTTGTTCTTTGAAGCACTTTGTGTTTTTTAGGTATGAAACGTGTTTCATAAATAGTTTTATTTCATTTGAAAGTGAAGAATTTATGTGTTTATAAAACATTTTAACACAGCTCTGCTTCACTCTGGACTCTTATTTTGAAATTATTAAATCTGGTTAAAATTTGTTTTGGTCTGTATTTCTACATCATCTGATTTTAAATGAATAAATTTATTGTTTTTCTTTCTTAAGGTTGCTTGTGAAGATGTTGGACCAGAAGTCAAAGGTGGACAAGACTCAATTTACGTAAGACTTCTATTTTATATTCTTCATTTGCTAAATGTTTTGAGTTGATTCATTTTTATATAACTGTGTTTTAAAAAATAGAATGTATTGCATTATCTATTATTAACACTTTTCCTTTTGTAAATTATTATTAACTTTAGGAAAAGCTGGATAATAAAGGTGAGTCTTTCTTCCAAAATATATTACATTTTTAACCTCAATTTAGGTGTCTTGACAAAACCAAAACAAAACACTCAGTTTTGTTTTCTTATGTTACAGCGTTTTTTCTGGTTTGTTGTCAAACTGCTTTAAACTGCGCTCTTGTGTGGATTATATCATCACTGAGTGTGAATTTCTCCGTAGAGAATTCATCTGGAATCTCAGAGGAATCTGAAGAGGTTTCTCAGCAGGATGAGGCCTCAAGTCTTTCTGTTGAGGTGAGAAATTTATGAATCATTTTTGACTACAAATGTTTCATTTTAAGAACTTTTTTTTTTATTCAAGAAACTTCTGAACATTAATAAACATTCATCTATTTCAGGACAACTTCACTAATCCAGAGAAGTCCATCAGTGGAGGAGAGTCTTCTGGTTTGTCATAATCTTTTTTTTTTATTTTTGTAAACTTTCTTCTTGCCTTTTCATTTAAAAATTGATTCAGGTTATTTACTTAATTTTGACACAATGGTCCAGATATTTAGTTTGAAAGCATTGGCATCTACAAAGGCTCACATTTTATTTATTTATTTGCACTTCATATTTTTGTTTAGCATGAAAAGCAACAGAATAGATCTTAAAATCTCTATTTTTTCAACTTTGTTTTCTTCAAATCTTGGAGGTACGGGTTCATATTTCAATAATTAGTCACAAACTAACCTCACACTTTAGGAAGTTTCCCCCATGATCGCACACTTCTGAACAGACTTGTGTTTGAAAGAACAAATAATTAAAAAACGCATCTTTTGACTACTAGAACTGTTGGGGCTTTAAGATAAAAATTACACATCTTTTTTCTTTTTCCTGTCAGACTGTCAACCAGCAGCCGAAGAGGAAGATGAGGATCCATTTCCTTCTCCAGATGGACAAAAACAGGAAAACTGGGAAAAGGTAAAAACTCAATTTGAAATCATTTTTTCTGATTTCTCTTCAACGGCTTCAAGTTTCTTACTTTTAAATAAGTGTACATTTTAAAGAATCTCTTTGAGCTGCAATCGTCTGTGCCTCAATTGTTCCATGTTAGTAAAATATTTGACATAATTGATGAAGGAAATTAAAATCTTTTTTTTTTTAAATTGTGCTTTGATTTTTTTTTTCCTTTTTTTCCACAGGATCATCCTGATACGTCATCTACAGAAAAACCTGCTGAAGATCAATGTAAGTGAGGCTCTCGAAAAATATTCATTGTTTATTAGAAATTAACCTCTTAGTTGTGGGCGGGACTGTTGGCACAGAGCAACCCCGCCCCCTCTTCCTCGGAGCCCACTCTACGTAACACGAGATATTTTTCAAGCAACATCTTTCTGTCTGCTCCTGACTTAAGAATTGAATAAAGAAATAATTAAATGTTATTTTGAGCTTAATTTTCTATTAAACGTCATTTTCCTCATGTCTGGACTCAGGAGTAGTCTATTAAAAAAAAAAAAAAAAAGAAATATGGTCTTCATCTGGTTAAATCAAAGTTTAAGTAATGGTTATTCCATCAATCTCTTTTTTCCCAGGTATCCAGCTGTCGCTCACATCTCTGTCGATCCAGGACCCGGCGCCTGAGGTTCTTCCTGCTGAGAAGCTTCCAGAGAAGTAGCTAGTTTCTGTTTATTTATGATAAAAATGGCATCTGAGGCCTGTTAAAGTCTTCATACAAGTTCTCCTCTGTTTGAGCTCATCTTTAGTACAAGTTTGAATGTCACTCTTTACTCTTTCAATTTCCATGTCAGTGTTCCTCCTAAAGTCAGGGATTTTCCAAGTATTTTGTATTTTTTTTCTTTTGATGAAACAAAAAAAAAACAAACGTTAATTTCTGATTTATTCAAAGATATGAATATTTTATTTATGTCGGTTTAGTGTGAATCTGCTTCTGTTCCCTAAAAATATTCTATAATATTACTGCTTTGTTGAGACGAGTTGAGACAATGTTCTTTTTCTGGAGGATCTTCAATATAATAAAATGTTTTTGTTCTGCTGAAAAGACGTAGAAATCTTTTCATTCGACATCACTGATACTATTTTAGATGCTGTTGGAAAAAAATGAAACTTTAAAAACATACAAACCAGGTTTATTTCATTCAAGTACAAATGTATAAAAGTGTTGCAGGAAATTCAGATGAGAGGAACTCTTTAGATGCACCTGAGGAGGAAATGATGTAATTATGAGAAGCAGCACACTTCCTATAAGACATTAGATTTTTTTTTTTACAGTTCAGCTTATTGCTTTTAGCAGGATTGATCTCAGAGATTTCCTTCTGATTCATTGAAAACTCGCTTTAATACAGAAGTTGTGTGAACGCTCGGGAGCAGGAAGTGGGGGCGGTGTTGCCCCGACCACAACAACCTCTGCCGCTCTGCAGAAACTACGTCTTAGAAAATACATTTTTTTCTTTATTTTGGCAAAAAATGTGATTAAAATGTTAATCATAATTAAAACCACTGTGAACGCTTTAACAAAAAATGATCAATAATTAGTTGTTTTAATTCATCGTCATAGATGTAACTCGTTTTTGTTGAAGATTGCATGACTTGTTTGCACTAGTGATTACAGTTAACCTCAGCCATAGATTGTGTTGCAGTCATGTTAGCTGTAGCTAAAGAAAAAGGCAGAAATTATGTGAAAACTCATTGCAGGAGTGAGGAAACGCGTCACAAACGGCATGTTTGCAACAAACCAAGATCCATAGTGTTTTAATGAGCTGCTCCCAGTTAGAATGAAGCCTTCAGTCGGCTGCTGTGATTGGAGGGTTAGGATTCTCACACAGGATTTCTTCAAGATCTTAATTTTTCTTCCTTAACAAATTAGAAACTGATCACAAGAATTCTTCAGAAAACAGTCGCTTGAGCAACAGGAAGTCCTGAGCTGCTTGTACTCAACACACAGACCCCATAAAACGGGAACAGTACCGAGTGCTTCCTCTGGAGGAGACACAGAATCATTGCTCGTGTTGAGGTAGACGTGTTATCCTCGGTGAATGTCAGAAAAAATGTCAGAAAACGCCGCATCAGTCTGGCCTGGCGTTTGAGGGACCGCTGCAATGACTCCAGAGGGGGAAGTGGTCGCCGTCAGGTCCTTGTGGGGGGGCTGGGGGTCATATGGAAGACTGAAGCAGGACTACGTTAGTTCCTTTAATGAGGTTGTCGTCTTCCCCTTCAATCAGAGGGTCCCACTGGTTGAAGTTCTTCTCCAAGCCTGGAGAAATGAAAGATGAATTTAAGTGAAGCTCGTTCTGTGAAAACATGAATCTGTTCTATTTTTCTTACCAAGATGTCTCTGCAGAAAAGCTAGGGTTGCTTTGTTGCAGAGGTCAATGGCGAGTTCCGGGTCGATCTCTCCCTTAAGCTTCATCAGCTTCCCAATCCAGTTCCCCGTCAGGAAGGTGAAGTCTGGAAAGCTCTGGTGCACCGTCCCTCTGAAGAAACACAAAACCAGTTTCATTTCCCGTTTCTCTTTCCCATCACAAACCCATGCTCTGATCTCACCTGATGGTAATCATTTTCCTCTGTATCACTGTAGAGTCCAGCTTCTTCATTCGGCTGATGTTTCCCGCCCACTGAAACTTCTCAGAGTTGATGAAGAAGATCGGCTGCTTCACACGTGGAAAGATCTCATCGTCTAAAGGAAACATCCAGGCGTCCAGTGCTATTCCACACCTGATCGATAAAAAAATCCACATTCACACTTTGTTCTGTGTCTTCATAAAAAGAAGATTCCATTTCCCACATTGACACGGAAGCACCAAATGTTGCAGTTCCTGGCATGGCCACAAGGGGTGTGGTTTTGAACCCTTTAGCAACCCTGCTGAGTTTCAGTAGCTAAAGCTCTAAGGGAGCAATTCTCTTTAACTTTTTAACCAAAAATAAGAGAGGTTAGGCTTACTTCCTCTGCTTTTGAGCTGCTAAATCTGAGAGATTTACATTCATAGCTCGACAGAACACATCTAGTCTGGAATTAAGTGATCTTTCTTTTATGGAACCAGTTAAAGAAAAACTGAAGACCGAAGTCTGGAAAACTCCAACGTTCTGTCCCAGCAGCGGCTCTCTTGGTACTTACTTGAATTTAACTTCTTTGCACAGAGATTCTATAACCGTCGCTCCTCCAAAGGAATGCCCCATCACTGCTATCCTGCACAGATCCATGGAGTCCTGTCCACACACAAGAGTCCCAGTGAGTCAAAGCACTGCAAGACTCTTCAGTCATGCTTTACTCAAAAAGCTCACATGATCAGAAGACAAATCTCAAATTTACGGACATTTCTTGAAGTAAAAGTGGATGTAAATTCATTTGTTTCCGTCATTGAAAATAATGGGGCTTTTTTCCAATTATTTTGAGTAAGGAGCAGATGAAAGAAACAATCGTACTTAGATGTAGAAAATACTCTGGGAAGACCTCTCAGCAACAGGAGGGGGGAGGGGGGGGTTGCTCCGCACCAATAGTTGCAATCCTAACTCAAGGCTGAATTTCCAACTAACTACTGCCACTCTGCCAAAACTGTCTTACAAAATCACAGAGATTTTTCAATGTTTACTGAAAATGGCATAAACAAAAAAACTGGGAAAGCTTTTACAGTACATCAAAAGATGATCGGAGTGGGACTTTAAAGTCTACTTTGAACTAATTCAAGAACCTCGTATGTCAAAAGAGAGGATATTAAGGTTACATGTCAAATGTAATTGTATCATTGTAATGTAATCCTTCAGCAGACGTTTGCTTGAGGTTGAACCGCAATCACAAATTATGGCTAAGAGAAAAAAAAACTGATGTTTGTCGCAAAACAGCCATTTATGACGTTAATATAGTATTTTTTTTTAACGTTTTGACCTTTTTGCAAGTCCAAAATCTATTTCATTTCAACTCCTCAAACATTAAGTTAATGTGTAGCTGCCATAAAAATTCATTTAAGCTGCTTTTAAACAGCTTCTATGGACACAGAAACAGGAAGTTGGTGGTTCTACATTCTCAATGCAAAGCTTTGTAAATAGAGCTTTTATTTTTAGACCTGACTCCCACATCCTGGAAATAAATATATAAAATAGGCAAACGCATGTTCTTCACAAGTCCCAAATCTCCAGTCTGGGCTTTTTGAATGTGAAAGTCCCACTGATCAGTTTTTGATCCATTTTCAAAGCGTTGCCAGATCTTTTAGTTTTAATTGTAATTTTTAGACAGAAAATTTATAAACATGTGTTGTTCTGTTGGACAATTTCTGCAGAGCGTCAGTTGTTCATTAGAGATGTATCTGAGTTGTGGGCGGGACTATTGGCATGAAGCCAAAGTGTGTACTGGGAAGTTTTACTACTTTAAAAAAATTCTTTAAAAATTGCTCCTAAGAATCGTTTTACTTTTGGACTCAAAAAGAAACACTGCCCTCGGGCTTGTTCCCTTAACGGTTACCTCCAGGGTAGTCCAGTCGAACTCCGTCTTCAGAGTGTTTTGTACCGCTGCTCCCGAGTTGACCTCAAAGAGTTTATTCAAAGCTTGGATGCATTCATCAGCTCTTAGTTTCACCTGGAAAATATAACAAACGTCATATTGTGTCGACATAACAAAACAAAGCACTTCCTGTCATGACAATAATCACTTCCTGTTATTTTTGGATAACCTTGACATTGATCGATGTAGATAATGGGCTTCAGGATGTGGTTTGTGCTATAGTTCCAGTGAACACAGTACTTTTTTCCCTCTATGCTTTAACTCTGAAGATCTGTTGACTTTTACCTCCACAAAAAGCTAATTCAATGTTTTTTACTGTTCAAAATGACTCAATTAAAACTGCATTGATAAAAACATTTAAAAAATAAATTCCACTCAAGTTCCGTCCACTAAACATTGACAAACATTCAATTTCCTTTACCTTACATGACGCTTTTAAACAACCATAGTTTGTAGGAATTGCCCTCAACGTGACTGCTTTTTAAAAAAATAAAAAAGCATTCTATTGACTGTAATTTAGCAGATAAATATTTGATCCAAAACTAACAGTTAGTGTTAGTAAATGTAGATGTTTGGATGAATTACTTTTTTAGGAATTGTTTGAACCATCCATCAATCTGATAAAATGCCTCAAGCTTCCCTTGAGTAAAAAGGATGACAGCAACAGCTAGCAGTCTTTTTTTGTCTCGCATCTCTAACTATGACGATCTCGCATTTCATTCCCTATGTCCATATATCTGTAAAGGGGTATCATCTACTGAGGAAGAGGATTTTCTGTGACACTTGAAGAGTATAAACCAGAATTCCTAGGTGGTTACAGAAAACAGATTTAAAACTTGTTTAGTGATGCTTGAATGTTTTGGACGTGGAAGCCCAAAATGCGCATATGTGCGCATTTACATAGACTTCATTGGAAGTGGTCACTGGAACACGCTTATCTGAGGCTGGTGTGAATGTAGCATAACACTCCCTGATTATTTTCAATAGCCATTTTTGACAAGAAATCCATAAACCTGTCCAAAATGTTTATGAAAATTAATCGCAGAGTCCTCATGGACAAAGTAGTGAATGGACAATCCGAGGGCCGGTATGTCTGCATGATTTCCAGATATCCAAGCCCTACTTATGACTCATTACTTGGTTCGGGTGTCTCCAGCCAATTAGAACATGCCAGAGCAGGGTATGTTGGAAAATATGCGTGTGACCCTCAAGACCTGAGTAAGTCATCTCTGGACTAAACTCTAGTCACCTGTGAGTTTCTGAGGGGAAATTCTCTTTCTCCGTGCTGCAGGGCTCTGTAGTACATCCACTCCTCTACGAGGGTATTGTCGGTGGAAGCAGAGGTTTTCGACGACTTCTCTTTTGCCTTTTCAGACTCCGTCTTCTCACGAAAGAAGTATGTAGCCGAGGCTGATTGGTCTCTGCAGGAAGACCGCAGACAATCATGGGAAAACGTTATTGGCATCCCATAATATAAATAATGAGTTTAGAAACAAGTAGAGATCAGATGGTATAATGAATTCTTCTGCATTGGTTAGAACTCTTTTTATTGCTACAGTGTGGCGTGACATGACCCGCCTATGACATTGTCTACTTCGTTGGGTCTGGCGTGTCACAACTTCTTTACATAATTCTTCACTTAATCTCCAGCCCTTAATCCCGGAGTTTGTACTTTTAGCACCGTGGACCGGTGCCAAGTACTACTAGAACCAGCAGCTCCTCAAAGCTGGTCAGTTGTGAGGACATGATGTGCTCTACGAATTCCTGGTGAACACGTGTGTTGACTCTGGACCAACACCAGAAGAGTACGTCCCTCCTTGACCCACCACTGACTGGAAAAAAATGACCTCCATTTGCAACTTGTTTGTCTTTACACCAGGTAAGGACTCTTTGATTTTACTAAAGGTGTGGCATTAACATTAGGATTTTGTAGAAATCTGTCATTATTTCCTGTAGCTCTTTTCTTGTTGGAACTTGTTACAATTTCTGAATAGATCATATTCATGTCACCTAAATAACATTCGCTCTTTGATAATTTATGCGATCCACTTGTATCTATTGATTTAGAAGCAGAGAAACGTGGCATTATCAGTACAGACTCAATCCTCTGCGACAGAATGAGCTGAGAGAAGGATTTAGGAGAAAGAAACATTTTTTTTTGTGTGCCATGAGTCTACACAAGTGTTACTTTTTGAAACACAGACTAAACAATTTGGTTAGTAAACATCCTGTTCTTGAGGGTTTAACTTCTTCAAATTCACTGCCAAATGTGACATAAAGGCCGACATTATTTGTTTTGAATTCTGAAGAAAATTGTCCCTGTGATGACTCAGCGATGACGGGACAGCCACACGGTGCCTGTGCATCGGCCTTTAACCCGCTGCGACATGCCGCCTCAAACTGAGGCCACTCTGTTCATCTCCATATGGTCCCCTTGTCTCTATACTGAAAGGAAATGTGATGACCTGGTTCATACCATTGTCTGCACACCCTTTCCCCTCCTACTCCACGAACAAACAGAGCCGCTCGCAGAGGAGACCGCTCCATTTTTGTTTGTTCAACTCAAATTTCCTCCAAAATTAAAATTCAAACTTAAATCATGTCCCGTGTGCCCCTTCAAATGAGATCTTTTGGATGTTCTTTCATTCCAAAAAAACACAAGAAACCTTTGATTCAAACACAGTCCATGTGATGTCATGAAGCTAATCACCTGTGCTCCACAGAGGCCACGATGAAGCCCTGAGAGGCCAGTTCTGCACAGATAGCTGAATACAACGTCCTGGAAAACAGAAGTTCCACAATTGACAGGTAAGCAAGCAAGCAGCTGCAATGTGAAACCAACAACTGTTTGTGAGAACTGAACCGAGTGAGTGTAATGCCACCCTTAGAAAATGAATTACTTAAAGCTCCAGCAAAATGGTGTTAAATTAATCTTTTTTTTTTTTTCTGCGAAAAAGATTCTGCCATAATGGAGTCAGGCAACATCAGTAAGCAGTCCAAATCAGTCTTAGTCATCGCTTCTGAATCTGTCAAATGTTCAACATGGGGGCCAGTAAAGATGACGTACTTTTATTGAAACATCTGATAGGTCATTTTATAACTAGAATAACTTGCACTACAGAAAAATTACAGAGTAATAGCTGTTTAGTTTTCAATAGAGCTACAAGATTTTGACTTATGCAAACCAATAACACAAGGAGGGAGAGGTCACTCTGTCCAGTTCTCTAAAGGTATGTTCACACTGCATTCAGCAACATGCATTCAAGCGGCCACTTTCAATGAAAAGTCTATGTAAACACACATTTCTGGCTTTCCTGTTCAAAACTCTCAACTTCACGTTTAACTATGCAAGTTTTTAGACTGTTTTTAGGCATACAAAACCCAAGGCCGTTGAACGGCCGTTGCAAGTCATCCCAAGTTGCACTTTGGCCAACAAAGGACTCTGATTTGGTAGTGACAAAATGGATGATGTATTTTTTTGTTCACGAAAGTGCCAACCATTTGGAAAAATTGATTAAGTAGGAGAAATTATTTGTGTCTGGACCAAACTATTAAGTCTTTCATATCTCGGAATAGAGCTGTGAAAGAAAACTTTCATAGGTTGCACAAAACCTTTTCCATCAGTAGGTTTGCAAATGAGCAGGAATAACGGAAAAATAAGCTGCTCCATGCTTTTCCAGTGTGAATACAATATGCACAACATGCGTTCAAAAATACTCTTCACATGGCCGCTGTGAACATAGCTTTATACAGTAGATGTGTAACACAGTCAGTGGTTGTGTACCTGAAGGCTCCGAGGCCATGGGAGAAGATAATGACCGGACGCTTTCCGTCCGGTTTATACGGAGCGTCCAAGAAGGCCGGGATCTTATAGGACCCTAGAACGAATGAAACACTTGATATTAATGAAACACAATTTGTAGGTTTCTCCTTTTTCAAAGTGTCATTTTCTTTATTTACCAAAGAGGTATTTAAAAATGTGTTCACTGAGACTCCTGTTGATTTTCATGAAGTCCGCCAGGCCGTTGAAATACTCCTTACACGGGACCCAGTCCGGTTTTTCTGCCTTTTCTGTCTCCTGGCAAGGGTAGTAGAGCCTGAAGAAGGAGCCCTGAAGAAAGGGCAGAAACAAGGTCACATAAACCCGACTTTAGTTACACTTTTAAGCAGACTTTCTAGTAAACCCAAGAATTCAAATGAGTGTTTACCTTTATAGTGTGGTCCATCATGAAATCAGTGCATCCCACAGGGTTGGGCCCCTTCCCTGCAGGGATCCCAAAGTTACTGCACGAGTGCCCCATGGCAAAGAGCCACAGCGAGTGCCTCTTCCTCTGCTCTGTGCCTTTAAACGCGTCAAAGAAAACTCGCGTTACCCTAAAATGATAACAGGGCTGCTGTCAAGTGTCAGAAACTTCCGGGTTGTGTCTCCCAAAGGCGGACAGGGTTTCCTTACCTGTCCTGACCCACTCGTAAAATCTCTTAACGGCGACACCTCCGAGAGGAAACATCGACGTCTCAAAAACTGGGCGAAACCAAAATGTTCGAGTTTTTACTAGTCCAGACGCGGGTTGACTCACACTGTCCTAAGGCGTCAGTTTCGTAGCATTCCGGCGTTGTTTATCATGATGTGCCAGTCTGAGTCACCCGCGAGCGTCCTGACCGGTTCATGACATCCCGCAGCTGTTAGCATGTGACGGGGCTGATCGCTGTGCGGCTGTTGCACCATCCACACGCCGTCGCTCCGCCTCTGCCGTGGGCAAAACCTTACCCAACCGAGGCGTGACTCCGATTTTTCCTCTCTAAATGAACAGAACAGAACCGACTCACCCAGTTAGAGTAATCACGGTTACTTATTGTATCATAGGGGGTTCTGCAATAATTGAGTTCACTCTCTCACAGGCGTCTCCATCAAAATAGTATTTTATAAATATATTTTTAAAATTAGTTACCTCTTTATGTCCAACCATTGTAATAATTAACCTTACATAAATATATTAGCTAATTTTTAACAAGTTTATGTAACCTTGATGGGCTCGACTTCTGTTTATGTGACCTCCCAGCCTCCAGGGGGCAGCAGAGAGCGAACGCAGGAAGTGAACGCTCAGTAGAAATATGGCTTGCTAGAAAAACCTGCTACATTGTGGAGTAATTTATCCTTCGTTCCTTAAAATATGAAATTGGTGAGTAAAAAACACACATATACTCCTTCATTTTAAATTGTTAACTATAAAAGTCTTTGAATGTTTAGAAACTATTTATAATTTGCGTAAAATGATGCAGCTATAAAGCTAAAAGCATTAGCTTTGATGGAGATGTGTAGCTCATAGCAGTTCTACCAACAATAGATTTAGGTTTAACATTTCATGATACAATCTTGAACATTATTAAACTTAGATTTTTTTTCTTTTCGTGAGGCATGTTTGGTTTCGTTTGCAGACAATATTTTAAAGACAAAATATAGTCGTTTGGTTTAATTTGTTTGCACTTAACTAAAAACGAGGTTTCCCCTCAGTACTGTTTGTCAGGTCATCCCACTTTGCCTTGCAATGTGCTCAAGTTTAAGTCCACCACAATCATGCTGGACTGTGGACTGGACACCACGTCTGTCCTCAACTTCCTGCCTCTTCCTCTGGTGCACAGGTGACTGCCATATTCTGCAACCATTCTTTACCATTACAGCTGAATCAGAATGCTTTATTTATCCCTGCAGCCCCAGACTATCCAAGCTCCCTGGATGGATCCCAAAGGACGGAACAATGAATTTGGAAAAGGTTTGTAGAAGTGAGATGTGTAGAATCAGTTGGCCCGATCATGTTTATATCAATAATC
>NC_050535.1:12820633-12877926 GCF_002922805.2 Oryzias melastigma | reverse complement strand
GGAGCTAAAAGAATGTGCCGGAAGAGTATTTGTGGACTCACAGCCTGAGTTTTGTCTACCTGAGGTTGTTGATTGCAAAACTTTACTGAAGTTTGATTATTATTGTTTTGTGTTTTTAAATATAAAATTATGTGACTAAAACATTAAAGGAAACAATAGCTGCCCTCTATCAAATGTTTATATATTGATTATAAGTGTTTTCATTGTTACATCTTCTCAATACAGAGAGAGTTATTGGACTTGTCTACAATTGATGTCATCCTTATCTCCAACTATCACTGCATGATGGCCCTGCCATACATCACTGAACACACGGGCTTCACAGGGACCGTGTATGCCACAGAGCCCACTTTACAGATTGGGAGGTAAACACTGGGGGGAAAAAACAAACTCCTTTTTCTTTTTTATCTTTTAACATCTTCAGGTGAATGTTGGTGAATGTTTTTCTAAAGAAAAGTGTCCTCCAAATATTTAACTTTTTTTATCTCGAGATTGCTGATGGAAGAGCTGGTGAACTTCATGGAGAGGGTTCCTAAAGCTCAGAGCGCCACCTCATGGAAAAATAAAGACATGCAGAGGTTGGTATACAGGAAAATGAACTTTTAAAATTTTTGTTTGTGTTTTGACACACTGACAAAAATTAGTTCAGACGTGTAAAAGCTTCATTGTTTAGGAGTTTCAAATAAACATTGTTCATAGTTCATCACTGCATAATGTTGTAACATCAGGATGCTTCCGGGGCCTTTGAAGGACGCAGTGGATGTGTGGACGTGGAAACGATGCTACGGCATGCAGGAGGTCAACTCGGCCCTCAGCAGAGTGCAGCTCGTGGGTTATTCCCAGAAAGTGGTAAAGAAAACAAACTTTTCAAACCTCAGAATCACCCTGATGTCAGAGATTAATTCAGATTTTGATTAATTTAAAAGATACCAGAGATTAAAAAAAAAAGAAAATTTTGCTGCATTTTGTATTTTCAAGCTAAATCACAGCTGTTCTGGGTACTGTAAAAAGGAATTTGATTTAATTCTGATTCTTCATATGAAAATAAGTACTATAAATGCATCTCTTACTTTTTTTTTTTAGATTTTAATCGAACAAGTTAAAACATTTTTTTTCTTTCCAGGAGCTTTTTGGAGCTGTGCAGGTCTCCCCATTAAGCTCTGGCTACTCGCTGGGAAGCTCCAACTGGATCATCCAGTCCCATCATGAGAAAGTGGCGTACGTGTCGGGTTCATCACTGCTCACCACACACCCACAGGTAAGAGGAGGAGAACTGAGCAGCGCAAGAGAAAAATTAGGAAAGAAAAAGAAGCCTTTCCTTTCTTTTCCAGAATACACACCACGGGTTACATGAATACACTCTTGAACGTGCACTACACGCTCAGTGTGTCTTTGGCTAGCTTCCCACTTCACATCTCCTCTTCCTTCTATCACAGCCCATGGACCAGAGCTCTTTGAAGAACAGCGACGTTCTCATTCTGACTGGCCTCACTCAGATGCCCACAGCCAACCCGGACGGCATGCTGGGAGAATTCTGCAGTAACCTGGGTGGGTTTTCCAAACCTGAATCATTCAGACATTTTTCTTTTGAATGGTTGGAGCAATCCTCCTAATTCCTGTCGATGACCTGCAGCCATGACGATCCGGGCGGGAGGAAATGTGCTGGTCCCCTGCTACTCCTCTGGAGTCATTTACGACCTCTTGGAGTGTCTGTATCAGTTCATAGACAGCGCAAACCTGGGCACCACGCCCTTCTACTTCATCTCACCTGTCGCCAACAGCTCGCTGGAGTTCTCTCAGATTTTCGCAGAGTGGTAAGCGGCTCCAAAACCTTATTCAAAAATTAAACTCAAACTGTTTCAGTTTTGTGTATTTTAAAGCAGTTTGTGTTAAACTGTTTTGTGTTTTAGGCTTTGTCATAACAAGCAGTCAAAGGTTTATCTCCCAGAGCCGCCGTTTCCCCACGCAGAGGTAACAGGAAGTAGTTTTTGATCCTCTAAAATCAAAAACATGTTTTATTATAAAAAACAAAAGACTGAGCCATGAATTAAGTTAATGTAATGATTCATAGATGAATAACTTTTCTTAATATTTTCAGACTTTGTGATTTTTTTTGTGTTTCTTTTTCTGTTGCTTCATTTTCAGCTGATTCAGACCAACAAGCTGAAGCACTACCCCAGCATCCACGGAGATTTCAGCAGCGACTTCCGGCAGCCCTGCGTGGTTTTCACCGGCCACCCCTCCCTCCGCTTCGGAGACGTGGTTCACTTCATGGAACTGTGGGGCAAATCCGGCCTGAACACCATCATATTCACAGGTGAGACCGCCTCACCTGAGCACGGAGGGAAACCTGAGATGAAGAAGCTGAAATTTCTCTCACTTTTTCACAACAAGAGCCGGATTTCTCCTACCTGGATGCTCTGGCTCCTTACCAGCCATTAGCCATGAAGTGTGTCTACTGTCCCATCGACACGAGACTCAACTTCCACCAGGTGGCGAAGCTGCTTAAGGAAGTGCAGGTATGCAGGAGCACCACCATCGGGAGCATTTTAGGCAAATATCCCAGTTATTACACTTAAAGAAACCATCCGTCTTTAGAACCCACCGAATCCCTTTTGGGGTTGCTGGAGCCTATCCCATTGCTCTATTCTCCTCTAGTTCTGTCTTTAGAAGCAGCAGTGATGTCTCTGTGTCCCCCCAGCCCCTCCATGTGGTGTGTCCAGAGCAGTACACCCAGCCTCCCATGACCCAGTCCCACCGCTCTGACCTGATGCTGGAGCTGCAGCCGCCCCCCATGCCCTACAGACGCTGCTCCGTCCTCAACCTGCCCTTCAGACGCCGCTACGAGCGCGTCTACATCCTGCCGGAGGTCAGTCGGAGGTCGTTGCTCCTCTGCGGGAGGAGTTTTCTGTCTCTAGCAGAAAACGGACCTTCCAGTTTTCATTTCTGTCTACATTTATGGTTTTACAGCTGGCCCAATCACTCGTTCCCACTGAGGTGAAACCTGGCGTCTCCATAGCAACCGTGTCTGCAGTGCTGCACTCAAAGGACAATAAGCACACCTTACAGGTGAGGCGGCAGGTGAGCTGAAGACATGACGTCTTCCTTCAATCCACTGACATCTTTCTGTGAACAGTCGGTGCCCAAGCCCCCACCTGTTCCCCCCACCAAGAAGAGGAAACGAGTGATGGAGGAGCCCCCGGTGGCCCCCAAACCGTTGCTGAGTGGAGCTGTGCCCCTGGAGGCCTTCCTAGCCACATTGCAAAAGGTGTCGAAGCAAAAAACCGATCCCTGACCTTTGACCCGTCACCTGAAGCTGGCGATCCGTCCTTAGAAATGTGTTTGTTTGCAGCACGGCATCACGGAGGTCAAAGTGGAGGAGACAGCGGATGGACACATTCTGCACCTGCAGGCGGAGGACACGCTGATCCAGCTGGAGGAGGACGGGACGCACATCGTCTGTGACAACAACGAGCCGCTGCGCACGACGCTGCGAGACCTGGTGCTGCGATTCCTGCAGAAACTCTGAGGGCTCTGTGAGCTGCTCTTCTCCTGCACTGCGTAGCTTACAGGAGGAGGTGAGGGTTCAAACCTGCACTGTTATGTAATGTTAGGCCCTGTTTTTATAATATGTGTTATTTTTCAGTATTAAAATATTTTGACTTTTGGATCAAAGCAAACTGTCGTTATTAAAATTATTGAAGCAAATGAGCAGAAAATGTGACGTAGATGAGTCTTTTGCTCCCATGATCACTTTCCATAAGGATGATAATGTCTTTGTCTGAATGCCCTCTCTACTTAGTGCACTATATAAGGCATTTACCTTTTATTGAAGTGTCTAAATCTTCAAATCCAAAATCCAACGCCCATGAATCTTTTTTTTGTATTCCATTTTAGACCGCCTACGTCAGTTTTATTTTATTTTCATTAGTCAAACTGTCTCGCCAAAAAGAAAGGTTGTCACCTGGATTTAACTAATGAAATAGGCAGGAGGCTCCTATTAGATAATTACTGCTAGAGGGATTATCTTTCAGCTGCTTCTCATTTCCCTAAACAAAAGACTCATCCTGTGTTCATAGAAAACAATATGAGAGAATGGTCTATCACTAGAAAGAGAAACAAACCGCCTTCATACTCCTCGTTGCTGAGAGCTCTCTGTTTACACGCTGTTCCGTTAGCCCCTCACATACCAACCTAACGTTAGCGGTGTAACAAAACTGGCGAGCAATATTGGAGCTATCCAGAGCAGAACAGGGAGATTGTGGCCCACCATGCCTATTTTCTGTTATAATTCCTTTATTTTTTTTTTTTCCAAAAGCCATTTTTTCTTCTGCTTCTGATTTACATACATTTGAATAAAGAAACACTCAAAATCTATTTTAGGCAAAATTTTCTTTGTGTCCTCTTAAAAAAATATGCCACACGTTTGTACTGAAAACACTATTTTCAACGTACTTAGTCTGAAAAAACTGGAGGCATGGTAGGAAGCCATCGTCTTTGAGGAAGAACACGGCAAAGACAACTGAAGGATTTGAGTTTGAACTGATGTGTCGCCTCAAGAAAACCAGAGATCAGTGAGTCGGACAGGAAACAAACAACCCACAGTTTTTCAAGTTTGAACTTTGGAACAATGGTAGATGGTCGCCTTATCCTCAGAGTCCAGATTTACCGTGTTCCAGGGCGCTGGGATGAACTGATGCTCCTATCATGCATATTTTACAAACCTGAGGGGGATGTACTATGATCTGATTTCAAATTCTTGAATGTGTGTTTTGCATATGGTGTTCGAGCTGCATGGGCTGCACGGTGGCGCAAGTGGTTAGCGCTCTTGCCTCAGCGAGAAGGCCCCGGTTCGAATCCCGGCTGGGACCTTTCTGTGTGGAGTTTGCATGTTCTCCCCGTGCATGCGTGGGTTTTCACCGGGGACTCCGGCTTCCTCCCACCGTCCAAAAACATGCTTCATAGGTTAATTGGTGACTCTAAATTGCCCCTAGGTGTGAATGTGAGAGTGAATGTGTGTGTGATTGAGGCCCTGAGACAGACTGGCAACCTGTCCAGGGTGTACCCCGCCTTCGCCCTTCAGTAGCCGGGATAGGCTCCAGCACCCCGCGACCCCGAAAGGGAAGAAGCGGTCAAGAAGATGGATGTTCGAGCTGCACTATCACTACCTGATTCTAGCACATGTCCCCCACCTTGCTTGGTGCCAAATGCTAAAGCAATGCAGAATTTTATTTGGGCTTTTTTTTTCACTGCTTTATTCCAATAGATAAAAGACTTGGTGTGGTATAATTCCGGCCTGACAAAAGCAGCAATTATTATTTTCTCCTCCATGATCAATTTTTAAACAGTTGACACTTCTATGAATTATAGAGTACACCACCCATACGTCCACTACAAAATCTGAGTCTCTGATTGGTCAAAGTGCAACCTGGTTCAACTTTCTTTCATCATTTGTTTAAGTCTAAAACATGCATTTAGAGGTTTTTTCTTTAGAGGTGGAGGCTTGAAAGCATGTTGCCAAACATAGCTTTAGATCAGGGGTCCCCAAACTTTTCCTTGTGAAGGCCATATAACTGTTTTCTTCTCTGATGTGGGGCAGAGGTCAGTTTGTAGGCTAACAGATGAAGTCTTACAATACAGCCTTAACGTAAACATGTCTTTCCAGAAAGTGACACTCTGCCACATTTTAAATAATTAATTTCTGTAATGTTCACAAAAAAATACATTTTGAAGATTAAACCAATTAATATTCTATCCTCTCCCGTCATAGTTCAGACTGTGGAAAGGTGGAATAAAAAGTAATGTTCTATGTGGGTCTCGATCGGCCAGGTTGCTAAAAAATGAAATTATGCGTCTCTGAAAGTGTTTGGGGGGGTCGGGCCGGAGTTTGGGGACCACTGCTTTAGATCAGCAACAGTTTTAGTTCAAAGATGAGGTCAGTCACTACCTGAATAAACTGAATGACCGGGTTTTTCCATCAATGGATTCTTTTCTTTCCCAAAAACATGGAAATGTTCCAAGGTGATATTAGGATTTATTGAGCCAAAATGACAAAAGAATGGCTTATGATGACATTGCATTTTCACACATTGACCACCTGAGTCCAGTTCTGAACCCCATCGGGAATCTTTAGGTGATAGACAGATGGAGAAAACTTCATTTTAATGTTATAACTAGATTTTTCTGCAGAAATCATATTTCCATAAAGCTTTTATTTTGTAGCAAAACTCCATCAGCCTTTGGTCTGTCATCAGGAAAACAAAGAATCCTTTCATTTAGGCTCTTATCTCCTGATCTATTTCTAAACATGACATCCCGGCAAAACTTTTCGTCATTTAACTAAACAAACAATTTGACGTCTTTATGCAAAACAAAATGTTCCCACACAAATGGAAAGTTCTTATCTCCAAACTAGTTTATTTTGATGATATATCTGCATCTCCAATACATGTAATAATAGGCTTTAAATGTACAATATCTTACAGTGTACTACATGTTTGTGATGATACAACTCTCTGCAGCAGCTTTGAAACGTCAGAGGTGGGGAACGGACATGAGTGACTGCAAACGAAAAAACACTTTTCCTTTAGTGACAGGAAGCTGATTTGAATTGCTTTCCCTGACGGGCAGCAAAGCAGCCACAGTGTCCGGTTTGTTTCGGCGGCCATCCACAAATGTGTGGCTTGTTGCAGAAAGAGAAGCTGTTCCCGCTGGAGGCAGTGGAAGGTTTTGAGTGTCGACATTCTGTGGTGTAATTGGCAGCTTGGCCACAACTCTGTCTCAATGTGGTGGAGTTAGGGTTTGTTCGTAATTATTAGAAAAAAGGAGCATTGTCGCATTGGATCCAAATACAAAATGTTGGGATCTCCCAACTCGCCAATGGTTTAAGCACTCTGGACTCTCCCTGTGCTTTTATTTTGGTAGACCATGTGATTCAACCTATCTACTGATTGGATTTTTCTGTAATCATTTGAATGTAGGTGAGGGGGAAGTTGTTCAGTTGAGCCTCTCCTCCACATCTTACATTAAAACTGAATTTATTTTATTTTTTACTTTGAGTCTTTCTCTGCATCCAGTAGGGCAGAACGGATGCCCAGCTTCTTCAGTTCATCAACTAGATCTCCGTTTTGATGCATCTGGAGCAAGATGTCGCAGCCTCCCACAAACTCCCCTTGGAAGTAGACCTGTGGGATCGTGGGCCAGTTGGAGAAGACTTTGATTCCTGGAAACAGAGGAGAATTCTTAGAAGGTAGCACACAAGTCCAGAGGGGATAGTCTGAACTATTAATCGACGTGGAAACCTAGACTTTAATACTTTTATGTATTAATATAGATTTGTTTTAATGTATTCCTTGCAGCTTGTATCCAGCTGTGTCAGTTTGTCTGAAGGCACCACACCCTGCTGCAAGACACTGATAACAGCATAGATACAAATAAAGGTTGTTTTGAATGAGGCAATGATTAACATTTACCAGAATAAGAGTAAAATACTTTTTTGTTTATTTACTTTATTTAAAAAAAGGCAACTTTTTGCGGGGTGTCGGACAGGTTACCGCGCAACACTGACCTTCTCTGAGCTCCTGGTCCTCCAGGACGTTGTAAGCGGCGTAGTCGTCGACCCCGTGCATCCGCAGTATCTGGACCACGGCGTTACTAAAGCCACACATGGGCTGTGCCGGCGTGCCTTTCATAAAAACAACCACTTTGTCCTTCTTCACCATGTCACCCAGAGACTTCTGGACATCCGCCGCCGCGCACAGAAACCGGGCCGAGGCCAGGCACGCGCGTCCTTCCGCGTGCCCCGACAGAAACACAGCTGAACCCGACCGAAGACACCTGGCTGACAGCTTCAATAAACTATTCATGGCTAATGATTTGAGTTTGATTTGGCAGAAGTCAAAGCGGTAAATGTAGTTGAGCTTTGGGTAAAGCGGAGTGAAACTAGTCCGTCAACACACAATTTAGTGGTTCCGCCAGATTCCGGACGTTGATTGGACAGCTCCGCCTTCAGAAGGAGACGCACTCTCTGTCATTGGGGGAGCCACACGTCAATCAATTACGCAGGTCAGTCTCACGGACAGTTACGCAAGAAAAACCCCAAAAGATATATATTTAAAACAAACAGACAATTCCCAGACTTAAAAAGTAATACTATGCTAATATTTATGATTTTTTTTAAACAATTGAGATCATTTTAAAAATTAGGAAGGGGGGGGGCACTTCCGGGTCAAGTCGTTACAAAGCGGAAGGAAACGAAGAATCGTTAGAAAGATGGCGGCGAGCACGCAGAAAAATAACAAACCGGGGAAATCTGGGGCCAAAGAGGCCCAGCCTCTTATTATTCCCAAAAATCCAGCGGAAGAGCAGCGTCTACGGCTGGAGCGGCTGATGCGAAACCCCGAGAAACCCGCTCCCATTCCGGACAGGCCGAAGGAGTGGAACCCGCGCGCGCCGCCGGAGTTCGTCAGGGACGTGATGGGCTCGAGCGCCGGTGCGGGCAGCGGGGAGTTCCACGTTTACCGACACCTTCGCCGCAGGGAGTACCAACGACAGGACTTCCTGGACAAGATAACGGAGAAGCAGCAGAAGGACCTGGATTATCTGAAGAGGCTGGAGGAGAACAAGAAGGCGGCGCTGGAACGCACGGAGAAGCGACGGAGGAAGCGCGAGAAGCTGAAGCAGAAGAAGCAGATGGCGAAAAAAGCCAAACTTGGGGATCAGAGCAAAACAGACGCGCCGGAGAAAACTGAGAGCAGCAGTGATGAAGAGGAGGAGGAAGCTGAGGAGAAGGAGGATGACGCTGAGGCTCCCAGCTTTATTATGGGACGAAAATAACAGAAGAACATTGCAGAGCTGACCGTTTTCTGAAGCCTTCTGATGACCTTATATGGACAAATGCTTTTTTCAAAATAAGACACTTTGACATCAGTTAATACATTTGTAATCTGGAGGAAATCAAAAATATTTCCTGATTGTCATCTTGAATCCACCACATTTTAATTTTGTATTAAAAATTTAAATACAGTTGCTCAGTCTTCTGAGTGCTTTTATTTTGTTGTTATTCATAAAGCTGTGCACCACAACGGGGACATGGGTTTTGCAGCATTGTGAAGCTGCCCCTGGTGAATCCAGTCACTTGCGGGCCAAACAAAGCTGCAAAGAGCATCTCAAAGAATGAAAAGGCGTGGCTCCCTGAGGGTTGGGGGTTCCACGTGCGATCTTCTTCGGACAAAGTCCTGCTTTCCACGGTGGCGACCGCCCGGCGCAGTGGCCGTCGCTGATCTAGAAGCAGGGAGAGTAAAAGCCAGGCAGCTGGATATTGTTTGAAATGGGGAAAGCAATTCCTGTCAGACACTGTCAGCCGTCACATTTTATAATTGTTCACCTTTCGGCACATCCCTTCAGCGAATCGACTTTCACTGATTCACACTGGTGGTTTGAGATTTTTATGATGCTCTACCTGACTCTACCCTGTGTTTTATCCAGGCTTCACGTTATTTGAAATAAATGAGAAAGAAAAATGTTTGTAAACTCTGTTTTTTCTTTTTTTTTTATCTAGAAAATGAGATTTCAACAGTGGTGTTGTCTGACCCGGTCATTTTCGGAGTAACCCCGGATAATTCTCATCAAGTCCAAATTTGTTTTTAGATATTTTCAAAGTGACTTCCAAACTTCAGAGCCATCCTGACTGACAAAAAAACTATAATCCACAAAATAATTGAATTTTTTTGTTTGCTTTGATAGACAAGAACCCAATCCAACTAAAGTTTTTATTTTTTTTATTTTCACTGTAACATTGTTGCTGCTCCTGCTGGACAAAGGTGAGGTTAACTCTAAACAGTCTGTTGCAGGGTCACACAATCACACTTAGAGACAATTTAAAACCTTCAATTAACCTAGAAAGTATGATTTTGGACGGGAAGGAAACTGGAGCACCTGAAGAAAACCAACACAAACACTGGGAGAATAAGAACAACTCCACACAGAAATGTCCTGGCTGGGATTCCAACTGGGGATTTGTTGCTGTGAGGCGAGAGTGCTCCAACATTTAATCAGGTTTATATTGTTATTCTACATAAATTCTTCATTTTTAATGTTCACCTGAAGGATTTCTTCAAAGCTAAAGCAGCAGATCAGGTCCTGAACTTGTTAAGATTGATAAATGACCATTACAAATATTGTGATATTTATGTTCACTTTATAAAAAGTTCATTTTTTTCTTTTTAAACCTAAAGTGATTTTTATTTAAAGGTTTATTTCTGGATCAAAGCTTTCTTTGCAGATAACTGATATCTCTTGCCATTTTTGTTGCACCGATTATTTTACGTTGGTGTTATGAGAGGCTGTAAGCTAGTGGGACAGCACATAAACATGGAGTTCTCAGTTATGGAGACTGGAATGGATGGGGGGTGGGGTTTCTCTACACCACAATCCTGCCCACAACTATTGGCGTTCTGCAGAAACTACGTCCTGGAAAACAACAAGTTTTTCGATTTTAGTTCAAATGGTATCATTATCATTAAAAGACCACTCACAGTGCTTTGAAAATGACTTAAAGCCAAAACGAGTTTTACTGCCTTTTACTGTTCATTCACAAACACACTTGAGTTCATCCTTTCAACAAAAATACTTGTTTTTGGTGGTAGCTCTAAAAGCTGTCAATAAGATCTCATTTTTTTGGCTTTAGCTATAAATTTACACGTTAAAGCTCAGAGTGTTTGATGTTTTCCTCCAATAATTTAACTTTCTCCACTTTTTTTACTTGTTTTAATAAACTCAAATAAACTAAGCTGTGATAAACATTTCAGAAAGTAAATTAAGGCTGGAAAAAACCTGCAATGGTACAAAACAAAAACAGATTTAATCATCTTGAATCATCACATGTGAATACATTCCTGAGTTAGGACATGTTCAGGCAAACTGTGGTAAATGATGTAGTCAGAGGTCAAAGACCTGCGAAACATCTACGTGTTTCTTCATTTTTCCTCCAAATGATCCTGAGGTAGCTTTCCTCTCTCTCCACATTGGATTTTGGAAGCCTTGTCTCGTAAGGGGGTGGTATCTGAACACCTCGGAGGGATTTTTTAGCGTGTCGGGGCAGGACAGCTTCCTCATTTTCCTTTGCCTAAATACTCATTTTGTGAAACCTCCAACCTGGTTCGATCACCGTTCTCTCGAGCCGTTCTTTTTTTTTTTTTTCTCTCAAAGGTACAATGGAGGAGAAAAGGAAATGAGAATGCCTGATAGCCGGGATTCACAGGGAAAAGCAGCAGAAGGGATCAGAGATCCAATTGGACTACAGAAAGGTAACCTTTCACTCTTCTTCTTTTTTGTTTCTCAGATACCTCTGAAATTAAAAGAAGTAAACTTTAGAAAAACATTTATGTTTAGCTCCAGACGTTTCTCTAGCTTTAACCTCTGAACGCTCAACTATACATAAAATTGTTGATTTTCTGATTTAAAAAAAAATGTTAACATATCGCAAGACATTAAAATAAAATCACGGAATATTTTTTTTTTCATGTTACAAGAACAGAATTTCCGCTTTGTCTTTTCAGATGAGAGAAAAGCGGTTCAGAAGAGAACCTTCACCAGATGGATAAACATCTTTTTGCAGAGAGTAAGGCAGAAATTCTTTTCTTTCTTTTGAACTTTATTTACAAAAAAGTTTGCAATAAATTTTTATTTTTATTTTTGGACTAGCATGAAGCACCACTTGAAGTGGGCGACCTTTTTGATGATATTCAGGATGGAAAAGTGCTCATGGTGCTGCTGGAGGAGCTGACAGGGTGCAAGCTAGTATGATTCATGTCTTATTTAAAAAAAATATATTCATAAAACCTTAATTTCTAAATACATGTAGACTCAACCTCTGATTTTTCATGGTAGCTTTACAGGTTTCGAACCCCTTCCCATCGCATTTTCAGACTGAATAACATTTCCAAGGCTCTAGCTTTCCTGGATGACAGACATGTGAGTTTTTGAGCATTATAAATATGAAAATACGAACACCTTCAATCATGTTACATCCCTGATTTAATAACCCACATTTTCTAGGTGAAGCTGCTCGGCATTGATGCTTCCAGTATCGCTGACGGCGTTCCCTCCGTTGTTCTCAGTCTCATTTGGGACATTATTCTTCATTTCCAGGTCAGATTTTCATTTTTGCCATCATTTCTTGTTGTCCTTTTCATTCCTTTTCCCTGA
Organism: Oryzias melastigma; assembly: GCF_002922805.2. Classification (NCBI taxonomy): domain Eukaryota; kingdom Metazoa; phylum Chordata; class Actinopteri; order Beloniformes; family Adrianichthyidae; genus Oryzias; species Oryzias melastigma. The sequence continues at coordinate 12,865,719 of NC_050535.1, read as the reverse complement.
CGTTAGACACTTTTTAATCCAGGTAAAGAAGGTGACTGGAAGACTCCAGAGGCGTTTGTCCTCCAGCCTGTCTTCCTTGTCGTCTGAAAATGACCTGCAACCTTCTACAGATGACAGCGGCTGCTATTCCTGCAACTCCCTTCCGAGAAAAAGCAGGAAGTCGGAACAAGAGCCAAAGTATCATGGCAAAGCAATCAGAATGCTCCTACAGTGGGTTCAAAAATGCACATCAAAGTGAGTATAACCCCAAACAGACCTTTAAAGCTTTTGTAGGTGTTAGAAATGATTACGATGCTTATTGCTGTGAATCTGAAGGTATGGTGTTGACGTCCATGACTTTGGAAGGAGCTGGAAGTCTGGTCTGGCTTTCCTAGCACTGATCAAATCCATAAACCCAGACTTGGTGAATCTGAGGGAGAGTTTGTCCAAACCGCCAAAAGAAAACCTCCAGCAGGCCTTTACAGTAGCTCACTGCAGTTTGGAAGTGCCGCCTCTACTGGAGCTTGAAGGTAAAGACTATCAGGAGCTCTGATGACACGATGTGTGATGTTTGCATTTTTATTGGTCAGATTGTAGCTTAAATGGCTAACTGTTTACAATTCTGCCACAGATGTAATATCCGATTGGCCGGATGAGCGGTCCATCGTAACCTATATTTCTATGTTCCTGGGACTTTGGTCGGACATAGATCAGGTGAGTTTTACTGTTTGTGGGAGAAAAAAAACGGTAATGAACCACGATATTATAGAAACACACTGTGATATTGCATTAGTGCACCAATTAAATTATAACTCAAAATTATAAGTCAGCTCCACCAGGTCTCTATGATCCCAGCTACTTTGTCCAATCACAGCAACTTTTCCTAAAAGTTATTATTTCAAACAAGTTGTGAATACAATAAATGCTATCACAGGTGTTGCAGAAAAAGTAGCTGGAACCCAGGTATGCATTTTTTTCTTAATACACTTAAATGAAAACATTTACAGCTCACTGGAAAATATACAAAACAACCCATCGACTCCTCTGACCAATCCTTTTCCCCTTTGTTTCTCTAAGAATTCTGGGTAGCGTAGTTATAATGTAAGTTCCACCACCAGGTACATCATCAGTCTAACCAATCAAATGTGTCCAAAGATCTCAACTTCAAGGTCGCCACTGCCTCGTGATGGTTGATACTAAGTCAACTTGATAGAAGACCAAATGACCGAACTAAAACCTAAACTAAAAAAAGTTTACCCAAAAAGTTTATATAAAACTAATATATAAAATACAGTTGTTTCCTACGGAGCCCCTAAAGGGACATCGGAAAAAAAAAAAAATTAAAGTTAAAAAAAAAAAAAAAAAGATTACTAACTGGTGGGCACCACTTACTATCTGGTGCGCACCACTTACTAACTGGTGCGCACCACTTACTAACTGGTGCGCACCACTCACGACATCGGAAGACAGTAAGTGGTGGGAACCACTTACTAACTGGAGGGCACCACTTACTATCTGGTGGGCACCACTTACTAACTGGTGCGCACCACTTACTATCTGGTGGGCACCACTTACTATCTGGTGCGCACCAGTTAGTAAGTGGTGCCCACCAGTTAGTAATCTTTTTTTTTTTTTTTTTAAACTTTAATTTTTTTTCCCGATGTCCCTTTAGGGGCTCCGTAGTTTCCCTAAACAACAACTAAAAATGTTTTTCAGAAATTTAATAATTAATAAAAATAATTAATAATTTTAGCTAATTTTCTTCCCTATTTGTGTTATTTTCCAGAATCAAACACCAGATTCTGAAGTTTTTGAGACTCCCAACTTTGGATCAGCCCAGTCCACAGAGACTATCACTCAACACTCCAAAGCCCAAGCTTTGCTTGAAGGTTTTGAAAGTAGCAGCGAACTGCAGCTGTGGAAGCGGTGGTCAAGGAAATCTTCTGGAACCTCTCCCGCCACTACCTCCTGCATCTCTCCTCTTAGAGCTCTGAAGCTGCCGAGTCCACTGAATGCAAAAGCAGTTGACCAGGAGGTCCAAATGTGGGTCAGCAAAGGTTTGGACTGGAGGAATGAAAGCCAGGGAGGGCTTGAAAGTCCAGTTTCCTTTGCTTCAGAAGACGGGAGCCTGTCAGCGTTGGACTCTGACGAGGAGGACGCATACAGCTATATTCTGGATCTGAATGAAGATGTTTCACAACCGCATAAGGCGCTGAAAAAGCAAGTGTCAAAAGTGGAGGAGGAAACGGTGGAGGAAATGAGAGAGGAGCTAAAACACACCGAAGGAAACAAAACTGTAAATGGGAACGGGTTTCAGCCCAATTGGAGCTTAGATTTCCACTCAGAATTTGAAGTTGGGGGTCACTCGGAAGTTCAGAGAGATTTTGAGTTAAACAAAAATAAAAAAAGCTTCATAGAAATGAAAAAAAGAGCAATTTCATCAGAGATGAACAAGAACACACAGGAAACATCTGTGGAAGATAGAGATGGAGATAATCATGATGGAGAGAAGCAGAGGGAGGTGGAAATGGGCACGGAGGATGCAACAAGTAGAAAGTTAGAAGAAAAAAGCTCAGAGAGACTTGATGTTGCTGAAATAAGTTCAGCAGAGTGCCTTAAGGAGAAACCAGAGGAGGAGGAAGCTCCACTCGTGATGAAATCCCCTCCAGCTATGAGCAGGAGCACTACACTGGAAATAAGAGGATCCAATGATCTGATCATAGCAACGGTCCAGTCTGGTGAGGACACCCAGGAAAAGCACAGTGAAGACCCCCACGATGGCAAAACGAGGCCAACCTCTGTATGGAATGCAGCTTCACCGACATTCAGGTATTGATTCAAAGCATTCTCTTGACTAGCTCTGTTTGTGATTTATATTCAATTTCAGTCCATTATGTAAACCGTCACATCGACTGTAGGCCCAAATCTCCCCACAAGAGGACCTTTTAAGGCTATCCCTTTAGCTGCGTTCACACCGTTGACTGTATACATACATTCTGTTCAACCTATGTCAGTGTGAATGCTCATCTGAACAGATTCAACAAGGGGAGTAGCTTAGTCCACTTGCAAGTGAACCCTGGTGTGATTCACTGCAGTGTCAACTAGAATGAACAGCGAAATAAAGGAAGACATAACTTGAACACCAGCAGATTTATTGTAGGTTTACAAATTTTGCAGGAATTCAGGAAACTGAAGTAAAATGTCAGAAAGTGTCCCGTAGATGGGTGTGGAGAAGAGGTTATTTGGTCAAAAAGTTGTGTGGTATTTTTGGCGCTGTAGGAAGCACTGGGTTATAAGGCGCACCATCAATGCTATTTTTGAACTTATGTCATATATGAAGCACACCGAACTATAAGGCGCATTAAGTGAGACAAGAGTTAGAGATAAGTCTGTCAGACATTCAGACTTTATGAATTGCATTCACAGTAACTAGAACTTGTTTGTAACATGCTACACCATGGGATGGCCAACCCTGGTCCTCAAGAGCCTCAGCCCTGCCTGCTTTCCAGTCCACCCTGACCACCCTGCTGCTCATTACCTGACTCAAGTGATTCCACATCCAGATTGACTGAATACGATTGATTTAGGTTATTAGCATCAAGCAGTATAGGGAGAGCTGGAAAGCAGGCAGGGTTAAGGCTCTAGAGGACCAGGGTTGGCCAGCCTTGGACTACACGCTAGCCATGTAAGAAATGTTTGCCATGTTAGCACATTTAAAATACTTGAAACTCCCAACCTTGTCAGTAATACTTAAAAAAAAAGTCCTCCATAGCTATATGTTAGCCATGTTAACGAACTGACTATAACTCCCAACCTTGTACACATAAAAAAAACTAATACTGCTAAAACAAGAATTACCATGTCTAGGCTGACCCCCGACTTTGCTAGCATCACATTAAAAACAATATATTACAGTCTGACACCATAACACATTAGTTGTGTTTGCTTATTCACATAAAAACCCAACTTTTTTGTGGCCAAAGTAATCCATATTCATGGCACTCCAGATTATAAGGCACACTGTCATTTTTTTTTATTTTTATTTTTTAACAAAAGGCTTTCAAGTCCAGCTAGTGAGAAAACATTTTTTGGTTGTGAGGGAAATTGCTTTATTTTCAGCTCTTTAAAGTTTTTATTTAACCTGATGGAATTTCCTCTGAAATGTGAAAAATGAAAGAAATCTTTTTAAAAACAGACAGTCTGACATTTCTAAACAAAGCTGAGTTTTTTTTCTTGTCATTTTGGTACTTTGACCGAACTTTTGGTGCTTAAATTTGAGGAGTCAGAGTTTAATTTTCTGTCTTTATGTGTTTTCAGCAGCAAAGAAAGGCTCTCCCCTCCCTCTTTAGCAGCCTCCTGTGGCCTAACCCCATTAGAGCTGGAAATGCTGCTGCTCCTCTGGATCCTCCTCTACTGCTTCTTCATCCTGCCTCACATGAATCCCTAATCTCTCTGCTCCGTCACATTAGCCCAGTTTCCACTAATGAGTCAAACAGGGGCAATAAGAGCTGGACTAATTCTCTATCTGAGGAAGAATTTTCCTTTTTTTTTTTTTTTTTTTTTGTTATTAATTATGTTTGCTTCTTGCTGTCAGGGATTTTTTATTTAATAAGATTACACTCAGTTCAGATAAACCTCCTAAAGCTTTAATCCTTGCAATTACATATATTTTCAACATCATTAGAGGTGATTTGTGAGCTTGTTGTTGAGTCAATGAGCAAACCACTGTTTGTGTGAAGTTTCTCCCGGAACTGCTTACATTTGGCCACACGGTGGCACCGCAGCGCCACAACTGCCAAGAGGAGCACTCAAACGCCTGCTGAGAATCCCCACATGATCTGCTGTTTAATTAGAAGCTGAGATTAGGCTGATAATATTTAATAACGGCTTTGACATTTTGCAGACTCTCAGTGGGTCACTCCTGGCGCAGCATCGACACTGTTTCCATGTTTTCATCTCACTTCTACCACTTGATGGTGAAGCTTCACTTTCTCGATCTAAATTTGGTTTTACAAGTTTTTTATGCACGTTTTGTTGGAATAGTGAAATCACAAACCAGTGGAAAATAAAGAAGCAAGCAGTTATGTAAGTGTCCGAGATCCGTGTTGACCGCAGCCTGTCCTCACAGTACCACAGATGCACTTTGATTGCTTTTGTAATTCTAAGAACCTGAAAACAGGCAGCCATTGTTTGCTCAAAGCTCAGCCCAAAGGTCAAAAACTGAACCTCAGAGATCGATGCGCATTCAACACCGCCTCCACACAGACCCCTCACCTCCCAGCTTGTGGTGTCTCCAGTGCACCGAGCCTGGACAGAAATAGGTGTAGATTTACCTGGGACTCATCTGCATAGAACCAACTCAGACCACAGGTTTTAGCCTTTGAGCAAAGCGTGACCACCTGAGGGGATTCTGAACCTAGTAACCAGAAACATCTTGGTCTCACCTTCGGGCCTGGCATCAGCGCCCCATGCAGAAACTTTGGTTCCAGGAGTCAAAGGCAAACACTTGAGGCAGGTCCTTGCAATGGAAGCTTCCATGTTACCTCTTGCCTTCCTGGAAGGTGGGTCTACAGATAGACCCTAAAGATGAAGACTTGAGGCTGAAACAGAAAGCCAAAAGACCAAAATTGCTCACTTCTTGTTTGAGGCTGCTTTAAAATTCAAACTGGAGTCAGATCAGTTCACAAGATAACCACTAGGTTGTCTGTTGCCTAAGCAAACTATTAATTACTGCAATAAAAATGGCAAACTTAAATAAACATACTTTTTCTTCTTTTTTCTCACTGAAAAACATTTTTGATCATAACAACTCTTTGCTGCTAGTTGGCTTTCATAAAAATGAAGGCAGAATTTTTTTTTTTTTATTTCACTGTTTTTGTGCATGTAGGAGGATTCATGTTATCTATGTGCTGACTACAGCAGAGATGCTGGATGTTGTGACCAAATGTCAACGATCAGACACTCATACAGATCAAAGCCTTCTGAACTGCTCACCAAACTGCATTTCTCTGCTTCTTCATCTGTGTTGTGTCCTCCTTTTGGTGGATCATTTTCCATCTGTGTACTCTCAATGGGAATCATATTAACTGAATAGAGAATAGTGAGCTTCATTGGTGTACGCTTGGCTAATGTGCAGCACATTGATCCTCACTTGTAGCTTAGATAACAAATTTAATAAGTATGCTATAGTCCAACATGTTCGACTACCATTACTAATTCCAGCGGAATTACATTAATTACTGATTCAACTGAGGATTGACTCAAATTGATCACATAAACAGTCAAGAATTTACAGCATGTCAAATAATTTGTGTGGTTTAGGTGTCGTAGGCAACAGCTAACTATAACTATAATAGATAACTATAGCCCATACTAAGAAATCAATCAAATCTCCAAATTTCACCTCAAATAGCTAAATGTATTGAATTTTCCATTATCTTTGTCACTTCTGAACAACTCCACTAAAGTTAGTCACAATGATAGTCTTTCTTGTTCATGGCTGTCATCAGACTCTTCAACCGTTTCAACAATTCACACCTTTCTGAATCCACTTTTTGTAGCATATTATTTATGTCTTTTTGAATCATTTTTGTTCAGTCTTCCTCAATTGTCTTTAGAAGGTATTGGTAATGCTGAAATGTTACATTTTCGGTGGGATAGGAGTAGCAGATACTAAAACATCAGCCTACAGTTCCCTCTAGCTGTTGTCAATTGGAAAACAACAAACAGATTAGCTTTTTTTCTTAACTACATATAAGTTGAAAAAAGTTGCACCCTTTGCCAAACCATGCAAACCAATGACTTTATTCTGCAAAATATGGTACTTAAACTTAATAATGAGCTTCTGAAAGGACATCCATCTACTTTGATTGGTTCAGGTTAGAGAAGATAGAAAAAAAAACATCAGAGTTTAGGACAAATAAGATACTGCAACAATCACAAACTGAAAAAAAAAATGTTTTTAGCTCCTTCTGCCCTATTCTTTAATGGATCTTGAAAAGACTTAACAACCACCTAACTGATCCTAAACTCATCATCCTGACATTTCATGACATTTAAGACATGCAAAAACATTTGTTTTTGCATGTCAAATCAGGAAATTCTGCACTGCAGAAAATATCTTAAAATTTAGAATTAGATAAGAATACTAAAAACCCAGTAGTTTCCACTAAACTGTGAAACATTAAGGCTCCAAAGGAGGTTATAATGGAGAAGCGGTGAGAGAAGGAGGAAACTGACTTCATGTAATGGAAAAATAAAATCATTTCAAGCTATTTTACAGAAATTATTCCCCATTGTTTTCCCCACGAAATACAAAAATGATTTAAAGTTAATTTCTTTTTTCAAAGAAAAAAAAAGAAAGCATTTCATTGTTAGCAATTTATCCATGCGTATAAATCACAGTTTTTGCTTTGCAAAACAACGATTTTATTTATTTATTTATTTTGCCATTACAGAAGCATTTTCCCTGCAGCCCTACTTTTCCCTCTCCCAAACCAATTTCCTCTTTAAATATCTTTTTATCATCTTATGCAATTATTGGAAGATTGCTTTGAAATAGTATCCAGGCTTATTCATCAAACCAAAAGAAAGGTTCATAAAATAGTGTCATATTTAACGCAGGGAGAATCAGCCACCCTTGAAGAGATAACACATTGAAATTTACCTCACTGAGGAGGTGATGAATAGTGGATAATTTGATGAAAAGGACAGCAGATCTATCACATGTTGCAAAAGTCTATTAATCAGGAGGGCCCCTCTGATTCATGGCAAACATGTGGCAACTCAAAGCAGCGTGTGTGCAGAGGTGAGACAACAGGTAAGATTGCAGCTTCCTTTTCAAGCTTAACATGTTATTCTCATTGTAGAATAGCCTCATCAATGAATTACTAAATGTGTTGTACAGTTGTAACGTATTGCTTTTCTTTCAGTCATTAAATATAAGTTGGAACTTCAAAAAACTGTTTTTATTTTTTACATTTGATACAGATAAATTTCATTTTTAATCAGAATTTATATATAAATACAAAAAGTATTGTTTTCCTCTGTGCATTTTAGAGCTGCTACAGATGTTTTAGTAAAAAAAAAATGGTGCCCACCTTAAAGTCCCTCTCCAAACGTATAAAAAAATTCCTAGTGGTCTTTTAATTATGATTGAACATTTTTTATCCAAAAAAACTCTGTTTCTAGGACATAGCTTCTGCAGAGTACATTTCAAAAAAAGTTCATCTGAGATTTGCCCCTGAGGTGTGGGTGGGACTGTTGGCACGGAGTTAGCCTGACCTCATTTCCCATCATCCCTTTGATAACCATTATTTCTAAATTTGATAGGTTTTCAGTTTGTTCCAAATTTGTAGGTATGTTTCTATTCACAGACAAGTGGTACTTTTTTGCACCAAACACTGTCATTTTTACCCAGCATGGTTAGAAAAAAAACATACAACTTGTTTTTGTAGGCTAATTTTTAACCATATGTTTACTGAAATCTGTAGAAATTAAAGGTCGGATATTAGTAAATAAGTGGGTATTTGCAGCAGTGTACAATAAGGATTAATGAGGATCTAAACATTTGGGTAATGTTTTAAATGCGTATCTAATGCTAATTATTTTTTTTTTTCTTATCTCAAACCTATGTGGGTATCTTTTAGATAAAGGAAAATGATATGTTTAAACAAAAGATATTTACAGAATCACTGTGGTAAAAACTGTTTTTTGAACCTATTCTTGCACATTTGCTTTGAAACTGTGGGTAGTCATTACTAATCTAATGTTAGAACTATGAGCTTTAACAGAGATTTTTTGTTTTATCATAAATACTGAATACAAAGATAGTAGTCATTTTGTGACTCCAAACTGGTTTGTTAAAGTGTTTTATAAAAACTGAGACCAGAAACATGGTGCAACACAAATCATTTGTGCATTGTCTCACTGTTGAGTGAATTATCTTACTTTAGTGCAGAGCCGAGGTATTTCACAGAGAAGAGCGATTGGTCTCGGTTAATTTTTGACCAGTGTCAATAGTTCCTTTGAGCTCCTATATAAGCGGTAAACTTCTGGAGCACTTTTTGCAGCAGAAAGTGGACAGTTAAGGTAAGCACATCAGTTAATATGACCTTCAGTTTTGTTTAAAGTTTCAAAAGGAGGTATGAAGGTGAAGCTCTAGGATAAATTTAAATTAAAAGGTTTAAAGATGCATATGTTGATTTTGATTTTTTAAAAACTAAAAACATTAAGGAGTACATCCTATTTAAAAAAAAACTGTTTTGATTTCCTAAGATTTGACACAGGAATTTTTTTGCACAGGCTGTGAAGATGCGGGGTTTTTTTTTTAGTTGTGCTTTAACAGCCCTGCTGCTGGCAGCAGCTTGGGCAGACCACCACCATGGACACGATCACGATGGTGAAATGATGTGCCACAGGCTGGCCCCTCCAAATGCTGACTTTGCCTTCGCCCTCTACAAAAATTTCAATGCCAAGACTGCTGCTGGAAAGAACATCTTCTTCTCCTCTCTTGGCATTGCCACCGCCTTGTCTATGCTGTCCACAGGGGCGCGTGGCGACACACAAACCCAGCTGTTCTCTACCTTGGGCTACAGCAGCTTCAGTCAGGAACAGGTCAACGAAGCGTACGAGCATCTCTTTCACATGCTTGGCCACAGCCAAGAAGACCAGCAGTTGGATGTTGGCAACACTGCAGCTGTGCGTGCTGGTTTTAGTCCTCAGGAGTCATTTCTGACAGGTATCAAGAAGCACTACTCCGGTGAGGTCTTCAATGTTGACTTCAGTAAGCCACAGGAAGCCACAGCTGAGATTAACAAGCACATTGCTGGTAAAACCAATGATAAAATTAAAGACATGGTGAAGGATCTGGACCCTGAAACAGCTATGGTGCTGATCAACTATGTGTACTTCCGAGGTAAAAGCCCTTTTTTAGAACATTTTCCATTGTCGGTGAACCAAATTTCAACAAATGTATCACTGTTGTCTCCTACAGGACAGTGGGAGAAACCATTTGATGCAAATTTAACAACCAAGGGGGAATTCCGCGTAGACCAGAACACCAAAGTTGAGGTGGACATGATGAAGAAAACTGGCCGTTTTGACCACTACGAGGACAATGAAAACCACACCACTGTCGTTGTCCTGCCCTACAAGGGTAACACCTCCATGATGATTCTTCTACCCGATGAGGGTAAGATGAAACAGGTGGAAGACTTTATTGACAAGGACAAGATCTGGCACTGGCACAACTCTCTCTTCAAGAAGTAAGTGACCTTCCTTCATCCTTCCATCTTTTCTGCAGACTTCATGGGATCCTGATTAGCATTTGTGTGCTTCCTCCAGTAATGTGAACCTCTTCATGCCAAAGTTCTCCATCTCTGTTCCCACCTCTTTGGATGACACTCTGAAAGAAATGGGAGTGACAGATGCTTTTGGCGACAAAGCTGATTTCTCTGGCATGTCTAGTGAAGTCATGCTTAAGCTCTCAAGGGTATGACAAAAATTACAGATTATGGTCTACCAAGACTTTATTTTATTGGACAAAATCTTATTTACAATGAGCTGTTATTTGTTTGTTTTTTTTCCTCTAGGCTTCCCACCAGGCTGTGCTGAGTGTGGATGAAACTGGAACAGAGGCAGCGGCGGGCACCACTATGGAAATCATGCCAATGAGCATGCCGGAGACAGTGATGCTCAACAGGCCCTTCATCGTCCTTATCTTGGAGCACTCAACAAGGAGCGTCCTCTTTATGGGCAAGATAAACAACCCCACTGCCGTGTAAAGGTGTCCAGTCGATGGCCAGTATCCATGTGTCCTTAAGCCGGTCAGCTCACCAGGAGCAGGACGTTTACCTCAGTGTCTATTACAGTGACATTAAAAAAAAACCAACAGACAACAAATAGCATCCATCGATTAATCTATCAGTGAAGTTTATAAATGTTTACATATGCTAGTATAGGTTTTTTTCTTACTGTCTGTTTTCAGTGATAGAAATAGTCAAATTCCATTTTGGACAGTTTGTATCAGACCACAATGTACTATAGCTGATTTATGAGGACTGCATCTACCATGAAATAAAATAAACTGTCATGGAGAACTTGTCTTGTGTTTTTATTGCATTTTCAGTGAGATTTTTGATTTATAATCAAAGGGAAAAAAAATAATTCACCAGAGAGACACCTGGCAGGTCTGTAGTGTGTGGGGTTTTTCCTTTGTCTTTCCTTCACTGTCAAACAGATTTATCCTTTGTTCGAATTTAGGTTCAGTGTAGTTTTTGCCTAATTTTGCCAACTAACAAGCCAACATGAACCACAGATAGTTTACCCTTTACATATTCATTGTGTTTGTTGGAAAACCCATGTAAATAGATGTGACGTTCCCCCGTAAGACAACAGCCTAACGCAACCTCTCCTAATTGCACACATGTGAACGATAAGGATTTGATCCTGGTCTAAAGGAAACAGCCCACTGTGTTGTAAGTTAAGACACTTTTGTTAAGTTTGAATACGCCTTAAGAACATAAAAGTTCTGTGAACATCAACTTTATTTAACAGATGTTAACTATTCTTACTTTTGTCATTAGAAGGGTTCGATTTTAGGAAATTTGCTCCATGTATCTGTATCGTTCCTGCTAGACCAGACTGGCTCCAGTTTTAGAAATCAGCAGAGGGCCTTTGTCCTCCACAAAACCTTCAATGCCTACTTATCTTCAGGGCATTTCTGTGCCCTCACTGTCTGCAGGGTTCATCCAGGGATACTGGCGGACGGCTATGTTCCCGCATGAACTCTGTTAATAAGACAAAGGTCAGGGATGCCTCCAAGCAAACTTTGGCAAACAATTTAGCCCATCTGTATTTCATTAATCCCATGCAAGTGTTCCAAAATTTATGGCGGTATATCTGCAGACATTTTGCTAAGGGTTTTTGTAATTATTGGTGACCTTTTTGGTCCTACAGGTACTAGGAAACAAAATTAGCAATATCTACAGGAAACATTTAGCAACAGAGTTCTCGTTTAAAATATGAACTAAAATTGTAAAAGTCTTTTTATGCAACGTAGTGAGTAGACATTATCATAACTCTACTGAACCTTTACAGGTTGTGTATCTGGGTTTTAGTGTTTCATGGTGTTTCTTTATGTTTTGTGACACCAATACAGTGGGAAAAGTACTTAAATAAAAAAGAAAGCCTACAATTGCCAGTACAAAGCTCAGGCTGGACGGTTCAATCTTTGTTAATTGACCCAAAGTGGCCATCCCCGTTCCTTCTTAACGATTAGGTTTACTTGGTATCTACAGTGGTGAACATATTAGTTGGCAACCCCAACCCTGAGCAGCGGGGAGCTTGTGTGCAACCCCAAGGCCATCAGCCTCATCTGACTTGTCCTTTGACTTGTCAATAAAAAGGGCTGCTGGCTTCATTTTTTTTTTTTTACACAATCAGTACACATACACTTTGTCTCCCTTTCCAGCACCCACACACTTCTGCACAGAACATGAGTAAGCCGTGTCTGAATCAGAGGGCTGAGTGGGAAGCTCTTTAGAAGCACTGAAAGACTCAATCTGTCCAGACTGCCCCACAAGGTCAGCTGCAGGTTGCGACTCCTTTTCAAACTCGTGTTGGACGCTAATCCAGTGTCACGTGTCACAACAGTTAATTAGCAAACAGCCAGTTTTATTAACGTGGAATAACCTTGTGTGCAGCACTTGCATCAAAAAAGTGCTGTGAATCTAGTCGTTCCTCAGAGTCTTACACAATAAAGCCACAGTGTTTCTTCATGTGTTCAGATGAGTCATGTATTCATTCTTCCTTTTAGCAGAACATGTGGGGTTCAGCTCATGTGTCACAGTTAGATTATTGATGTTTGCCATATTGCATCACTTTTTTTTCTAGAAGCAATAAAGTCCTCCTGTACTTTTATTTTTCTTTTGTCATCCGACCAGCTTGGGCTTGTCTAGTACTAAAGTGAAAACCCAAATATGTATGACTAACCCCCCAGCTTGGTGTTTTTAGAGAAAGCAAGTGAAAGAACTGAGGCATATGGAGAGATTTTATTTCATTAGTTAAACTAAGCATCTATAATACCTTTTTTCTGAAATTCCATTGAAATCAAACTAACATGAGCCTGTTGGGAATTCATCACATAATTTTTAAACTTCATAACTTATTTGCAGTAAACATAAGGTCCAATACAGCCATGTTTTCAAACCAGTGTGCAGTTGTGAGAGACCGTCATGGGAAGTTATTCAATTTCACCTAATATGTCTCAAAAAATGTTACCATTGACTGGATATCAGCTTTGTGTTCATCCAAACAACTTGAGAAGAACGTTGAGAGATCAAAGATTATAAGGCTGCGTACAAATTGACCATTTGACGCGCATTCAAGAATGGCCACGGACAAACAGGGAGGGGCTTTACTAACCCAATCTACAGTTGGACGAGATTCAGTGGGAAATGTCGAAACGGTGCAAATCTTGCAAATCTTGCTTCAGGCTTTTTCTTTCACAGCTCTATTCTAATATATGAAAGACTTAGTGTCATATCATTCTGGCCAGGCACAAACTGCAATTATTAATTTCTCCTCCATGATCAACTTTCAAATGGTTAGCACTTCAGTGAATTAAAGGAGATGGCATCCATGCATCGCTCCCAAATCAGGATCCCTCATTGGTCAGAGTTCAACCTGGTTTAACTGGCAACACGCGTTCAATGGCCACAGGTTTTGTATAAAGAGCCCCAAAACAGTCGTGAAAACTTGCATAGCTACACGTAAATGCAAGAATTTCGACCTTAGAGGCCAAAATGCATATTTACGTGGACTTTTTATTGAACGCGTGTTGCCAACGGAGGTGTTGTTTAATATTTTTTTTAAATTTTGTGTTTGATTCTTATCTAAGACACTTTGATAAGAATGGCTGTATATTGTTAATACAAACTACAGAGTTTCTACATTTTTTATTGGAGGTGTCTTTTCAGATTTTTATCAAGAAAAAAAGGGAGCCATGGCTCAAAAACGGATAAAATAGTGCAATAGAAATGTATATGTTTGGAATAAAACTCACATAGATGAGCAGGTAGGAAAAAGTCTAGGGGGAAAAAAAATGGAAAATTGGTTTGTTTCCTAGCCCATCAAAAAGTCAGTGTTTTTGTGTAACTGCACATATCCTACTGCTATGTTGGTAAGATCTTTATGGAGAAGTACACAAAGATTAAATGCATAGGTTTATGTCTAACCAGGATATTCTGAATCATTTAAAAAAATAATTAAAAAAAACGGATAAAATGAAAATTTTTTTCAGCATACTCAGCTAAGACCTATAATTATAGCTCTATAAACAAAACAATGGGGCAAGGTTTGACTTACCATATAAACAAGGAAGATAATGCACAGCATGGCTGTTTAGTGAAAAGAACTTGATTAAGTTCTCTGATTAGTTATTGTTGAATAATTCTGTATTTACAATGAAACTGTAAAGTTCTGCTGGGTTACCCACAGCCCTCCCTCATATAAAAACTCCATAAACTCCATACTTCTGCTTTAGCTCCTCTTCCTGTTGAAAATCAAATAAGAAAGAATGTGACACATGGCAAAGCAAGCATCTATAATACATGTTTTCTTCTTTATAAAATTCTTGAGATATATTTATTTTTTTAAGTTTGTTGCTCTCACACAGATAGATGGAAATGAAAGAAACAAGAAACCCCAAAATTTGACAAGTTCACCATTTTTTTTTTTTACATTACAAATGTGTGACAGAGCAGTCACTGCTTTGATTCAATAGGGAGGAAGTACTAAATAAATAATGTTTGTTCAAATGTCTTATAGTAGTATTACTCATTAAAAAAAGATTATGTTACATTTGCATACATTTTCATAGTCTACTATAATTAATTGAAATTTATTTTAGACTGCAATAAAATATGTCTTAAATAATCTAAAAACTGATAAATCTACGACAGCATTTGAGGAAATCAAGTGTCAAAACTCTTAAATTATTTTAGCACTGGGAAACAGAAAAAAAACTGTCACTGTGTGGAGGCTGACTGAGGAATGAGCAAGAAGGAGACATGAAAAATCATGCAGTGATGAGATTCTCCACATTATCTATTCCAAGATGGAAGACGTGCACGACAGCTACAGCTGATCAAAAGAAACCATAAATTGTTGTGCTTTTAGAAAAGAAAAGTGTTCCTATCTAGTATAAATAAATAAAAAGTGACACTTAAAAAAATATATTTATTGTTATCTAGCTCATATTTCATTTGCCTCATCATTTGAATTTAATATTTTCTTAATCGTTGTGTGTTTTTTACTATGACAACTGGTATGACAGGATGAAATTTCAATTTAATTAAACATATTGTTCATAGAGGCTTTACAATAGAGTTAGCTCGCAAAAGTTTGCAAAGAAAGTGTCAATTAGCGCTAAAATAATTTATTGTATTATTAGATACAATTGTAAAGGTTTATTGAAATAAATGTAATATCAAAGTAAAGGTGCTAACAGGAAGTTTATATTTGATGTTGAATGTTAGTAAAACTAAACTGCTGCTAAAAAAATTAAGACAAGAAAAGGCTGATAAATGAAGTTTTTTTTTTCTAGATGAATACATAAAAAAATAAAAACCAAGTAAACTGGATTTCACTTAAGATAATTGCAGATTTTAATTACCGACATGCTAGCAAGCAAAATTAAGAAGGGGTTCAAATGAAAAACTAAATGACCCTTTTCATTTTACCTTTGAATCTTTTAAGACCAAATAAACTCAATTCTTGCTTGTATTAGATTATATTAGGTTTTATTTTTTTAGTGACCACCTAGTAAACTAGCTTCACTTACTTAATGTGTAGGGCTTTTAGAAGTATAGTGGTTCGCTCATGCCAAAACTTGCCTCTGCTGGGTTCATAGGTTAAATATCACTCATTGGCTTTGTTTGATATTACTCCCTAAACCCCATAGTGCAGAGCTACCTAGTGCCCTGGATTTTAAAAGCAGAAGATGCTCACTAGTTTTTCTTTTATTTTAATATCTAGATGGAATATACAGTATGATGCCACTGATTTCCCAATAAAAAAAAAAAAAAATAAGCATTTTACAAATACTATTTATAAATTGACTGATGATTTATGATGATGAAAGCTTAGGGGATTTTGGAAAGAATTCAAATAAAAAAATCATCCAAATATAATGCATTTTTGTCCATATTCACCAATCTAGCAAGCATCAATCGAGACTTATGGGAAATTTTCAGACAGCTCTATAAAATGGCAAACATACTACATACATACTACACCACTAAGTAGTGAGTATAGTGAAGGAAATCGGACACAGCCAATATTTAGGGGATTAGGAAAGCATAAAATTTCATCTTTAACAAAAACTTTTCTTCTTATTGAAACATAATCACACAAACACTTCAGCGTTGAAAATCTTAAATTATAGGAATAGACTAATGACTGCAAAAACACTAGAGTGAAGAAAACGTTAATCATGACAAGTTATACAGAAAAAACAATATTTTTGCAGATTCAAAAAGATAAGTAAAAAGACTGGAGTTTCTAAGAGATTTTCTCTTATTTTTTTTTTTAAAGGAGAAAGGTTAATAAAACAAACGCACCTTAATCTTACAACCTGGAGACAACCTGTTTTTCTTCCCTCTTTTTAAAGATTGATAAATTAAAACATCAAAGTAATTGCTTTTTTTTATTTTTTATTAAGGCTTTAAATGATTGAATTTGTGAAACAATAGAGAGACTCTCTAGGTTACACAATGAGAACAAGCCAGTAGGTGTCACTGTTGTGTTACAGAATACAACCATTTTTCCTGTCACTGTTTTTCATTTAATGCTAATCTCATCCGAAATTGTAATTTAAAAAAAAAAAGGCTCCTCCATTCATTGGTCTACTTTACACATCAAAGTCAAAGGAGCCAAATGCTTGGAAGGTCGCGGAGAAGCTCACTCCTCTGTCATCTGTGTGTTCAGTCTGAGCCAGCAATAACACCCCAAAGAGGAAACGTATCCAAAAACAGAGTGACACTAATATTACAATGAACACAGGAAAAATGTTTCAAGGAAAAATCAGTCATGGCTTTACATCTAATTTATTTTTGCAAAAAAAAAATCTAGAATGATTCCAGGCAGCAGAGCAGCTTTAAGGATCTATTTCAAGGTGCATTTTTGTTAATGCAGCCAGGAGGACAATGATCCTTTAAGAACAAGAGCCAGCAATTCGCCAATACACAACAGTCAATGATTAAATCCACTGAGTAAACAGCACACAGCGAAGCGACATCCACTTAACATACTGAACAAGTTCCTGCAACCCTGATAAACGTGCATCAAAGCTCACAAAGAGGGGACAACGCCAGGCTGACGGACTAATTACTCTCGTGCATTACAGATATTTAGAAAGGTGATTGTGTTTTTTGGTTTATTTCTTCTCATTTTTGCGGTGTAAACAGAGATCTGACACCTTCTTCATGTGGAGGCCTCTGTTTCTGTGCGTTTCCACGATGACGTCTTATTACAGTTAAATCATGCTGACAGCCTGAAGCGCGTCACTCACTCTTCGTGGCAACCTGAGTGCCTGCGCCCACACGCAGAAATTTGTGCCCACACGCCGCCTCACAGTTCTGCACTCCGAGATGGCGGCCGGCCTGCTTGTTGCATTCACCGTTCGACACCATGACCCCGAAATCTCCCGTCCGTCCACTGCGCTGATGAGTGGGATTAGACGCTGGGAGTTTCAGAGCAGAACCAGCTGCGCTGGAAGATTGACTGACTCTGCGCCGCGTCAATCCAGGTCACCACGAAGATGGCGAATGTGTTTCATTATTGTTTCCGTGTCACATCCCAGCGAGGCTTCAGAAGCACGATCCACGTGTTCACAGTTGGTGTTCCACCTGGAGCTCTAAAAGCAGCACAGTCACAGTGTCGGATTTAATGAGCAGTAAAGAAGCTTCTAGCCTCTTCTCTGTTTTTATTTTGGTTTGATTTTCATAATGACTTTTTGTTTTCTGTAATTTTCTTACCTTAACAGTTTCTGCCCTTAGGGTCCATCCATGATCTTAAAGAAAAAACGAATAATTATCTCCTAAAGAATACGTGCGGATGATATTTTTGAGAAACATTTCTTAATTTACTTTGCTTTGCCCTCAGGGATTTCAACGGAGCTCTCTGAGGGAGTTGAGTTTCTGCTTCCTAGTTCTTTTCCATTCCAGTTTTGTTTTCATAATTTGTTTCTATTGTCGCAATAGGACCACCATTAAAGAAGAAACATAAACAAAAATATTAGATTAAGTCTTAAAATATAAGAGAATAGTCAAAATTTGCACTTATGACACAAAAATAACAAAAATAAAAAATGAAGGTTTGTGAATGTAGGTGAAAGGAAAGATGTTTAGAAATGACTTGGACTTAGCAGAAGGTGAGTTTAGTCTAATAAAATTGCAGACCTGGAGGTTTGTTTCCTCTGTTGTGAGTGGAATAACACGCAGCATCTCTGCAGCCTAAACAGTGGTCACAGCACAGTGATCCAGGTTTAGATTTACTTTTTTTTCGTTTCTGCCTCCCCTGAACCTTCTTTTATATTAAACGCAGACAACAGGATGGGAGCACTTTGAAACCAGCCGACGCCTCGTTTCCAGCCCACTTCTTCCTGGGAGGCGGTGACATGATGAATAGACAAAAACGATTCTGTTCCCAGGGCTTAGGGTGGACTATAATCAAGATGAATGCTTGTTTTAGATCGGCCACTCTGTCAGAAAGTCAGAGCTGCAGTTAAGATTGTGGTGGAATTGCTGATAAAGATAGACTGGCACAGAGAGGAGGAGAGAATCAATGCATTGTCTATTATGTCCAGTGCTTATGAATAAAACGTTGCCAAAAGGAAGTGAAGCCTCCAAAAGCTTTTTCTGTCTTTAGCTTGATGCCATACTGTCGATTCATAATACGTTTGCTTTCCCAAACATCCATCCCACCATATTCATAACTGAAGACGCTTTCATGATTTCTAAAATATCTTTACTTTCCTTGAGCAAAAAAATCCATCCATCAATCAAATCCATTCACTCATCCATCCATTCATGTACCAAATCCATACATTAATATATCCATAAAGGCATCCTTTAAAACTCTCCATCTATCAAGTTCATCCATTCATTCCATTATTGAAGTATTCTATTAATCCATCCAGTTCTTCTTGTTAAATTGAATTGAGTTGTTTTTGGCTAAGCTAATAAAACACACCCTTGACTTCCCTTCAAATTTCACCCAACCTAAGTCTAAACTTGAACAAAGAAACTTGTTAGAGTTTTTTTCTATATTTTTACACCTTGGTAGTGAGTTTGTCAGTCGTAAAAGGTATTTTTTTCCCCTGCGTGATTTAAAAACATGTCTGAAACACAGAAACATGATTCAGTTGAGAGCCCTTCTATCAATATGTCAGCTGACCCAACACAGTACATGAATACAAATGTCTCCTGCTCGTAAATCAATCATCTCGCCGCTTCACCCGATCTCCGATGTTGCCGTCTCCGGGGACAGCAGACAGGAGCCAACCCATGGCGTGTCCTTGTTAAAGGGCTCTCTGCGGTTTATGCGTCCGCTGGCACGGCCAACCACAGCCCAGGGATTTACAACAGCTCATTACGGAGCCATCATAAAACCCTCATGTTAGCAAATGTTAACGCGCGTGATTTATACAAAACGTCATCGCCGTGTTGCAGTTAAGAGGTGCAATAATGGCGAGAGGACAATGGGAAAGCAGGTGGCTGAAAGACGGACGGAAGGGCGAAGACACTGGATGGGTGGATGATGGTGGCGGTATGAAAACGTGTGGTGAAGGCTCAGCATCCCAGGTGGCATCTGAAACCAATGGATTCTGAGCAGATCTTATTTGGCTACACACTTTTGTGTGAGTTTGTGGCTGCTGCTGATTATTTACTGTGTCACACTGATGTATCTGTCATACCTGAGATAAATGAAAGCCCCCCCCACACACACACATACATACACACGCACACACACCCTCGCCTCTCTCCCCGGGAGGTGACACACTTCCACATCAAAGCTGAGATGTGTCTTATTAGTGCAGCTGAGTGAAACCAACGATTTTTTTTTCTCTTTTGGCTTCCTTACTCGCTTTCAATTCCTATTCTGCTGATAGAATCAAGTTAATATCAAGATGAAATGTGATTCATCAAAGCAAACAAAACACGGCACACTCACCGTCCTCCGCCTCTTATAAGAGCCGCAGCTCCTGATTAAAGCCAAATGACTGAGTTTCCTTGCTTAAGAGAGAGAAAATGCAATCCACTCACTGTGGAGGGTTTACTTCACATGAGCAAGAGTCTGGGAATGACGATGTGTTTCATGGTTTCCATGATGAAGCTGAGAGAACTTGAAAATTCAACCTAAAGGACGTGATAAGAGGGGAAATGGATTGGTGGCTAAAACAAGGCGAATCCTTAGTGAGAAACGTTAGATTTCTTTTATTAAGGAAATAACTTTGAGTTTTTTTTCTATATTTTCCACAAGCGCTTTAGTTTTTTTTCAAACCGTCACGTCGCAGCGATTTTGAGAGGTACACAGCACTTTGTGGCAGTAAAACTATAGGTGAGTGAACCCTAAAATGGCACTAAGAGCTTACAAGCGTGGACCTTAAGGTTATCAGTCACGCAGCAGAACATGGAAATCAAGCAGCTGTGGGAGAATTTAACAATAATGAATCAATGGTATGAACAAGAAGATGATTTGCTGCTACTGTGTTATTATAAATATACTATCACGGCTAATGTGTGGCTGTATAATAATGTGGGTTTTTAATGCTTTATTGACACGTAAGGTTGGTAGTTAGCATAATTACGACAACATTTTTTAGCAATATTAGTCTTTTTTTTTTTTTACACGTTGCAAACAAGGTTGGGAGTTATTGTGAATATGCTACTGTGTAGAATAGCCGGACTGGGTTTTATTTATACATGCTACTAAAAAGATTGAGGGATAGCGTTGTCACAGTACCATTTATTATTTTACATGTTGGAAAAGTTGGGACTCAAAGATATTACGTATATGCTAACGTGGCTAACGTGTAGCGTGTTCCAAACAAGTTCTGGAATTACTGTGAATGCAGTTATTATTACGGACTTATCTCTGACTGTTTAGTCTTGCTTAATGCGTCTTATAGAGTCTTATATGACATAATTGCAGGTTAGACCAGTGTTTCCCAACCCTGGTCCTCGGGGCACAAGATCAATGCAGGAGTTTTGCTTTAATTCAAGAATTTCAAGTAAATTATAGTGCATAGGGAGAAAACAATAGTGCTAACAACAGTTTACTATTCTTTTCGAAGAATAGGAAAGCACTATTGTTTGTAGTATTTTTGGCTGGTTTTAAGAAACAGATCCTAGTGGTTACTATAATGTCAAGATAATCTTACTAGTAAAATCTTGATTAAAGAATAATGTTTAACATTTCGAGAAAATTAACCTTAGAAATTATATTTACATTAGTCAAAATGAGCTTAATATTAGTAAAAATATACAGATTTTAAGATATTTATGGTTCCTATGAGGCTAGATATTTTTACCTTTTTTGAAAAGTCTTGACAAGTCAAATTTTCTTGCTCTGTTGGCAGATAATGTTTCTTATTTTAAGCAATGTTTACCTAAGTTTGCACATTTTTTTCTTGTTAATTAAAGCAGACTTTTTGCAATGTGAGAGTTGGAACATTTTATAAGGACAAGTGTTTTTACATTTTATCATAAAATCAATTATCAAAGTCATAAGCTGTGACTGAAAATGCATTTTTTTAGACTTCCACATTTGTTGCCGGTTTTAACCACAGAATTGGCATTGTTTTCCTGAAGGAAACAGTTTAGATGTTTCCTACAGACCCAGCAGAAGAGTTCAAAGGAGATGAAAGCCTCCATTAGGTGAGCTGTTGTGTGCTCCTTCTTTTTTAGCAGATTCTTTCAACCAAGCTGCTCCACTCTAAACACTGTTATCAGCATTCTATATAAAATTCCAGCTTGGTTCAGCTTTTAGCCACACCTGGTTCCACCACTCCATGGTAGAGTTTACTAGTTTTTAGTTATTTATTCTTCTCAACTTGAAACTAAGATAGAAAAAGCATTCAAAGTGACTGCCTACCAGGACTTTTTTGATTTAAAAAAAATCCACATTGACAGAACAAATGGTCTAGCTGGAAATTCCTGCTCTCTGAATGATTATATTCATCCATCCAAGAGTTTTAAAAGCAGTTCAATCAGAGCAGCAGCTGAATGACTGAGCAGAATGACAGCACGGCATGGAGCTGCTGTTCCTACTGTGTGGGGCCTGCATTAGCGACAAAGTGGTTCTGGATGGTGGTCCATCCCGTAGGGCCAGACATTTGGCTAAACAAGGCATAAACTGGATTATTTTTACTTTACATCACTTAGAACTTTGATGAAAATAAAAAAACCTCTTCACATCATCTATCTATCATTTTCCACCTTGATTTAACCCTGGAGAACTCACCAGGTCAAATTTTCATCTGGTTGTAATGGCCCGGAGCAGTCCTTGACCCGGACCATATTATTTTTGCAGTTCGTTTTTTTTTTTTTTGTTCTACTGCACCTTTTGTCCATCTATTCATTTTTAGAACCCACAAAATCCCTTTTGGGGTCACGGGGTTGCTGGCCAGCTACCATTGCACTAAAGCGGGGCACACCCTGGACAGGCCGCCAGTATTTTGGACACACTCAAACACATATCTGGGCAAACACCAATTAATCTATGAAATATGATTTTGGAACGTGGGAGGAAGCTGGAGTGACCGGACAAAAACCAAAACTCCACACAGAAAGGACCCAGCCGGGATTCAAACTAGAGCCCTCTCGCTGTGAGGCAAGAGTGCTAACCACTACACCACAGTGCACCTTACTGTGTGAAAATTTGACCCCCGTAAAATTCTCAAAAATTCACTAACACTAATTTTGAACGCAATAAACAACCCTGCCCGAAAAATGATGACATCACAGTGAGAGAAATCATTGTAAAAGTGAAAGGCCTAAATCTCTCATGGGACTCAAAGAAAAGCTTAAAATCAAGCAACAAAGCCAAAACACACATGTCAGGAATATCCAAAGGAAGTTTTATGAATATTATGGGATGGTCACAGGACCTGCGACTTAGTGATCATGTTGTGACGAAATGTGAAAGTTTCTCACAATATGGGAAAAGAACATTTTTGTTCTCAAAATTTCACACAAACAACACCAGGTTAAGTCTACTACAACAACCAAAATTTCATTGACACCAGGAAGAGACCTCCATCTTGAATAAAAACAAACAAACAAACAAACAAACAAACAAAAAATTAAATCCCCTTTAGTGCCAGCTACAAATTTAAGCTCCAACTAGGGAATATCATCAACTTCCTCTAACTCCTCGAGCATCATTGCTAAAGTAATTGGGGAAAAAAAATTGGTTTTGAAATTTGTAGATATTGAATTGCAGGAAGCTCACAAAAGCTGCAATTCTTTTACCGAAATATTATAAAAATGTAATGCATGAATCATTAGCTTTTGTGGAACAAAACTATATGACATATATAGGGTTGTAGGCGGGGCTTACGAAAAACTTCTATTGCAGAGGAAATCCAAAAACGTGCTTTAGCAGATTATTCTAAAAATTAATTAGACCTGTTTGCCTATTCCCTCCCCACAAAAAATGACAATGATTGGAATGGAGATAAAACTAGCAGAAAAAGTGTTTCTTTCATGGATTTGTCACAGGCGGCAGATAAAGACAGTGAGGAGCGTGTAGCAGCCTCTAAGCGAGTGAGGGTGGTCATACAACACAACTCCTGGCTGTGTTACAATTTTTTTTTGTTAGATACAATGATTTTTATTCATCATATGACTGCTGATCACTACTGCTGCCCAAAATGAACTACAAAAAAGTCAAATTAATTTTAAAAGCCTGCATGATTATTGTCCATGGTTCTCCAGGGTTATGTATGAAGGCAGCTGCAATGGAAATATACGTCCATTAAATGAGATGGAAAAGTTTTCTTTCTGTCCTTGTTTGTTTGTTTTGACAAAATATAAGTTAAAGGTTAAGCTGGAGATTCTCCCTCCTTGAATCTTCCTCTAAAAAAGCCTCATAAATCCAAATCTTGACTGCTGACACATCCACATCATATCCTGTCATATTTCTGCACAGCCTTCATATCAGTGGTAAAATCCTTCAAGCCCCATTCTTATTATAAATAGAACAATAATAGAAATTTGGACCAAAAAAAAAAACAACAACTTTTAGCTCCTGTTGTCATGGAAACCGTGAACATCCATCTCAATTTGCTTGTAAATAGCTGCAAAATGTTGACCATCGGCTGTCTAATTAGAGCCCCACACAGCAGAGAGCTCTCTCTGGTGTTTTATTCTTCTGCTGTGCTCGTTTCTCTTCCCCGATTTACGTTCCTTGGGCTCAAAAGCACAACCTGAGAGCCGTTCTCCACAGGATGCGTCATCAGAGAACGCGTGTGGGAGAATATTTCATGGATAATTGAGCCAGTGTGATGGTGGGTAACATCACCGTCAGGGGAGAGGGGAGACATGGGGTTCCAGAGAACAATCAGGGTGGCTTAACAAGCTGGCTCTGGCTTTTCACATCAAAAATAAAGAAGAAGGTAATCTACGTTGGTGGAACGATCCGCCCCTTTGAAAGAACAGAGGCTTTCCACGTCTTTTCACCCTAGAATTTGGCAGAAAGCTTTTGACAATTTTGGGGCTAGATTGTGTTCAAGTTGGAACACCTTTTTGTGGAAAAAAAAACGTTTTCATTTTATGTATAAATCCCCTAGAGCTACAGCAACTGAGGCAAAAAAAAAGCACATAAATACGAATGCAGAGTAAGAGGAAGCGATAAAACCTGCACAACTTTCCATATTTATTATCTGTTTGCTGCTGTGGTGCATTCATGGTGTTAACACAATCCCCAAAGGGAAAACACATTAGCGATTATTGAACATAAAACAAAGTTGTACATTTATCATATAAGAGATATGGATCTGTTTTAAAACGTTCAGGAATAATTTAATGTTCTACACTGAATGTTTTTGCACATCACTACATGAATCAAACGCAGGCAGATTCTTTTAAAACCAGAAAAAAAGTGTTTGGTGTGAAAGTCCTCTTAGTGAACACAAGAGCAGCAGTCAGTAGTTCCAATGTATGAAAGACTTAATGGCATTTAACTCCGTCGGGGCACAAACAGCAAGTATTAATTTCTCCTCCATATTCAATTTTCAAACGGTTTGCTCTTCTGTGAATTAAAAGGGTCGTCTTCCATACGTCACTACCAAATCTGAGTCCCATGATTGGTCAAAGTTTAATTGGTTTAACTTTTGAGGCATTTTTAGTGGTATGTTGCATATTGTTACAACTTATTTGCATACCGGCTTTCTGTCAATTTTTTCTGTAATTCTTTATGTTCCATAATGGCACCACTTATATCCCTGACAAAATCAGCTGACTTCCATTGCTTATGTAAGCTCTTCACTGTATAGTGTTGCATATCAGTACAAAGCTTCTTTTCTCCAATTCAGAAAGCCAGATTTATGTTGTTTGCATAAACGATTGAAGAGTTACAGTAATCCAAAGACTGTCAGAACTGCGGTGTTGAAGGGTTGACAAGGGAGTGTCGATGATCTCCTCATAGGGATTTGTTTTCTCTGAAGGCCACGAGCTATGACTTCAGGCGAAAATCTTCTGTCTTTGTGAACCATGCAAGCAGATCATAAGTTGTAGGAATGAATGTAGATCTGTTTGCTGTGTAGCTGTAGCTTTGTTCAGAGAAACACAGAGAATATTTCCACACAACATGGTTCAGAAACACCAGGAAACTGTAATTTAAAACTAAACAGCCACAAATTCAGTTTACACCACTTTGGAAGGAATTGGTTTTATTTTGGTCAAGAGTAAATGTTCTGTATTTTCGGCACTACAGGGCACACCGCCAAAAAATTGTCTTTTTTCAAACTTATTTCACATATTAGCCGCACCAAACTAAACAAAACACACCAGGCATTTGACGTGCATTGCCAAGGGCGGTGTAAGCGTAGCTTCAGCTACATTAAGCAAATTAACAGAGTTACAGATAAGTCAGTCAGACTTTATTAACTGTGTTCACAGTCTAGAACTTGTTTGTAACACGCTACATCTTAGCCATGTTAGAAGCATTAGTCGCATTACCATAGTCACTCACTTAGCTTTGCTTAGCCTACAGTGTAGTAAATAGATGCAACCCACTCAACATTTTTTCTGCAAACTCCTGGTTATTTCTACAATAAAAAGATATATATATATATTGCCTATTTTGGATAAATACTTACTAAAATTAACTTGTTAACAAAACCTTTTGAAGAGAAACCAATAGCATCCACATATGCCTGGTATAAAAATGATTTTAGTATATATACAGTACAAACCACTCCTTTTTGCAGCTAGTTTTCATATAATTTTTGTGCCAAAACTCCTTTTACACATCACAAACTTTACCTGGTCAACCTGCCAAAAACTGTGCTGCCCCCCTGTGGCTCGTTTAGCTCATGACAATCACAAGTTCTGACATCACAGGGACCGAACACCCCTAAAGGATGCAAACCAATACTGAGAAACTTCCTGAGGGTGGTTTAGTGAGAAGAGAATTTTTGATTTAGATCTTTTACCATATTAAATAAAAAAATTATTACATTATCGCAAGATGTTTAGCCTTAAAACACAAAACCTGATGTTTCAATTCAATTAATTTTATTCATATAGCTCAATATCACAACACAATTAGCTCAATGGTCTTCACACCGGTGATTTCACAAAAACATGAAATCAGTCATAAAATATAAACATTATCTGGTTGCTAAACTAAACTGGGAATCCCTGCCCTTAGATCAGGGGTCTGCAACCGCCATCTCTGGAGCCACATGTGGCTCTTTTATCTCTCCATTGAAGCTCTCTGGCCAAAGAAAAATAAAATAATAGGAATTTTCTTAAAGTGAAGATTACTTAATTAACATGTATTTAATGCAAATTAGTTAAATGTATAAATTGATGGCTGAGGTGCACATAGATGATTAACTATGAAGGTTTTTACATCCCTGTTGACCTGAAGACGCTGTTTGCTCAACACTACCTCCAGAATGAACAGATTTTATATGGAAAGCAAAACGTTCTCAAAAACTTTGATTTTTTATGAGTTAATAGCACATATTTTCTTATGCTGCACAACAATGGTTAATAGCTGCCCAGAGCTGCACTGAGATGATTCACACTTTTGTTCTGATGACAAAAAACAAAGTCAAACAACTTCAATTCTTAGTGATAAAAAAACAGATTTTATTAACCGTTTGACATGTGGACTAAAAGTGAGCTCAGAATCAGAGAATAACACTTGGATTTTACTTGATTGGAGGATTTTAATAACACGTCTTGTAATTGAGACAGCTATTTTGTGATTTAAGACCTTCATCCCGACTACAAAGGACATCAGTTGGCTTTGTGTCTTTAGGAGACAATTATTGCTGTCAGAAAGTATATTGGCCATAAAGGTAATCTCTAAAGTGCACAGGGAATAGTTTTATACGTGGACTCTCAACAAACGGAGAAAAAGTTGGCTTGTTCATCCATCTCCTCTGTGTTTCTCTGCCCGCAGTGACCTTGTTGTACCATCGAGCATAAAATGTGTCTTGATTTTTATGAATATTTTCACCTTTAAAGGCAAAACCCTTGAGCTAATAAAACAACTTTGAAGGTTTTCAACATGTCCTCCTCTGTGAACTCTGTGTGGTAAAATCTTTAACTGGGGGAAAAAATATCATGCGAAGGGATTCATGAAAAGGAGTCAGTGTTAAACTCAGCAGGAGGTTTGTCTTTCATGTTGGCTTTTATATTTTCAGCTGCCATAATTAAAGCCAACTTGGCTGTAATAATAGATGTACAAGAAAAAAGGGATCAACAGCATGTTGAGCACCAACCTGATTTTAAAAGAGGTTTTATTTTAACCCAATTGCTTATGTCGACCTCATCGGATAATAAGAAAATACAGGGATTTAGTGATTCATTGAGAAAATAAACTGACATGTTTTTAAAACAGTTGTCATAGTTTTTCTTTAATTAATTGTTTTGTTATAAATCATTACCAAAACACATTACGGTTTTAAATGTAACAAAACATTACTTAATAAATTAAATTTTGCTCCAAAATCTTATAAAAAGTAATGATAGATGGGAAAAGAAAACTCTGTGGGTAGATTTTGTGTTTGGAAGTCTCAATAGATCTGCTGAGAGTTTTATTTTTTTAATCACTAAGTGGTAGTTTTTTCTTTTAGTTTTATACACACTGAAAACAAATCGGGGCAGCCATTTTCAATGGGTATACATTTTTCGGAGGTCATAATTCTGAATTTGAACATCTTGGTTGCATCAACCAATCAGGAGCTTAGGCTCAGCTAGTAACTGCTGATGATGCGATCGGTGGGTTGAGTCAAAATTGTGTTAACACAAGAAAAATAAGGTTCTTTTGGATTTATTTTTAACCTTTTTCTCAATAATTCGGGCCACAGAGAGACGGAAGTTCCACTAAAAGACCCAGCTCCTGTAGCAGATGGTGAAACTCACCGATCTCATCCACCCAAACTTGAAGACGTGCGTGCTTTATTCAAAGATTTTATAGGAGCAGAAGTTGGAAAATTCTCCAAATCCAATCGGCCTCCATGATGCACCTTCACGTTGCCATAGTTGAAATTCCCACTTAGTGTTTTTGATTTTTGAGCTACATCGTGCATGACTTTTGGTGGATTTTATTAGTCAATATTGTGTTTCTGTATGGATTTTCTGTAGGCGAGGATGACACATTTATTGGTAACCCCCCTCCTCAACAAACCACCACAATACGTCAATAATAAACCTTTTATATAAGCTTTTATATTGTCACAAAGTTTCAACACACCTAAAAATTCACTGCGGTCAAGCCTCTCTGTACAATTTAACTGTCTCATGTCTGCAACAAAAACCGGAGCGATCAGGGCGGTGATTTATTTCTTCCTCACATTGCCTTCCCCCCCTTCTCCTCTTTTTTAGATTTTTTTCTGGCAGACTGAAATTGCTTTATTATTCCCCCAGAGTCTGTCAAATCCCACAGCAGGCCTGAACTCATCACCCGTCACTGGCTCTTTGGCTGAAAAGAAATAAAGTGGGGGGTATTCCTGGGTGGCAGATTTATGTAATCGTCCTTTGTCTCGGCAAAAAAAGAAGAAGGGGTGGAAAGTCGATGGATGGATGAAGGTTGCTGGTTCAGCTTACGTTTTTTTTAATTGAAAATTTAGTTTTTTTTAAGTCCTCGTTATCCAAGACATTTTTGAAATCTGAAAAACATTCTTTCTTCTTTTTAAAAGTTATCACAAAGGGGTTCAGAATAAGGGGATGTTTATTTTCCCTATAGAGGCTGATATCCAGCTGTGCAGATCAACGACACGTTCGCCGACTTTCATGCTCATGACACCATTATAGTCTATTTTATGGTTCCTGCATCAGCCTGCAACTTTCAAGCCAAAAAAAAAAAAAGAAAAACAGCAGACAAATATCACTGAATTTTTAAATGGCCTCAGTATTTATTTTTCATTTTGCGATTTGACTTTTAATCCTTAAAGTAATGCTTGACATTTGCCAGGATGTGAGAATCGTATTTACATTTCTGGAAGATAAAGAACACAAAGCCTCATTCAGTGATATCTACTGTCTGTTAGATTTAAAAAGCAAGCTGGGTTTTTACGAATCCCATGTTTATGGGAAATAAAAGGGGGTGTTGAGGAAAAAGAGAAAAAAAAGAGGGATGTCTGGGCTGTTGTGTCTGCTTTGGAACGACTTCTGAAGTCACCAGAGTTCATCAGTCGATGTTATTCCTTGAACGAGAAGACCACAATTGAAAAAATACATAATTACAAGAAATCTTTTAGATGGTTTCTAGGAAATACGGTATAGAAAAATGTTGTTAGCCTCTGGGAAAATTAGGATTAAATCAAAATGGAATAAGAAGTGCTTATAAAATAGCATCAACCCTTCAGGAGTTGAGCCCATACAGGTTATGAATTCTAAGTTTCTATATTTAACAACAAAATAATAAGATACGTTTTTTTCTTCAAGGAATTATGTTCTAAAAATTAGGTAAAATCCGCAAAGTATTTATTGCAGTTTTTATAGACGTTTTAAGGTTGATAAACTCTTCACTGACAGACATGAACATTTTTAGACTTTTCTCTTTTGTTTAAACTCTCAAAGGTCAAACCTTCGTAGAAAATTAACTCCAGTAATATAGAATGAAAACAAAGATATTATTGCATTCTGTGCAGAATATGTGGCATGGAGGAGGTTGATTGACAATACAGCCAATCAGGATGCAGAACACAGTGCTGTTAACAAAAAAGAATGCAAAATTTCACAGAAAAAGTTGGTGAAATAGCTAAACCAGGAAATGTGAAACACAATTCTGCAAGGAACCACTGTATTAACATTATTAACAATTTTGTTTAATGATTGAGCTGGTTAGATTCTTCTTGACTGAAGCAATTTGATGAATAAAAGTTACATGTAGTTAGCCACGTAACCACTAGGTGGCTGTTGGACTGTTTCACTTTGGAGCAACTTTATGAAGAAAAATAAGGAAAATTATTCGAATCCATATTATTTTATTATTCTTTTGTCCGTAATTCGAGAGTTTACACAACTCACGTCATTCCAACTTATTCTGAAGCAGAGAAAAGCTGCTGAAACGCAACACTTTACAAAAAGTAGGTGGTTACGCAATCAATCTTAATCAACTAAGAAAACACTTTATGTCAGTAAGTGTAAAGCCGCTTTTTATCTTTGGTTGCATAAATGGATGAAGAATTATTGTGTATTATTTAGGTGTCACTTTGGACGTTAAGGGATTAATATTCATAAATCCTAATTTTGAATTTGAATTGACTCACTAATGGGGGGAGATGACCTTATGACAGACTCCTTAAGTCAAAAAGGTTCATAAAAAACAGAGAGAGAAAATTGTCTTCAGGTCTGCTCCGCTTCCTCTAGGTCACAATTTTCCAAAATTGAAAGAGGAATCAAGGAGAACCCTTGTATTTCACACTCCTGTGAAAAACACGTCCCCTGAAGGTACCCAATTAAAATGAAATTTTGTCAACAACTCAGGAAACCAAAAATATATTACATCTGCCTGTGCTATCACCAATATAAATACAGATTTTTATTTGTGACATACCACGGAATTAGGAATTGTATTCATTCTGTGTACTTTTAATACAAGCAAACACATTTGACAAGTGAAAGTAAGACATTTTTGCTGGTAAAACAGATATTTTTTAGTAAGACATAAATAACAGTATAATCGTTTGAAGCCAAGTTGCTGAGTTGAGCTGGATTTTTAAAAACTGGTTTGTAATAGAAACTCAGATTGTTTAAAAAAACGACACAGGGAAGCATCGCATGACCATAATGCCTTGTAAACACCAGGTATTTGATCAAATTATCGACTGGTTTAACTTTTGATGTGCATTCGATGGCTTGTAGCACCCAAAAACTGAATTAAAAATGTGTGTTGCAACGTGTTATCACAAACATTTTGAAAGGGAAAACACATAAATGCCTGCTTCTACGTAGACACTTCATTGGAAGTGGTTGCCAAGAGTGTAGTGAACGTAACTCTAGAATTCCACGACTCCACAGCTGGAATTGTTCCCTTTCTTCCCAACTTCCAACAACGTCTTTACTCAGTGACAGAAGCGACTCCTATCACTTCCTTCACACGATGGTGTTTCCCCTCCTTCATATCATCCATCATCACCTGTCATGTTTATGAAGTTCCTAAAAGGGGAGAGAAACTCCCTCTTCTTTCTCGCACGTGTCAACATTACAGTAATTTCAGCTTCAGTTCAAACTGCTCATTTGACAGCTGCATTGCTGCCGTGCTGGAATGCTGTGCTCTTTATCATGGTAATGGGGGAGCCTTTCAGAAAAACAGCCCTGTGGGACCTCAGTTCTCCAAGTGCATTACGGTCTTTTGAGATGCTTTAATGGCAAACCGCGCTGCATTATCAACAACAGGTTGACATTTAAAAGTGCCTGCTGTTGAAATTCTGGTTTTTAACCTCGCTGACATGTTGTTTATACTGTTTAAGATTAGTCACCAGCACATTGGTGGTGGATTGCTGCCATGAATTTGTAGACAATAGTTTTTTTCTTCAGAAAAGGTGAAGTTGACTGCCCACTTTATGAATATTAAATGAACCGATCCTGATTATTGCATTTAAGATGAGATTAGACGGCTACTTGCCATTATTGTGAGAAAACTGAAGCTGGAGTGATATTAACCAGTTTATGATTGTTTAATGTCAAAATTATTGGAGATGAGACTTATTTGTTTTTTAAATCAAGCTCTTTTTTTCTGATCAGAACTTTCTTTTAAGGTACAGCAAGCAAAACACAAAAACCTTATGTATTTAGGGTCGTCCATCTGCGCTTCCATGGTTATGAACTTGTCTTGGATTCTGTAATACGGTCCATATCAGAGCTCAGATGAGTTTTTCTCAGCTGCCAATCAAAGCAGACCAAACACCTCAATTACTAAAGCTGGAAGTATTTTGTATACATATTTAAATCCTTTTGGAATCCTGGTGTTGCTGGAGCCTATCCCAATCATTGTCAGGCAGAATTCACTCTGGATGGTTTTCCAGTTCGTCGCATGCTCAGCTTGATTCTCAATTGTTACCTGAACGCACGTGTCAAAGCCAAGCCCCGGGGGCCGGATCTGGTGGATGATTATATCTGGCCCACCAGATCATTTTATATATTTGTTATTAGCAGCCTGATGTTATTTAGCGGATTATGTTTGGATGTTTGGTTAATGACCCTTTCATGTCAAATATTGAGGTTTTGGGTGTCCCCAACTTGTCGTTTTCTGACATCCAATTAAATAAAGGCTCCCCAATCTCCGGGCTGCAAACAGGTACTGGTCCGGTACTGAGACGTGAACCGCTCCTGTATCCCAACCCTAACCTGGTACCTGACAGTCTGGATCAGTACTGGTTCCAGACATGGACCATGCTTAGGGTTAGGGTACCGGTACCGGCCGCATTAAAACGTTTCATTTTTAAAGTTTAAAACATTTAGCTTTAGTGTGTTCAATAAATGTTTATCCTGTTCGGCCCGTGACCTCAGGTGTGTTTTGGATTTTGTCTCCTGTGCGATCGAGTTTGACACCCGTCTTAATGAGGAATGAGGTTTGAAGTCTTTTTTTATTAATTAACATACAGTATTTGTATTTATTTTTGTAAAGAGAACTTTGCGTTAAAATGCTCCTGATTAAAACTATTATAATAAAAACTCAGAAAAGAAAACTTGACTGAATTTTTTATTAACCTAATATATGTTCTCTATAATCAGAAGATTGCCACCATAACATGTTAAAACATAAAACAATTTTGAAGAGAGTGGACCTCTAAACATAATTCTGAAAGTATCGTTAATTGTGTAGTGCTCACCCTCACAATGGTGAACTCTGCTGTGGTAAAATATTGAGTCTAAACCCAATGTTAGATAAGCTAAATCTTATTTTGACTAAAGAACAGCAATCATTACCACAGCAACACAGAGTAATGTTGCCTCCAGAATTAATAAGTCATGCCCTGATTTCCATACAGCACAGGTTTGTGGGCACAAATTGGAGGACCACACAAGGACAGAAAAGCTTTGATTAAGAGTGTAGTGAGTAATACTTTAACAGTAATGCATACAGTCCCTTATCCACACATCACTGTTAAAAGGCCTCAGTGCTTCACCTCAGCTCCCCTCTTAGACAAAACTCCCTTTTTTCCAGTACAAAGTGATGGATCATTTCCAAATAATCTCCATGTACACCTCAACAATTAAGCCACCAGCAAAGCAATTATAGATCACCAATATAGTGATGGGACACTGATATATGGCTGGGCTTTAACCTTTGGGCATGCGGACAGATTACACTTATTAAGGCCCAGCTTTATTGGACCAATAAAATCATTGTGCAGTCATATCAGCCCACAGAAGTGCAGGGTGGACATTCCTCTTGTCGAAGGAAAAGCGACTGAGAGTGTAGCTATAAAAGAAAATCTTCGCAAGATGATATCATTCTATCGATGCTTGTTTTTTGGGCGACATTGTTGTTCTTGTGTGGATTATCGACAAATAGAGTTCAGAAGGAGGGGCTTTCGACTGATTAGTTTTCAGTTAAGTTTTAATGTCAAGTAAGTGATTCTTGTGGTTTAGAAGAGGCCCTATGACCAATGTAAGGTCGTTGTGGTAAGCTGTTTTACAATCAACAAGGTCCTTGTTTCAAAGGTAGTTCAGATTGAGTTCCTCAGATTTAATTCAAAAATAGCTGCAAAAGCCGTCATTTTCTTTAGCCTTTGTGAGGTGGCATGTATGCAATAACTATAACTTTCTTAACTTCAGGGGGTATTATTACATTTGGACTGAAATGTCATGCAAAAACTACCAATTAAAGTTAGAATTTGGTTACCAAGTATTGTCCTCTAAATAGGAATTATACAGCTATAAAACCTTCATTTGATTCCGTTAACTTTTCAATCCATTTTCTAATTAAATTTGAACTTGCAGCATTCTGTTCTCTCGTTTTCAGTTGGCTATGTATGTAGTGGTAGGTTCTGATGAAGGTTTCTGTCCATTTGGAGGAAGTTTTCTTCATCACTCTTGCCCCTTGCTCTCTAGTTACAACATTTACACCAAAAACTCTTAGATATAACCACTTATGTAGGGTATAATTATAACAGTATCAAGAAAAATTGGCCTCAAGGATGTGGACTAAATCAGTTTCTGAAATGTTTGGCATTAATTGGATTATAGCAATCCTTATAAATTTAGCTTGGTAACTTTGTTTTTGATGAAGTGCCTTGAGACAACCACAGTTGTAAATTTGCACGTCTTAATTTGGGGTTAAATAGACTAGAAATCTGTCAATGAGCTTGCTTCAGATGCCTGGCCTCTACTTTGAAATGTGGGAGGATCTGAGTCACTTTCATTCAGTTTTTCTGCTGAGTCTTTGTACATCATTATTGCTCTGGAGCATGTGACGGTAAACTCTAAGCTGTCACTTGATGGAATGGTCATAAAAGATGATATTGTTTATGGATGATATCGCCTTGAAACTGATTACTTTCTTTGGTTTCTCTATCATCATTATTAGTCCCTCAAAATCAACAGAAGATAGAATATTCTTGACAGGAATGTTTTTTTAAAGTTGGATTGAGTGTTAAAATCTGTACATTACCCTAATTTAAATGTGTGTCTTCTAACTAAGATGTGAGAGGGGCGGAGTCACTGGCTGCAAGACTTTGTTTAACATCAGAATCGTCTTAACATTCATTAAAAACCCCAAAAATAATTATTTGTTGTGTTGATAGTTTACTAGCTGTACGTCAGGAAGTCTGCAAACTTCCTACAACCAGCAACTAAGTTTTGGGTTGGAAAGTCTACTATAGCTATAGCTATGCAGTAAGTTTTTAAAAACTTACTGCATAGCTTAACTTAAATTCCCAAGTTGGTGGATCAATTTTCAAGAAAAAATCAACAGACGTCACTGAAGCTACTTGGAGTTTTTTACGGATGGGTGAAAAGATTAGGGAACTAATTCAAATTCAAATGGAATTTGTTCAGATTCTGAAAGACTCCAGTTATCAAATTAAATTTGGTCCGATATGCTGCTCCTTTTATATCCTACTGACATACACTGTTTGACTAGAACTAATACAAAGACACCAATGTTTTTATTTATTCCACACCATGTTTTTCTTGTCAAAACTTGGCACTTACATTACCCACAATGCAACTTGACTACTGTCAGGTCAGTCAAAATTTGTGTTGTGCAAGCAGGGGTTATTTGCTTGTTTTTCTACAAACGCCACACTTTTTACATTTTCAGACAACTGACACCAACTCGAGGGACTTCTCCTGAGGAATCGTGCCCAACTTTTCACTGCTGCTTTTTTAATATATGCAGTGGAGGAACTGTCTCCCTGTGCACTGTCAAAGGAAGACAGAAAAGCAGGAAACACACAAGAATGTACAGTACTGTGCAGGAGTCCTAAACTTCCTCTTATTCCCGAGTTTGCTCCCATGAAGCTACATTTTCTGGTAATATTCTAAAGTGTTTTAGAGCAATATATAGCATATATATTAGATTTTCTATGGGCAAGGAGGAAGAGGAGAGGTGCAAAAATAAGTGACCCTGTGTGGGCATCACCACAGACAGCTTGAAACAAACTGGGTTTCTTTATGGCATTTTTAACTTTTGTAAAAAAAAAAATATTGCATGTCTAAAGATATATACTATCTTTGAACAGTATGATGTGACCTCACTCAACATTGAACTGAATCTGAGAAACCGTTTTACACGAAAGGATATTAATAGATGATGGTTTTGCTTCCCATTTTGGTTTTGGAACCCACGAAGATTGTTGTTGTGTAAGGACTTTAGATTTATTGGAACTCAAATTTTCTGAAAAATCTGAGTGGAAGCAAGAATTTTGAAATAGGTTTGTAAGGAAACTAAAATCGAACATCCCAGACATCAAGAAGGTCCTGGATCTTCTAGTGATTCCTGGTGCAATATCCTGGCTTTCTACCTTTGTCGGCTTGTTACAGTAGCCGGTAAGGCCCACATAGATTAAAGTTTGACTGGTTCATGGCCAGTTCAAACTCACAATGTAAATTAACCAAAGCGAACCATGCCAAGTTGACCAAGAAGTGGAAGACTAAGACACTTAGTGTAGGTCAGGGGTCTGCATCCTGAGGCACCGGAGCCACATGCAGCTCTTTTATCATCTGTTGTGGCTCTCTGGTTTTAAAGAGAAATGCAAAACAAATTTAATAAATAATGGGTTAATAGTCTCTTTTTTTCTTTTTTTTTAGATGTTTGGAATGCCAGACAACTATTTTTAGTTGGCAAATGTGTATTCTACTGCCAAAGTGGTTTACTCAGAATACCGTAATCTCATTTTTACCTACAACATTTTTTTTGAAAACTGGATTCTACACCAAAATCATGTTCATATTTGATCGTAAAAGAGAAGGAGTGATGGTGCACCAAAATCCTTATGATTAAAAAAATGCCATGTTTGACTTTCTTGCATTTTTATTCAAGTAAATCAGCTGCAGCAGGAGCATCTTGTTTGACACAGACAATAATTTATTTTGAAAGGAACTTGGGTGTGCTGCTGTCCAAAGTAAAATAAGTTACATTTGTAATATATATATATATATATAAATATGACACTGCTATATTCATTTTTTAAATATTTAACAGCTACATGTAGAACAAAGTGACTTAATGATTAATTAAATGGCTTATTCACAAAAACATAATTCGTATATTTTAAATGGTAAATTTGGACTCTCGCTGGATTTTGGTCAGTAAAAAACTGGACCAAATGGCTGTTTTTGCATAAAAGGTGGCAGATCCCTGGTCTAGGTGAACCTCAAAAGGAGAATTATTTTAATGCAAAAGGTAAAAACTCACATGAACCCTTTAACACTGGAGCTCTAGCTCCATTCTATCATCTACAGTAACACTTAGCCTAATTCCAGCTGACTCTATAGTGAAGCCTTACACTCATACAGCCATAAATCAGCTGATTCTGTTGAGGAGAAAAGCGGCTTTGTGCCGTTATGCAACACTTTACATTAGTGATGTGTTGCATAACAGTACAAAGCCCATATAAAAAGCTGCTTTTCTACGAGTCAGTTTCAGCTGATTCATGCTGATCGTGTAAATGGTCGAAGAGCTTCATCTCTGGTGTTAAAGGCTTGAAAAAATCTATGTTTTAGACCACATTCACAAAAAATGTCATCAGTTTGGAAGAAGATGGCTTTAAAGCAATTATGGAAATGGGGCCACCATGGTGTAAAAAATGTTGTGGATGTCAACACAAAAGAACAAAAAGCTAAAATAAAAACGATTACATGATCATAGTGTTGCGACCCCCTGTCTCATCATGTTTCATGCTTAAAGGGTCTCTTCTACAAAAAACAGGTTCTCCTTTTTATTTAATCAACCCTGTCTGAGCTGGAAATTACAATGATAGCTGTAGTCAATCAAGATGTGCAGCAAAAGAAATAAGTGTCACAGGAACAGATAATGAGAAAGCTCCCTGTAGTCCTCTGTGGCTCTGCAGAGCAGGCCAAGCTATTGATTACAGCTCCGTGGGAGGGAATTGATTTTTACGTCCGAGAGAGTGAGGAGGCTGAATCTGTTCAACAAAGGGGGGAGCGGCTCAAATTCAGCAGTGAAGGGACAGCTGAACTTTAATGGCGTCAGATTTGGCTAAGGAAGTGAGTAAAACACTTTGCTGAGCTCTGACAAAAGTGAATCATCCTTCAACCTCTCTGTTGTTGTTGTTACGTAAAGGTTTTTAAAGGTAGAGTATTTTTACACTCAATCTTTTATCAGTTGATACATTTATGTAAACGTAAAATTATTATTTTTCTTCATAAGCTTAGCAAAAGCTAATTTAGCTTAGCCTGGGATATCCCTTTTTTTGGAATAGTGTCGGATGTAGATGAATTACTCAAAAACTTTAATGTTATATTTTTATTATATATGGTTTATTTATACTTTTGTTTTTAAACTTCCATTCAAAATCTTCTGAGTGATAAAGACATGCTTGCTAAACTTACAGGCTCTCTAGTTTTGCTAGCAAAATCCCAGAAAGGTTTTTTTCAAACAAACATGAGTTAAAATGTCATGTTCAAGCAAAACTTAGGATTGTTGTCCAGCAGGAGTTGGTTTTTGAGCCCTTCCAAACGTTATTGTGCTTTATTGAATTGCATTTCTGTTGTATTTGAAAAAAAATGTGTTATTTTCACTTTCAGCCCCTCTGCCATAGCCCTCAGCTCATTCAATTTTGAGCATCAAAAATCAAAACTGTATAATTTACAATAAAAAAGACAAAAAGGATCATGAGTAAAACTTACTGTATTTTTCATTTTAAGAAAAAAAAAAAAAAAAACAGTGCACCTTATTATTCGGAGTATCATGGATTGATTTCAGACGGCAGCCACAAGCTGTCTGGTAACCTGTAGGGTGTATAAAATGCGGGTCGTTCTCCATTACTGGTCATTCCCAATATAGGTTTTAATCAACCATTATAATCCTAATTTAGAAACCGTACACATTTTTAGACAAGATGCCTCCCAAGAAACCCAGCAAGAACAAAACCCAAGTCCCAAGAAAATTAAGGTCCAAGCACTCCAACAGCAGGAGTCTTCATCAGATGAAGATTCTGAGTTTTCTGCATTTATAAGCTGGACCTTCAGTGGCTAAAATTATCATTACCGGGCCCCCGGTCCATGTCTACAGCCCTCGTCGAGTGGCCGCGCTGCTATGATTTCTGACAATCGCACTGTGGGATGGGGACAGGGCGGTGCCAGTCTGAAAGTGTCCAATCATCAGATGATTTTTGTGACTTTGGAGAT
Source organism: Oryzias melastigma (assembly GCF_002922805.2). Lineage (NCBI taxonomy): Eukaryota > Metazoa > Chordata > Actinopteri > Beloniformes > Adrianichthyidae > Oryzias > Oryzias melastigma. The sequence goes on along the minus strand of NC_050535.1, from coordinate 12,826,171 downwards.
CCTCTTATCAGTCAATTATCATACTGCTGGCTTCCTGCTGCACGCCTGTCCCTGGACTGCCATTGAAATATGCCCAGGCAGCCACTGACCAATGTCAACTTTTGGAGATAAATCCTCTGGCTGCCTTAAAATTTAAACTTTTTCTTAAAACCTCTGCGGCCTGTAAACCTCTGTAAACCGCATGGCATGTAAAAATACGCCTCCTAATCACAAATGCCGTTGCATAGTCACCTTCCAAATTTAAAGACAAAACTTGCGTTTAGGTGTTTGTGGCTAATAATGAGCCCAAACCATTGACTTCCACCACCATGCCAAGCATATTTTTATTTCGGCTTTCCACCTTTGTGAAAATGTTATTGCTTCAAAAAATCTTACCGTCTTTTACAAACTAAATCTAACCATTTTTGTGGCACGCAGGCTTAAAATAACAGTTCAAGATTTATATCACATTTAAAAGTAATACGGCTTTACCCAAAGACCATTTTTTTCCCCCTTCAGCTCAGCGTTTAGAGTATCGTCTAGAGTTTAAGCGATGAGTTTGTATAAAGGCCGTTCAGATGGATGGATTGAAGGAAGAAGAGACGATAACTGTGAGGAATATGCTCAGATGACCCTAGAGCTGATAAGCACAGCCTGCAGGCTATCAAATGATGACTTTCTGAGCACCAAACCAACTGTCTGCATGCTGAACTGAAAAAGCCAGAGGGAGGAAGTGAGCCTGGAAGTAAAAGAGGAGGGGGCATGTCAGTAGCAGGCAGGTAACTGGATTAGTTCTTGTAATACTACCAGCAAAGGTTAATGTCTACAGATTCAGGAGGTTAATGCACTCTAATGTATGGGACGGGTCAATTGGATTGGTTAATAGCCAATCTAAATACCCTCTGATTACTGCCGGAGATATGATGGATCTGACCTTCTCTATGAAAGAGCTTGACCAATGGATTTAAAGTGTTATTTAAAAGAGGGCACGCGTGTTATAGGAGATCAGTGCTGAACGATTTCTGATTGTAAATGTATTTGTAGCTATACTTGCTGAAAAACGTTGAGGGTAACTTTGAAGGAAGAATGACCGATCTTCCAGAAGCTTCCTTCTTTGACAGGACGGCAACATTTTCGACACATTTTTACAGTAAATATTCAGGTCTAATCAAATTAGTGGCATCATTTGCAATATAACGTTCCCTGGCTATTTAGTGGTTCACCTTTTATGGTCTTGGAGTGTGTTCTGCATCCTGATTGGCTTTAGAGCAGGACGCTTTAGGATTTTTTGTTTGATCTAACAAAGCCTCAACATACCAAGTATCTATACAAAAAAAAATAAGTTTGAAAGGATTTACCACCTGCTCAATGCTTTAATATAATATATCTGAAGTTATGGTTACATTAGTAATTAAATAGGCTCCTCACCTGATTCTCAACAATTTATCAGCCACAGGACATTTAGGCACTGCTCAGACCACACTCAGTGCGAAGTATTGCCTGTGTCTTTTTGCCAGTATACCGAGCGTTTACCTCCGATCTGATCACCTGTTACCTGACCCTGCTTTGTTCCTGACTCCACCTCCTTGCCGCCTGCCCTGACCTTTCGCCTGGACATTACTCTGATTTAGCTCTGTGGACTCAAAGCTTAGCTTGGCTGCTTGTCTCTTTTCAATAAACCTGTTGCAACTGGAACCAGCCGTCTGCCCGTTTGTGACAGGTACGATTCCATTTGAGGATGATGTCATCATCTTGTTTCACATTTGACAGCAATTAGGCCGATTTCCATCCGATGGCTCTGCGATCAATGCAACTGTTAATTGCTATGAACCATAAATTGGCCCTAAAAGTGGCTTTTGCAAAAAGTAATCGTTGGAATTGCGTTAATTGGTTTAAGGTTTGGTTTAAGTTCTACTATCGCATGTATCAAAGTCAAGGCCCGGGGGCCTTATATTTTTGTTATTAAGGACCTTATGTTATCTTGCACTGATAGCATATTCCAATGCATTCTCATTCCCAAATTGTCACATTTTGACGTTTGGTTAAGAACCCCCTCCAAGTCAAAAATTTACGCTTTGGGTGTCCTCAACTCGTGTTTTTTTTTTTTTTTTTACGTCCAATTAAATCAAGGCTCCCCAGCCTCTAGGCCGCAAACCGGTACCGGTCGGTTAATGGGACATGGACCTAACCCTAACCCAGTACCGGACAGTCGGTACCTGACGCATATCAGTACTGCTTCCTGACACGGAGCAGGCTAGGGTTAGGGTACCGATACTGGCCCTTACCGAGGTTTGGTCCACATCAAAAAGTTATGTTTTTAAAGTTTAAAAAAATTAATTTTAGTGTGTTCAGTAAATGTTTATCCTATTGGGCCCACAAATGGATTTTGGTCCCGAGTGATTGAATTTGACACCCCTGTACTATCGTCTGCGACGTCCCCAGTGTAAAAGGCTTCAAATAAGTCTAAAACCAAAAAATATTTGAAGCCAAATACATTAGTTACGAAAAAATCTACTTAGTTTGAACACAGCTTTCCACTACACTGCAATGCTGAAACTTTCTTGCTCTAATGTCATTTCCAGTACTATCCACGCAAGTAGACATTAAAGCTAAGTGATCATAATTTTCATCACTATCAAAGCCAACTGTGTGTGAAGTTTTATAGACGTTGGATTTCTTGCTTAAAGGCATCTTCATTATGAATGTGTGTAATTAATTTGGCTCAACAACGGCGCCTCCTCATTTCTCGGCCTGTGTATTAACAAGACCATTGTGGAGCTTAATCAATGTAGCCGGCGGCTCTCAGGAAATGATGGGGAGGCGGTCAAGATGAATAAGCCTGACACACTCGGTTTGGAATCCATCAGAAAGTCATAAATGCTAAGCAGGGTGGGAATTATTTCAGAGCCGCTTCTTCTCCGATCCAGCAAAGTTCATTAGGTGTTTTCAGATCATTAAGCCGACATAAGCAATTCCATCGCCATGGTGAATAATAGTGTATTAGTTCTGTGGTTGCATTAAATTTCCTTCCTCGTGTCATGTCTTTGTCGAGACAGTTCTGCTTTATGACGGCTTCGATCAATTGCTGTGAATACACAAGAATTAGGGATGTCTGCGCTTTTTATCTGTCAGCGTGATCGCTGCCCCCCTCATTTGGTGCTTAGTGAAGCCCTAAAGCGAGGAAGACTTATATCTCCGTCCTCCTCAGTCAACAGATTTCTTACAAATTTATTGGAGAAGGTTTAAGAAGTCATTTTTAAAGAGGTTTGCAAGCCAATGAGTTCATTAAATGGAACTGGATGACAAAGTGCTGTATATCTGCAAATAGGTGCAGCATTGTAAAGGTTTTATTCAAAATAACATCTAACTATTACTAAACAACTTTGTTGATTTTTGATGCTACTACTTCCTTCCATCTAAAATGCTGCCAAGTTCATTTGCAATAACGACAGTCAGATATGATTCATAAAGTCGACAGTTTCCTAAGAATTATATAGCGGTTTCAAATCAAGACCATTTAAAAAAAATATTATTTAAAACCAGTTTAATATTTCATGTATCAATTAGTAATCTACTCTGTATTCATGGGATATCCTAGGATCATCATTAATGTAAATGGGCTTAAATCTGTAATGACGTTCCAAAAGTTTTAACTTGCTCCAGTATTGGGGCCTGAAATGAATAAAAAGTCTAAGGAATTCCGTGTGTACAGATTTAGTGCTGTCATGATATTCATTTTTTTCCTGCAATTAATTAATCATGACCTGTAATTAATGAATCTATTTTTAATCTAACCTACTAATTGCTGCCTCATTTTAAGGCTTTCCATTAAAATTTGTGACATTGATGTTAAAAGATCAACATACAATTTTAAAAATTGGCTTTATGAAGTTCTATTATAATAAAATTACAACCTTTACTTTTACACCACCTAGGGGTATTTTTTCAAGCTCAAACAATTACAAAAAAAGTCATCAGGTCCAGGATACTTTAATTTATGACGTCCATAAGCAGTAAGAACACCTTCGAGCAATTCCAAAAATATTGACCACTAACTTAATGCTATAATATACATGCTGACATACTTTATTCCACAGTTTACTATCCGATGTGATCTTTGGTCCACGTATCTCAATAATTTATGTCAATGAACATCTTTATCCCCTACATAATAGATAATAGTTGTCGCTAAAATAAAAGAGTACAAAAAAATATATTTTTTTTATACATGTGCATGAATTTCTAAATAGTTTATTGATCTGTACACAGATATCACTAACCTGTAAGAACAGTTCCTTAACCTCTGCACACAGATCACTGACCTGAAAACACGGTTTCTTCATCTGTTAACACGGCTTGCTAAACATAATTTGTGCACACAAATTGGTAAACTGTACAGTTTAAGAACCTGTGTACATGGAATTACCCAGAATTCTTTATTTTTTATTTTTTTGACCACCTGGCACCTGCTGGAGCCTGAGGGAATACGTGAGAAACCTCAGTGGAAAAACAGCATACTGTCAAACACCAATGGAAATATATACAGAGATCATGGAGCAGAATAATGCTTGCCAGAACCTAGAACATTATTTAACAAATCGAGCAGTAAATGACTAATAAACTTTAATTCATAAATGTAAAAAACAAAAAAAGGGCAGCTAAGAAGAGTTTACATTTACAACAACTCTCAACCTTGAAGTTGAAAACATTTCAAAGATCCTATAGAGAGAGGATGATTAGATTTAAAGTCAACAGCTGATAAATATTCACCATAACATTAACTAAATAGATGCAGGAATCTGTGCTCACTTGCAGGATAGACTGTAAATCTGGAGGAGTGATGTGGATATCGGCCAGACGGCCTAGATAAATGGTTGAAGTCAGACCTCAAAGGCAGATTCTCTTCGTGCCACTCATTGATTTCACAGGACGGATTAGGAATTATTTCCTCTACATTATTCTCTTGCAGTGTGGGAATTGGCTTTACCTTGTCAGGAGTAAGAATCACTCATCAGGTATTTAGAACTATTTAACATTTTAACATCAGTAATAGTATGTTGGGGTTGTGTTGGTCTGTAATTTAGCAGGAGGGTGTAAATAGAGAGCTCTCAGGAAGGGGAAGGGGGGGCGGGGTAGCCCTGTTCCAACTGTCCCGCCCACAACTCAGAAGGTTTTTTTAATGAATCTCTGCAGAAACTATGTCCTAGAATACAACAGCTTTTTTATTTCTGCTAAATAGTATAATCCCAATTAAACGACCAGTGGGAATGATTTTAAAATACATAAAATCAGCATTTCTTTTGTTCTGAGAAACAGATGTTCTACTTTTTTTTGACAGATCTTTTTTTTGTTGCTTGTTTCCTGTTGTTTCTGCTGCACAGGCGTATTCATTTATTCTATATCTGTTTCATAACAGATGTTTCATGGATTTTATGCTAGTCAGCTTTCTGTTTTCCCACAGCTGCAAAGACGTGTTGTTCTTTTTGATCTCTGTAACTGGTGTTGAGGGATTTTGTCATTCAGTTTTCATCCTGTTCTCTCTGTTGTCTTCTAACAGAC